>NC_136993.1:59165858-59668358 GCF_032717465.1 Coenobita brevimanus | reverse complement strand
CCCTGAGTGGCATTACGTGAGCAATAAACCCCAACCATCCCTTGGATATAAACCTTCACCGGCTCAATCCGATTGGAGCACCGTTATTACCCACTAAACCACCAGGCGCCAATTTTGGTTATATGGTTACCACCCAGCGTAGTAATGGTTTCCTGGTGTACAGGAAACCATTTGGCTTGTTACTCAGTGGTGAGTCACCCACAGGCAGAAGGAAGAGGAAAGAATGAAGGAAAGAAAGAAGGAAGAGGGAGTGTAAAGTCACCTGTAGGCAGAAGAAAGTAGAAAGAAGGAAGGAAAGAAAGACAGAAGAGGATGGATGGAATGAAGGATGGAGGAGGGGAAAGGGCAGACACCCGAGAGCAGCACTACATCAAGTGAGTGGATGGTGAGCACCCCCACCTACCACAGAATAATAATAATAATAATAATAATAGTAATAATACATCAACTATTATTATTATTATTATTATCATTATTATTACCATTTTTATTATTATTATTATTATTATTATTATTATTATCATTATTATTACCATTTTTATTATTATTATTATTATTATTATTATTATTATCATTATTATTACCATTTTTATTATTATTATTATTATTATTATTATTATTATTATTATTGTTATTGTTATTACTGTTACCGTGTTATTACTATTATTATAAAGAAAAGATGAAAATTCATCTGTGTTGAAGGTCGGAACATGGGACTGCACACTGTTACCACAGTGTTTGCCTTGAGGAATCCAACAATTTTTGATTCAACTGTGATATGATCATCTTAGCCTATACTAAATACATGCAGAATTTCAGAGTGAGAGGCTAACTAGGCATTTAAAATTTAACTAAATTAAGAAAAATAACTAAAATATCAATATTTGAAAGTAATTATGGAAAATTTCATGTCTGTTTTTGTAATGTAACCTAAATAATAAAGTTATACTATGTATGCGTGTGTGTCTGTGCGTATGTTCGATTCTATCACGAGAACGGTAAAAGATATCGACTTAATTCGTTTTGCATCATGTTGGGGTAAATCGAGGGGGTGTCCAAAAAAGAAAAATAGAGTTTTGGCCATCGCGCGCGACGAGACCGAGAAATTTTTAGAAATCGCGACACGGAAAATGTTTGCAAAAATAGTTTTCCCGACATCTTAGAATTGGTCATTGTGGACTCAATAACGGTATGTAACAAAGATGATGGTATTTGCAAACATTTTCTGATGGAAAGGCTATTAGTCCTGCATATTTTTGTGGGGAGGTACTTGACTATATAATGGCTGGATTCATTATGGGTGGCGCCAAATTCCAATTATTATTATTTTTTTTTTTCATCACACAAAGAGTACATGAGAATGGTGAGAATGACGTGGTTAGTATATAAAGTAGTAGGAGTGGATTTTATGGAACATCACATTATACATTATAATTGTCCTACACGGATATAATGAACTTTTGAATCAGATGTTACTTTTTTAACACATTCGATGCAATGCTTTTGCTGTCTTCAGTCGATTTTAAACCAGTACTAGGAAATCCTAATTTTCCCAGAGCGATGGTCAGATATTAAGTATTATATTCTGCCTATCTTCTGATAACTGCCTCTACGTGTGAGTGACCCTTCTCAAAAACCAAAGGCTAAGGTCAGTTTTCAGCAAAGGGAGATATGTCAAACTATAACTTGTACGTCTCAGGACCATATGTATCTTGCCATCTCCTTCAGGTCCCACCAACACTCCTCTCCTGCTTCTTTTTTCATTGTCCTCAACCAGGTTTCCCTCGGCCTACCTCTACCTCTTCTTCCTCTAGCAGTCCACTCTGGCACATTCTGTACTAAACTACCTTCTTTTCTGTATGTGTGCCCCAGCCACTTCCAGCGAGACAGTCTCACATATTCATTAACTGGTTCCACTCTCGTAATATCCCTTACTCTTGCATTTGTAACTCTGTCTTGCCACTTTACCCCAAGAATCCTTCTCAGTATTTTATTCTCAAATCCTAATACTTTCTGATCTGTTGCAATTGTACTGTACCATGACTCATGCCTGTGAATTAAAATTGGTCTAACCATGGACTTCTAAATTTTCACTTAAGTATGTACCGAAAGCATATTATTATTCCAAACGGATTTCAACATTCCAACAGCTCGCCAAGCCTGTCTAATCCTCTCCTCAATTTCATTGTTTAATGATCCATTAGATGATACAATCGTTCCCAGATATTTAAAGTTTTCTACGTTCTTCACCACATTATTCCCAATTACACAATCGATTTGGTTCTCCACGTTCATATTAATAATTTCAGTCTTTCCAGAATTTATTACCAATCCCACTTCTTCTCCTTCCTCCACCAGACAATCAAGCACCCTCTGCATCTCGTAAATACTTCCGCAAATCAGTACAATATCATCAGCATAGTACAAATCCATCAGTTTCTTATTTTCTTTCCAGTTATTTCCTGCACCTGTTCTCCTTACAACCTTTTTCATAACATAATCCATAACCAAAACAAACAACAATGGCGAAAGAACTCCTTGAATCACTCCTAACCTAACTTGAAATGGATTACTCAAAGAATCACCCACCATTACCTTACCAAAAATTACCTTCATGCAGGCTTCTAATAATATTTACAAACTTTCTGGTATACTATAGAATCTCATAATTTTCAACATAGCTCCACGTGAAACACTATCAAACGCCTTTTCAAAATCCACAAAACACATACTAAGTGGCATTTTCATCTCATTAGCTTGTTGCATCAGATGCCTTACAATAAAAATCTGATCATTACAACCTCGACCCTTTCTAAATCCCGCTTGTTCTTCTCTTAAAATTTTATCAATTACTGGCTCTATTCTGTTCAACAAGATTTTGGAAAAGACTTTTGCAACTACAGGTGTCAAAGTTATCCCCCTCCAATAGCCACGCACACTTAAATCTCCCCTTTTTGTTTTTTTTATAATCACTCCATTTTTCCACTCTTCTGGAATTCCACCATTATCCCAAGCCACATTAAAAAGTTTCAAAAGCGCATTCATCAACTCGTCATTTTCCACCTTAAGCATTTCAGGGAATATTCCATCCTCTCCTGGGGCCAAAAAAAAATTTAAACTCCTTTATAGATTTTGCTACCTCTTCCAAAGTTATATCCCCTGTTTCTATCTGCAAATCTCTCTTGGCTGGCAAAATGTCCTCTTCAGCTGGGATTGGTCTATTTAGAACAGATTCAAAGTGCTTTTTCCCCCTTCCTTTTATATCCAAATCTTTAGTCATCAAATTACCATTTCTATCTCGTACAGGTATTTCCTTCCTTCTCTTTTCAGTCCCAGTTAACTCCTTAATGGCCTGATACGCTGCTCTTGTGCTCTGACCGTCATTTTTACTTAATTTAATTTCTGTCTCTGTCACCTTTTCATCACGTCTAACGAGTCTTTTTACTTCAGAATGTAAACTCCAATACTTTGCTCTAAGTACTTCAACTACCTGGCCATCAACATGTTGTTCTTCACTTCTTAACTTAGCCTCTTTCCTTTTCTGAATTGCATTCCATGTTTCATCTGACATCCACTTTTTCCTTCTCGCTTTTCCCTTTTTCTTAATAGTAACCTTAGCACTCTCATGTAAAACCTCTTTTACCTCTCTCCACATTTGATTAATATCATTGTCTTCAGATTCCATCAAAGTCTGCAGGACTAGAAACCTGTTCCTACATTCCCACCGAAACTTTTCCCTCGTGTTCTCATCATTTCTCAGCTCATCAAAATCATAATTATTACCTCCTGTACAATTACCAATAACGTTTCTCTTAAGTTTTATTTTAATCTTTGACACAACAAGTTGATGATCACTACCTATATCTGCCCCCCTCCTTACGCAAACATCTTGCAAATAACTCCTATGCCTTCTGCTAATTGCAATGTGGTCAATCTGGTTACAATATTTACCACATGGTGAAATCCAAGTAGTCTTACGTATTTTTCTATGCTCAAAGATAGTTCCACCAATTATGAGGTCATTTGCCAAACAAAAGCTTCCAAGTCGCACCCCATTTTCGTTTCTTACACCAACACCCTCTTTACGCATACAATCTTCAAAGCCATCCCTACTACTGCCAACAATCGCATTAAAATCACCAATGCAAACTAACACATCATGTCTTGCCACTCTATTCACTACATCGTGCAGCTTCTCATAAAAGTCATCCTTCATATCATCAGCAGCCTCATTTGTTGGAGCATACCCTACAACCATACTGATATTACCATGGTCAGATTTTAAACGAGCATAAAGCAAGCGCTTATTAATTGGTTCAAACTCACATACTGCCTGACAAGCATCTCTACTCAGCAGTAAGCCTACTCCTTGGTAATGATTTCCATCAATCCTACCAGAAACCAACATAGTAATACCATCTTCCAAATTCATTTTATCAACTCCAAGCAACCTCGTTTCTGTAAGAGCACAAATATCCATCTTGTATTCCTTGAACACTGAAATAAGCTCTTCCATTTTACCAGCCTGATTGAGAGTTCAAACATTCCAGTTTCCTATTCTTAAGGTTCTTTTTGGATGTATAAACTTATTTCTACACCGTGGGATTCTTAGCACCCCCTGCCCACTTAAGGGCTGCACGGAAATGAGGGCCATTGCTTCGTCACCAGAGTTCATCAAGATTTCTTAGGCAGAAAAATATTTTACCCTGGAGCCAATGCCAGTGACTCGCAGGAACCAGGCAGTAGAGAGAGGAAATTAACTAAATTAAAGTAAAATGCAGAGGGTTTGGACAGACAAAGTACAAGGGAAAGAAGAGAGCAAAAAGAATGTGGATAAAAGTGTCCCTTTTAGTCGCCTCTTACGACAAGCAGGGAATACTGGGGAAGTATTCTATCCCCCCTTCCCCAGGGGGATATATATATATATATATATATATATATATATATATATATATATATATATATATATATATATATATATATATATCACACGTCCACACTCAGGAATTTCCTAGATATGATTGTACCTTATATAGTGATCTACTTAGGAGCAGACGAAACCCTTCTTCCCGCTATAGGGATCCAGACTGATATACAAAACATTCATCCTTTGTCGGAACGAAGGTGTTATTCTTGACTAATTAACCAATAACACTCCTTGTTGGATAGCGCAGCTGAACAGCGAAACTTTATGCCACACATATAATGGAGATCTTTAGTTGTTATGAAACATTTTATCAGTGACCTGTGTATAAAACTTATGTTTACTGAAATTTGAGCACTGCGCCATTCCAGATGAATTATCTGTAATGATGAAGTTACCTTCAATTGTCATTTCTTACGAACAGTCTCAAGATCAAAATGTATAAAATATAGTACAAAATGGTAATGCTTTGATAATCTCGCCTCAGTTGACAATCTCGCCTGACAGAGACATGGAGGGCCAGGCAGCGTATACCAGACCGGTGATAGCCGACCGATCAAGGATCGTGTGGATGTGGCTGGCAGGCGTGGCTGCACGAGACATAGCCCTGGAAACCGGTGCCAGTCTGTCCACCGTGTATCGCTGGATCCGACGCTGGCAAAGGGAAGGCACACTGGCTCCAAGACCATTCTGGGAGAGGTACCAAAGGCCAATAGGATCCTGCAGTGCTGACCTGGCTATGGCTGCCTCTGCGGTGCACCCACAGCACAGACTGTCATCAACCACCCCAATGTTGTATGGTCCACGAAGCGCCCAGTTCCACTTTAATACAAATCATGTTTGTCAATACATGGCTGATGACTCTAAGGATAAAATAAATTCTGTAAACTTAAGACATGAATCATAGAAAATAAAATCGCCAAAAATCGCCACTGGCATCCAAAATTTATGCTCAGTTATGCATCTGGGGACATTGGTTTACCTAGTACTCCCTTATTTCACACTTAAGCGGCTGGCTGACACTCCCATGATGAGACAAACTTGAAATGTGTTTCCGCGGATGTAAAGAAAATGAATGACAAGCCCACACCGTGAAGTAGACATGGTCGATTCGTAGTCACTCCTTTGTTCCCGACTGTTTCTGTACAATATTTTTTCTGTATGTAATTTATTAATATATTTTATATAATAATTGTGTTCAGTAACAATGTATCTGATTGTATAAACAAGTCTGATGTTTGTTACGTTAATATTATTTATAACGAATTACAAGTCTCCTTATATTAACAAAAAAACGTTGAGGTTAATATACTGATTTTTAACCTCAAATAACACACTGGACAGTAATCATCTTTGCTGAAATATTATAAAAAAAATGTAAAAAGTGAACCCAAAGACATGAACACGGAATCATAGAACAAGTATACCCTGTTCGCTTTAACTCGGCCTAAAATTGCCAAAGCTGCACCTAGAATGCTGAGTTTTAACAACAGATTAGCACTAGAATATGGTGCTCGTCACGAAGAAGTGATATGGAAAGGATATGCAGCAGTCATGTTGTCATTTTCTGCCACTGAGATTCGTGAAATAAGATGCAAAAGGACAACAATCTAGTTCAGGTTAAAATGAACGAATTAAAAGAAGCAGAAGGAGCAAAATATAGTTCACTGACATCTACAGCCATAAAGCATTGTATATCATTATACTCCTGCTCCTTCCTGACGATTTTATGCCAATTTAGGAACGACCTCTCCAGGTGAATCAGCAGATGAAAACTCTATCCAACACCTCCAAAAAGCCCCTCTTAACCTGTAATCATCAAGGGACACAATGATTATAAAAAGAATGGAAATGCTGCGTTATATCATTTTATTTACTCCTCATATAGCTTGTCTCTCCACACAATACCCATGTAACATATGAGCAAAAGAGTAAAATATGTTGCTGTGCTTTTTGAGTTATGAATAACCTCTTACTCTTGGCGATCATTTATAATTTTGCTTTAGTTACCTTTAGCCTATTTAAGCAAGGCCCCCTTCGTGGTGAGAGGGTATGAAGGAAACTCTCTACCTGTTCAGTAAATCTCTCCTACCCTCCTTCCCCCCCCCCACACACGCACACAGTTTGAGGGCTGGGATGTCTTTTAATTCTGCTTCAGCTAACTTAGGGTATTTCTTTCAGCTTAGGCGAGATCTCTCATAGTGAAAGTGTCTAGGTTGTACTTTTTTTTTTTTCGTCTGGTGGTGATAAAATGCAAAATTATATAAAAAAGTTAATCAGGTAAAAGGCAATAAGATTCATAAGTCGAAGTCGTGGTGAATGAGAGAATACTCCTGATGATCCTCGCACACATGTACCATGTTACGAGGATGCCTCACATTTCTGAAATTGAGCATTATTAATAACATGTAGGTTATAGACTGATTTGCGTAGATGATGAATAAAACATCGTCCACTCCAAAACGTCGTAATTCTGTCCCACAAGGAGATTATGTTTACACTCTTGTTTGTCTATTTGTTTTATGTTCGTCTGTTAGCAGGATTACTAAAAAATTAAGAGAGGTTTGGACCTAGTTTGGTGGGTAGATAGCTCATGTCCCAGGGACCAATCGATTAACTTTTGGGAGCGATCCGGATCGCATTACAGATTCTGGATCCGGAAAACACTTTTTGTGAAACCCTAATCAGTGATGAGAAAACATAACCTATTATGAAGAGTGGTGTGGAAATTGCTTTACCCTTGTCGGAGAGATGCGCTCCACTGAGTGCCCCTCTAGTTTTAGATGTGTCAATCAGTTATCAGTGTGCTATGAATTGTTCAAAATGAAAAATTATACCCCAATACTTAAAGTTTTACCCAAAGAGATTGTGACCAATCATGCAATCATTATCAGGTCTATTAAAATTGGTACTTTTCCAGCAGAACATACTTGGGGTTTCATTCTCTCGGGATTTATTTCAGAAAGAACATATTACTTTTTCTTGTAATATCTGCTTCCAAGAGATTAGGTGTGCTAAGCCGACTCCGTACCTTCTATACTCCTGCACAGTTGTTGACTTTATACACAAGGTTTATTCACCCCTGTGTAGAGTACAACTCTCATGTGTGGGGAAGCTCCCCACATACAGCTCTTCTGAACAGAGTGGAGTCAAAGGCTTCTCTCACTAGCTCCCTTCAGCCTCTGTCTCTTCACCGCACTGGTGCTTCGGGATCACTTTTCTATCGCTCCTTCAATGGTCACTGCTTTTCTGAACTGTCTGCTTGCATCCCTCCACCACTACAAGGGCACGTAGCACCCGTCTGGCAACAAACTGTCATCCCTTTTCTGTCCAGCTCTCTAATGCAAGAGATAACCACTACTCCCAGTCTTTCATGTATGCAACAGGTCAACTCTGGAAGTGTCTCCCTCTTTGTTTTTCCTACTGCCTACGATCTCCAGTCTTTCAAACGCAGTGTGTCCAGGCATCTCGAAATGAATGAATCTTGAATTTAGCTCTCTGTTTTTTTGTTTTTTTTTTCCTTGGAAGGAGCATTTTGCAGGCCCCTGGCCTTTGGCTCCTTCTTCCTTGCATGAAAAAAATAACCAGTAACTAAGAAAAAATCCCTCCAGTTGCTGACAAGACACGTGTAGCAGACTAGGAGATAGTCTGTGAGGGCACGACGCAGAGCTTACAGCTAACGAGCAGCTTACACGTGGTGGCGCTGTGTGCCCTGGATGGAGCAGATGCAGTGTTCACCCAGGGGCCAAACCTCCTGATTTATCCTTGTACCTCTCCGTGGGAAGAACCCTGGTTCGGCCTGAGGAGATATTGTCTATTACAAGAGGGCGACGGATCCCTGCTTGGTGTATGTACTGTGGCAGCCAGGTACCTTCTCACTCTAATGTCAGTAACCTATAAACGTGGCGGTGGTGTACATGTTCCATGAACTAATTCCAAATATGACTGCTGACAGTTTTAAAACCGTCAGAGTCTGCTGTTATTATGATCTGAGCTGTTGATAAGCAGCTTGTATAATGTGTGATGAAATTATTTAGCTAGTATCGTATCAGATAACATGGATGACGTATGCATGAAGATTTGCTTTAAAAACATTAAATATAAAGAACAATTCTAGTATTAGATTACAGGATCAGTGCTGGAGCGTGGTGTTGATGCATGGTAGCGACGTCATGCTCAGGCAGTGCCCATGAAGTGGCCGAGATTGACATCGATACAATTTGTCGAAATCATGTTTCGGTACTGACACTCTCTTAAATCATCGTTCACACAATCCATCCACCTACTCTTCGGCATCCCCCTCTTCCTCCTTCCTTATACCTCCATTTCCACTACTCTCCTCCCTACATAATCTTCCTCTCTTCTCATCACGTGCCCATGCCAATGTGGTTTTCTTTGGAAATGTTGGGTTGGAGAGGGACGCAGGTCAGAGTTTGAAGTCTTTATTTTATCAAACGTTTCGGGCTACACGGAACCCATCTTCAGGGAGGGGTCTGTGTAGCACGAAACGTGAGAGAAAACAAAGAACTCAAGCTCTAACCTGTGTCTCACTCCCACCCAACATTTCCACTTGTCATCTACGTAGTCTTCTTTTTCGCACCTTCTCGGATAAACGGGTAAATTCTGCAAGCTAGGACAAATGGACCATATAGCTATGCAGGACAAGGAGAGATCCTTGGAGGGATAGCTACATCTCTCACCACAAAAATGCACTGGTGTAGGCTCCAACTGCCAACCATACGGTCGTGATGCGCAAGGGCTACCACTGAGCCATTCTGGCCCCACCTTCCTAGATATCTCACCCACCTTCGCTGTTCTTCTTATTTTGCTTTATGCTGTCTGTAAAGGACAAAGTATAAAACTATCCAATGGGATGCCCAGTGAGAGGGATCTTTGAAGACCCATGAATCCTACCTGCACCTCACAAGCCCATACGTCACCACTTACTTATTGAATTAATTCTTTATAGACACAGTACATTTATATCGCCATTTTCATTATCATTTTGCCTTTTATTTCCAGCCGCAAACGTACTAGTTACGGTCTAGAAGGCATGGCAAATGAGAAAAAAATAGCGGATAATTATGAAAAATTAACTACACTCTTGGCTAACTAATGAAAAGGACCACACACTCACTGACTCACCATTCAAGCCTGTACAGTTCCACAAGTAATTTCATTATTAGGCTACCTATGAGCCAGTTTCAGTCCTACGATTGTCATATTAAACGAGGATGCCACCACTTCATAACATTCATCATCCAACCAGTTCGATCCCATCATCTACCTAACATATCAACATTCTTGTCAGCTACAAAGCCTTGTAAGTTCACAAAAATAACACCATATGCCTGTATCAGAAGTGCATATATGGTATATAAGTGAGTAATAAGGTTTAATCCTACATGAATTATGAAACAAGTAATGTTACTTAGGCTATTCGTTTGAGCCAACAAAATTACAACCCCAAATAGAAAGTAATAACACACACATATCTAAAAGAGAGTGTAAAATAACTATAATAAGTTAAGGTGCTCCTTGGCCTGCTACAAAATAAATAAATTAAGATACATAACATAGTAGAGAATAATATGTTGTGCAATGAAGTAAACAGCTAAACAAGAGGTGCTCGAAAGTCCCCTTAGTTCAGGAAAATACTGTTTCAAGGCAGGATTGTTAGGAGGAGGAGACAACAGCACCACAGGCAGCACACGAACACAATCGGCAGCAGCACTACTGGAAGGGGCAGCACGATAGGCACCACCACCTTATTCACCTTCCATACCTCAACCGGCCGCACCTTCTGCTCCACTACATAGGCGTTCTCACTCTGCCCCACAACGGCTAAACCTACGTCCTGCGAGGAATTGGGGTGGACGGCGAGGGTGGGGTCCTGGGGGCGAGGGCGGATGGGGTATTTGTCGGCCTGGAGGTGAGGGTGTTCAGTGTGTGGGTGTTGGTCCCCGTTACTCACCACCTCCTGCTCGCCGTGGGACACCACTACACGAACACCGCCCCCCTCGAACACACCCATGTCCTGTAGGGGGTTAGAGTTTGAGGGGTGTTCAGGGTCCAGGGGTTCGGGGACAGCGTTCAAAGGATGGGTGTCCTCTCCTTGGTCCTCGATGGTGTCCAACTGGACCGGGAGGGGCTTCTGGATCAAACTTTTCTCTAGGTTTGGGTGCCCCTACCCCAGAACCTCCCGTTCCCCCACTTCCTGCCCCGCCCTTATCGCAGCAAAGAAGAGTAAAAGAATTCTGAACATCATTGGTTACCAAAAGGTAACTAATTAAGTAATTTTGTGTGCAGTCACCGGAAGCAAGTCTTAACTGCAATTTTTGACAGAAATCGGATGAGCTTTTTGCAGGGGCCAGGATTCCGGGGGCTTGAGTGATGTGCGAATGATCGTGTGGTCCACTTTATGGGTAGACTGTGGTGAATTGTCTGTTCAGACGGTTCTGTTTAGTTTAGGAAGAATCCTTCAGGAATGTAAATGAAGGCTAAATATAACCACTTCCAATTAATGTAGGCTTTATCTAACCCTTACATTTCCAATTAATGATGGCTATATTCACCTCTCCATTTTAAACCAATGAAGGCTCTCTCAAATCCCTCCATTTCAAAGTCTCTCTTAAGATGACGAAAAGTGCAAGGAGACAGCAAGAAAAAGACGTATAGGCGTCTGAGTCAATGGCTAACGAATTTAATATTAAGATAAATAAGTCAGCCACTGCCTCATGTACTTATGTTTCCCTGAAGGATGTACATACGCAACAACAAAGCTGGATTGCAGAACAGTGACTATAGTGATTCAATACTGAAATAGTTGAAATTTCACGTGTATTATTTTACTGTCACGGTAAATAAACCATCCTGCTCTAGGCTGTATTTTCATTGTTATTTTTATCCATCAATCCTTCAACCAATCCTATGTTGCCCCATGAGGAGCGTAAGAGCTCGGGGCTAGGCAAGCTGATCCTAACATTTAAGATGAGAGTGACCAGCCTCACTCATCCCTGAGTGGCATTACGTGAGCAATAAACCCCAACCATCCCTTGGATATAAACCTACACAGGCTCAATCCCATTGGAGCACCGTAATTACTCACTGAACCACCGCGCTTCATAATTTGGTTATATGGTTACCACCCAGCGTAGTAAATGGTTTTCTGGTATAGCCTACAGGAAACCATTTGGCTTCTCATTCAGTGTAGAGTCACCCATAGGCAGAAGGAAGAGGAAAGAATGAAGGAAAGAAAGGCGGAAAAGGGAGTGTAAAGTCGCCATGGGCAGAAGGAAGAGGAAAGAATGAAAGAAAAAGAGGAGGGATGGAAGAGAAGAAAGGGCAGACACCTAAAGCAGCACTACATCGAGTGAGTGGATGGTGAGTGCCCCCATCTTTATCACTATATAATTTTATTGAAATTTATGTGGATCCCATATAGGAAAAAGATTACTGGAGGTCATAACTAACACCAAGTTTGAAGAGCCTCTCCCATGTTGTGTAAAATCGTGTAAAGATTGCAAGAAAATAAGGCCTGTGACTAAACTGGTAATGTATAGTTGCAACATCAGGTTTATCCAAACGTGAACACGACGGACTGCAGGGCGACGCTGTCCCCTTGTTACACTTAACCATCCCCCTTTAGAGGCATTGGGAGGGAGCTGAGGGGTGGTTGTATAATAGGCCAGCGGAGTCGACCGGCTATACGGTGCCACCGCGAGAAGGCGTCCTTTTGGCACATAAGTGTATTTTAAAGCTTATTCTTGCTCCCTCCTGATGATATTCGGCTTAGGAGATACAGTAGAACCTCGGTCCTCGAACACAATCCGTTCTGGAAGGCTGTTCCAAAACCGAATTGATCGAGGACCGAACTAATTTTCCCCATAAGAAATAATGTAAATCATTTTAATCCGTTCCAAGACCCCAGATGCTTACCTATTTAAGTTTCAGCACTGGTACCAGTGCTTTCCTTGACGAGGTGACTGTATATTTCTCTTGCCTTTTCACAAATTATATACTCACTAACACTGTCTCCTGCTGTTTCTCATTGATGAAGATAAGCAATAATTTTTCCACTTCTTCAATTATTTTCCGCACTACTTTCCTCTTTTCACTGCCAGTAGCCGTACTGGATGAACTTGCTTTCTTTGGAGCCATTATTAGGGGCTAATACTGCACTGAATCAAGAAAAATGTGAAGCACAGCAGGACGACCACGTTGACGAACAACAAAGGTGGACGCGTGACTGTCAGTCGGCCAGCTTCCCTTCGTTTGGCTACGTTCAGGTTGGTCGAGGTCCGATATTTTGGCCGACCTCTGGAGCAAAAATTTCTTGAATTTTTTGGTTGAGGTCCGATTTGTTCGACATGTGAGACGTTCGAGGACCGAGGTTCCACTGTACTTTGAACTGATGGAGTTACATACAGGCTCTGTTTATTAACCCAGTAATGTACAAATAAATAAATGAATATATATATATATATATATATATATATATATATATATATATATATATATATATATATATATATATATATATACCTAGGCTGCTTACCCCAAGGAAAGGAAGGTAGCCGAGACAGGACGACACACTCCCCATTTACTCATCCATTCAGACACATTCATTCGCATCTTAGTCCCAAAGGGGAGAACGGGCAGATCCTCACCGCACCACACCGCACAAGGGTCAACTGCGCAATGCAGTCAGTGACATTCGCAGCAGGGCCCGACAGCAGAGCTGGTTTACCCCTGCCACATCATAACAGACTCATCCCCTTACCCGCACCTGACCTGAAAGAGCTGATCATATATATATATATATATATATATATATATATATAGATATAGATATAAATATATAGAAAGATAGATAGATAGATAAATATTCTTTATAAATATACATATAGATAGATAGACATAGATATAGATATAGATATAGATACATATAGCTAGATAGCTATATATATATATATATATATATATATATATATATATATATATATATATATATATAAATTAAAAACATCTTCTGGAGGTAACGTAATCTTCCCGTGGTGAGGGATAATGTACCCTACATCTAACCCTTCTAATACGAAAAGTCTCACTTGAATTTTATAAAACAGTCTGGGCAAATCAAAAACCAAATGAAAAGGATGTACAAGATAGTGAACGAAAAGGATAAAAGATAAATCTATAAAATTTGCCTCGGGTATTCACTGTTCCGTTATCTGTATACAATTCTTCCTCAGAGCGTGGCTACAAGGCGATGACCAGCCCTGTGATGATGCTGGTCGTGGCGGTGGCTGCAGCAGCAACTGTAGGACCACTGCTCGCCCCTTCCTCAGGTTCCCTTTACGCTCCATTGATGATTTAATTGTAATCATCATCATCATCATCATCATCATCATCATCATTATTATTGCTTTTATTATTATTATTATTATTATTATTATTATTATTGTTATTATTATTGTTATTATCATTATTATTATTACAAATAACTCAAAGTCAAATGGCTACCCCTTAAGGGATTATGGTGTCTGGCGATAGATAGATAGATAGATAGATTATTATTTTTATTATCTATTGCCAGACGCCATAATCCCGTAAGGGGTGGCCACTTGACTTTGAGTTATTTGTTTTACGGGAAGGGACACTAACCCTCCACCAACCCCTTTGTTGACACGTAGGGTGCACGTATGGTTGGTTATATGATTACCACCCAGCGCTGTAAATGGTTTCTTGGCTTAGAGGAAACCATTTGGCTTGTCACTCAATGTAAAGCCACCTGTAAAGGAAAGGAAGGCAATAAGAAGTGACAGGAAAGATGGGAGAAATAGGAAGAGAGGAGGGCAGGCACAGAAAAAGAATGATAAAGGTGAAGGAAGAAGTAGGCAGCACTACATCAGGTGAGTGGATAATGGTCCCCACCACCTACCAGCAAATAATAATAATAATAATAATAATAATTATTATTATTATTATTATTGTTATTATTATTATTATTATTATTATTATTATTATTATTACTACTACTACTACTACTACTACGACTACTACTACTACTACTACTACTACAACTATTACTACAATTACTGTTACTTCTGCTACTACTCCTACTACCACTACTACTACTACTACTACTACTACTACCACCACCACTACTACTACTACTACTACTACTACCACCACCACTACTACTACTACTACTACTACAACTATTACTACAATTACTGTTACTTCTGCTACTACTCCTACCACTACTACTACTACTACTACTACCACCACTACTACTACTACTATTACTTCTGCTACTACTTCTACTGTCACTACTACTACAACTACAGAAGCACACAGGGTGTGGCTAAGAGGATACAAGTTGGCTACTACTGATTAACAAAGTATCAAGAAACAAAGCAGAGAAACAGTCAAGCATATCTACATGAAACCACTTAAAAATAAGTTTAACAAGAAAAAATACAATCACATATGTTCATGCAATAGGATGGTAATAGATACATAAAATGCGTTGTGGTTGTTACTGCTAAAAGATTCGTCATTCAGCATAATGCAGTTATTGTACTGTTTGAAGGAAGATGCATCCTTTTTGTGATGTAGATCACCATAGGGCAGGTAGCAATGTCCATTCAAAGAGAACTTAGTTTGGAAGCAACATAGTTCAAGTAGCATGGTGTGTAAATGGTGGCGATGGTTTAGGGTCGAATGTTATGGAGTATACGCAGATTACAATGCTCTGATCCTTTATCATGGCCTAAAGTTGCCATCCCTCCATCATGAATGCTGAGTTATAGTAATAGATTTACACGAGAGTATGATACCAGTCACCAAGATGTACTATAAAAAGGACGTCGAGCCACAGTATTGTCTTTTTCTGACACTTGCTTACTTGATTTAAGCTGCAACAGGATCTATTGGGGATGGGTTAAATTGAATGAAGAGTAACTCCTTGACGGTTATGTAGGGGGTTAAATCACTAAGGTGCATTGAATTGTCCTGCAGTACAGAATACAGAGACAATTAATTTATGCCCTTTCTTCTAATGAGTCAATAATTCTGGTACTGGGCTAATTTAGAATTTTAACAAGATTCCTTCACACTGAATAAAGCTGAGTACCAGCAACCAGACACAACTGTTTGGATATGGACCTGCTTTCTAAAAGATTAACGCACATCAACCTACGCAGATTAGAATATCAATAAAAGTCATAAGAGTGGTTCTGATTATCTTTTTGCATTATAATTTAAAACAAAAGTGCACTGATCAAAGAGTGCCCTGATTCAGGAAACTGAAGAGATTATTAGTACACAGGGAAGAAAACTCTGTAAAAGTTCGTTCGTTCGTTCCAAGATTCCCTGCACCAATAGTGCAGGCCGGGCCGCGAAATTTTTTTTCCTGCCCAGTTCCGTCACTTTGCACATATGGCAACGTTGCCCTGTGTTTAGTTTGGCAGCGCCGCGCAGCAGTGAGCCATATCGGATGCCAGGTTTAGTATTCATCACAATTATTTACCTTTTTTATGCTTGACTATAAATATAATACCTGACTATCTATATTTTACATGGATTGAAAGAATAATAGAGACATAGAGGTCATATAGTTTTCGCTGCCTTAGCTTAAATAAATATAAAAAGGGGCCATACCACTGTCTTTACTTCGTCACTCGTCTGCTGAGAGAGAGAGAGAGAAAGAGAGAGAGAGAGAGCTTGAAACAGTATAAAATAATAACATGCAGGGTCATCAATAAAAAGTGAGTATGCAAGGAAGATACTCTCTACACTTTGCTAAAATTAGTTATATGTTGATTTAATGAAAATGCGGTACGTCTTAGGGGTGGTACATGACTGTTCGTTGAGAACACTTATCAGTAACATATGTTGTAGGCCTATACTACTTTACCTGTCATTTCTTGTCATTGCTCCCAGACGTACGATTCAATCAGCTGTGTTTACAGGAGAGAGAGAGAGAGAGAGGTTAATGACCCATAATATTTTATCACCTAAAACGCTTTTCATGATCATTCTTAAGGGTTAACCTTGGTAATTTCTGCTGCAAGCTGGGAAATATTGGTATCAATGATGCCTGAATATCAATGTTTCATTAGACATTTTCTTAGGTATATATGTCAGGTTAGATTTCAGATTATTTTCTTGTTTTTCTTAGGTATATTAGTAAAATCATTTGTCAGGTTAGATTTCAGATTATTTTCTTGTTTTTCTTAGGTATATTAGTAAAATCATATGTCAGGTTACATTTCAGATTATTTTCATGTTCTCATGTCCTTTATTTCATGTTAAGTATGCTTGAAGGGTTTTTGTATTTGATGAAATGCAAAGCTTTATTTGTTACGGTATAATCTTTATTGAATATTACACAGCACCAGGCACCATATGCTATTTCCCATGTGCTGATGACAGGCATTGGGTCAGACATGAGACATTATAGACCATTGTGTGCAAAATAAGTAAATCAAGAGAAACAAGGAATTAAAAAAATAAACTCACTTAATATATTCTATTTGGTAATAGCATTGGGCTGGGAACACATTTGCTGATCTTCAGTGAGGGACTGAATGTAAAATAATGATTTGAAAATAAGCAATTATTGTTGTCATATTAAGGGTCTACTTTGTTGTTCGTGAATAATCTCAGACAGTCTGTGCAACTGACCCATTTACCATAGGCAAGCAATCGCCCCTGCAAGTTTATCCTATGCAGTGGTTTTGGCGCCCCTTCGGTCCCAAGTCAGGCTCACTGCTGCGCGGCGTTGCCAAACTAAACACAGGGCAACGTTGCCATATGTGCAAAGTCACGGAACTGGGCAGGAAAAAAAATTTCGCGGCCGGGCCATACATTAGCCCGGTCAGTGGGGTATGGGCTGGTTAGAAAACAGAAAGGGGGGAGGACAGGGCATGGGGATTGCCCAGTACACACGACCTGTCTCCTGGCTGACTTTGTGGTGTGTGTGACTGTAAAAGTTGTCTTATCACTCAGATATAGGTTTCCGACGAAGGCCGGTACAGTGCTAGAATTACTCTGTGCTGCCATCAGATTATCTAAGGTCAGAGAATATATATATATATATATATATATATATATATATATATATATATATATATATATATATATATATATATATATATATATATATATATATATATATATATATATATTTCCACCAACTCTTGGCAAACATTGATAAACACGAACTAGGATTATGGCTTGGAAATTTGACTTGCTTATGGCACTGGTCACAGGTACGCCGAATGTAGGTAGTGGTAATATCTTAGACTACGATTTTTTTTTTTTTATACAAGGAAGAAGGAACCAAAGGCCAGAGGGCCGCAAGATTGTTCATTCCAACGAAGAATAAGAAACAAAACTAGTGTCCTATTTACTTATTGTGTAGCCACAATAAGGAAGCTTTGCCATAACTGTTTGTAAGATTATATGCCAAATAGCTATACCATAAATGGTTTTTGAAATCTACTAATTATAAACTATGAAATTTTGGCATAATAAAACTGTGACCTTTAAAAGTAGTTCAAGGTCATTCATATTTGGAACATGTTCGTTGATTAACCTAAGGTAGTTTCTTGTGTGATATCAACAAATTTTGAAGACAAAGGTGTGGAAGAAATGAATGAAGCATGGGTACATTTTACATTTCTCTCAATAACTGGCAGCCTTTATACATAACTGTGACCATATTCCTGTGAGATAATGGGAGGGACTACGGCTATATTTCTGTAGAGTTACAGCTCTACAGTTTTAGTGGTTTTCTCTAAAACGTGTTACAAAGAAAACACTGAACAGTTTTGAATTCCATACTTTCCACTAGGCTAAACGGTAAAGTATTCAGCCAAAATTCTCAGCAAACTTTTTTTTCTATCATAGATTTTCAACCAAACAGTTGTATCTCAATTAGTTTCTAAGACATTTCAATTTCAAATATGCAATTTTTGCAACCAAAATTAAGTCTATGACCTTCAAAAATATGTCATGGTCGTTTATATTTGAGGCAAGCACTTCGGTTACCGTAGGGTACCTTCCTGTGTAATATAATCAAAATCAAAGGGAAAAAAAGTGGAAATAAAAATAATAATAATAGCAACACAATAGGCTAATCATCGTCATATACGGTATATTGCGAAGATTTATAACACAAAACCAAATTCACAATCCGTTCATTTTCAGATGCAGGACACACTGTATTGAAAAGACTGGAGGTCACAGGCAGTAGAAAACACAGGCAGAGGAAGACAGTTCCACAGTTGACCTGCTGCATACATGAAGGACTGGGAGTAACGGATAACTCTTGCAATAGAGACTTGGACAGAAAAGCAATAAGAGTTTTCTCTTGGACGGGTGCTGTATGCCTCCTGCAGTAATGGAGGGATGCAAGCGGAATAATTATTTAACAAATCTGAAGAGAAAATTTAGTTTTATGAAGTTGTTTGGTAATTAATTAGAAAACAACTGAGAGTTCGGTCAACATTAATAGAAGCTCAGATAATTATTCATAGAAATTAATATTTACTTTTGCATGTCTTCACTGGGGAAGAGAGTAGTAATTATATTTAGCTCTTTTTATTATTATGGAACGTTTCACAGACAGTGAAGAACTACACATATTTTCTTCCAGAAGAACTGACACAAGGATAAGTGAACAGAAAATATAAAAAGGATGGAAAGAACACTGCACTGAAAAAATAATCTTAATAAAGAGGGGGTTCAAATGACAGTTTTTCGTTACAAGACCTCTGCTTTATGTGCTATACTACCTTCAGTAATAGGGAAAAGGGATATGTGTCTATGCACTGCCTGAAAACAACTACATACTGTAGGTAGTTGTTTGGGAAATCAAATGACTTTGTTAAAAACCTCAGTGAATGATTGAGTCTCTGTGTGACAGTTTGATCTATATTCACTACAGTGTCATTTTTTTTATTTTTTTTATTACAGTAACAAAACAGATGAAGGAAAAATCAAAAGAATGAAAAAGATAATCCATACACCTGATTACAAATGTCCTCCATTCATAAAAAATCTGTAACAGTTGGACTTGAATAACCGTAGGTTGAAGTTTGGGGGGAAACCACTCTGGGGAGCAAATTCCAAAGAGATGCAGTTCGGGGAATAGGAGAATTCTGATAGGCAGAAGTTCGGCAGTATGGCAGTGTGACAGTTCAGTCATGAGCACTAGCAGATCCCCACATAGCGTGGGGGATGGCGAGGAGAGGTGGCATAATGGAAGCAACTTCGTCTGGTCATTTTCCATAATAGTATCTGTACAATAATGCAAAAGAGGCAACATTCCTGCATACCTGTAGGGGAGGTAGTTCATTAGTAATATTAGGGTTATTAGTAATTCTAACAGCTTTGTTCTGAATTTCGTCCAGTTGTTTTAGTGCAACCTCTCTACATCCATTCCACAAGGGTAAGCAATATTTCAGCGGAGATCGCACATAACTCTTTTAAATTATAGGTAACTGCTCGTCAGTGAAGAAGTTATGGACTCTGTACAATAATCCAAGTTTCTATGTAGCGGTTTTAGCAAGTGATGTAACGTGAGAGGTCCAGCTGAGGGCAATGTTAAGTGAAAAACCAAGAATTTCAATATATACTTTTAGAGATAGGAATATTATTAGCACTGAAGGTAATATAGGAATCAGGCAATAGCTGTCAAGTAATAAATTGTATATATTTGGTTTTCCTAGCAGTTAATGAAACAATATTATTTTGTCCCCATTCCGCGATCTTTGATAAGTCTTGATTTATGGGAATATTAGTAGCACTGAAGGTAATATACGAATCTGGCAACAACTGCCTAATAGTAAATTGTATAAATTTGGTATTACTAGCATTAAATGAGACAGGGTTGTTTTGTCTCCATTCATTGATCGTAGATAAGTCTTGATTTATGGAGATTGCTGTACTGAGTTGTAAGTTAGAGATATTAAATTTTGTGAATATGAACAGTGCTGAGTCATCTGCATGTGAGTGAATGGGATTATGGGTGACAGATAAGAGATCATTAATATGAATTTGGAATAGGATTGGAGCTAGTACTGCTTCTTGTGGCACGCCAGCATGAATCGAGTTGACAGAAATATCCAGGGTATCACTCTTGCTTCTAAACCTCAATGGTGGGTCAGTGAATGAGAGATGATCCTTACTACTGACTTAAAGTTATAAGTTGTAGGAGAGCTAGGACTGTCTTACACCGTACTCACAAATTGCTCAGTAGAGATCAATGGGTGTTTCTGACGTGGAGCAGGGCTAAACCTGAACAAAGTGTGAATCATATGGCAATATTACAAATGACCCACGTGGGAAAGCAGATATCTTTGCTAGTACCTTTGCAAGAAACTCTACCATAGATGATACCAGCCAGAATGTCTCAGTACTGGAACTTGATTCTCCCGAAATTGCCCCACTTAAAATACAGACAAGATTCGTAAAATCCATCCTAGACAATTTACCTACCAACAAAGCTCCAGGCCCAGATGGAATTCCGCCAATTGTTTTGAAAAAGTGTTCCCCTGAACTTGCCTCTGTCCTAGCTAAATTATTCAGACTATGCATACGTACTTCTTTATTCCCAAATTCATGGAAAGAAGCCAATATCCACCCAGTTCCGAAGAAAGGAAGTTCGTCTGACCCCTCCAATTACAGACCAATAACTGTCACATCTTCTCTTGGTAAGGTATTTGAAACTTTAATTAATAAGCATATTGTTAAACATCTTGAATCCAACAACTTAATTAGTGATAGACAATAGGGTTTTCGCCGCGAAAGATCCACCATTGACATACTCAATCTCTTAACTCATACGATCCATCAGTCAATTGATCTTTTTGGAGAAACTCGTGCAGTAGCTCTTGATATCTCTAAAGCTTTCTACAGAGTACGGCACCGTTCCCTGCTGTCCAAACTCCCTTGCTATGGACTAACGTCTTTTGTTCCTTTGATTTCTTCTTATCTTAGTGACAGGAAAATAAGAGTAAAAGTAGATGATGTATATTCAAATTTCCACTCAATTAACGCCGGCGTGCCGCAGGGATCAGTTCTGGCGCCAAGCCTATTTCTGGTTCATATTAATGATCTCTTATCTGTCACTCACAATCCCATTCACTCATATGCAGATGACTCAACACTACATAGTTCATTCACACTCAGACATCCAATTACAAAGTCTAATATCTCTACCTCTCAACTCAGTACAGCCATCTCCATAAATCAAGATCTATCTACGATCAGTGAATGGGGACAAAACAACCTTGTCTCTTTTAATGCTAGTAAAACTAAATATATACAGTTTACTAATAGACAGATATTGCCAGATTCGTACATTACCTTCAGTGCTACTAATATTCCCATCTCCAAAAGTATTGAAATTCTTGGTGTCTCACTTAACAATGCCCTCAGCTGGACCTCTCATGTCAGATCACTTGCTAAAACCGCCTCAAAGAAACTTGGATTATTGTACAGAGTCCGTAACTTCTTCGCCGATGAGCAGTTGGCTATAATTTATAAGAGTCATGTGCGCCTCAGCTTGAATATTGCTCACCCTTGTGGGATGGTTGTGGAGAGGTTGCATTAAGACAACTAGACAAAATTCAGAATAAAGCTGTTAGAATCATTAACAACCCTGCCATTACATATAAACTACCTCCTGCAAGTAAGAAGGAATGTTGCCTCCCTTTGCATTATTTTACAGATATTTTTTTGGCAAATGCTCAGACGAAGTTGCATCCATGGTGCCACCTCTCCATGCCTTCCCTCGTGCTACACGGGCATCTGGTAGCGCTCATGACTGGAATGTCACTCAACCATATTGCAGAACTTCTGCCTATCAGAATTCTTTCATTCCCCGAACTGCATCTCTCTGGAACTCGCTTCCCCAGAGTTGTTTTCCTCCAAATTTCAACCTACAACTGTTCAAGTCTAACTGTTACAGATATTTTATGAACAGAGGACACCAGTAATCTGGTGTATGGATTATTTTTTTTTCCCATTTGTTTTTCCTTCCTCCGTTCTGTTATTAAAAAAGAATATATATATAGATATATATATATATATATATATATATATATATATATATATATATATATATATATAGGTTCTTTGATGATGGTTGTGTCTCTAAGTATGTTTGGCAAGAATAAACCTTGTGTTTGAGGTGAACTGGGGCGAAGAGGTCAGTTCTCGCCGGAATGTTCTGCTGGATTTAAATGTCAGATTTCTTGGACTTACTGTATACCCTATTTTTTTTTTTTTATAACTGATCTTGACTATATTCGATTTTCACGAGGACAAGATCATTCCTGGCTGTATTTGTGAAATGCTTATGAAACACTCAAGTGGTCATCAGCAATACAGTCTGTTATGGAGCTTCATACTATCATTTCTTTTTCTGACGATTAATCTTCTGTAGTCAGTAGTCTAGGAGTCATGGGGGAAAAAAGAGTTAAATTGCTTTTGGACCTGCGCGGCGAGATGTCGCCACCTAGGGACAACATCAACCAAAGTTGTCGCTAGATAGCGCCCAATAGTTGGCGCCACCTCAGGTGTCGGCTGATGCCAGATTTGGATTCATCATGTCAAATGACCTAATATGATGCCACTTTTAAGTCTCCAAAGGCCTCCTTTTAGCAAATTCACCAGAAGCAGAAGATTAAGAAGAGGAACGCTGGTCACTCAATGACCTGCTGGCTATCACCGCAGGTAAAAGGAGGAAGGAGGTGAGAGATGTTATCTATAAAAAAGGGTTATCTGCAAAACTTCATTTCTCAACATCACATTCTTTAAAGAATCATGGTTTTTACTTTGCAGGAAATGAAGGAGTGCTAAAAAACTTGGGTAAAGCTGTTGCTGATGTGCTGGACACCCTTCCCGGAACAAAGTGCTTCCCGCTACTCCTTACAGATGGCGTCAAGTCCTCAGCCACAATTTTTAAGGTAATGTAAACACAAATATCCTTGACAGTGTAACTTCACCTATTTTTGTACTGTCAAACGCTACCAAAAAATCTATCTATCTATCTGTTGCCAGACGCATTAATCATTAAAGGGAGGCCACAAACAAACCGCCTCCATGTCACCCTGTCCCCCCGCCATTTCGCTGCCCTGCTTCCAGCTCATATTCCTCTCTTTCATACACATCTCAGCTCCATTCCTTCATCTTATCCTTGGCCTTCCTCTCCCTCTCCCCCCCCCATCTCACTTACATACAATCTTCTCGTTAGTCTCGCTCTCCACCCTCTCCACATGGGGGGGGGGAAATGTGTATTATATATTTACTCTAGAAAAATGAGCATTGTACTAAGTGGCTTTATAACTTACTGTTATTTATAATTACATAGTTCAAATGTTTTTTTTATCCAGAAGTACCAGAATGTGAGGAGCAGTTCATTGTCTTTCAGTAAGTTGCTCGCGCAAGCACGCGCGCACGCACGCACACACACACACACACACACACACACACACACACACACACACACACACACACACACACAGAGTCAAAACTGAAGTCATTATTTGTACACAGGAGATGGCTTACCTTCGAGCAGTGTGGGGTGTAGGTGTGTTTGGGGTGGTGGCAGACGGCCAGGACGCTAATGTGACGCGGGCACAATTCTCCTGGGTGGTGAGCCAGGCTCGACGGGTAGGCCATTGTCTGAATTTCTTTATTTAACATATGCATGCGATTTCAGTGTTTAATTTTATTCAGCAGAGCGTCACTCCTTCGTGAAAAACGTTGTGGATATACCTTTATTAAAGTTTTTGCCAATTTAGTATTACTAGTATTCCCGTTTTTTTTAATTTAGAAACACCATTAGTTAGGCTAGCAAGAAAAACTGAGTTGAATGAATTAACTGTGCTTCATGACTGATTTATCACACCACATATAATCCACAGTCTGCAGTTCTTATATTTTTAGAAATGTTTATGCTTTGATATTATGCTAAATTTATTTCAGTGTGATGTCGCACCAGTTAACCCTTTCAGCACGATATCGTTGTATATATATTATTGTTGCTACATCCATTCTGTTTTCTTTTTTTAGGTATGGAGACACCTACTGTAGCGAAGGCATTAGATATAATTACTACACACACACACACACACACACACACACATATATATATATCTATATTATATATATATATCTATATCTATATCTATATATCTATATTGTTATATAGCCTATGATTTCATCATCCTTTGTGTAATTCTAACGTACAGTATGCTGCATGTTTGATCACGAGCGTGTTCTACCTCACTTCCCCCTTCTACCCTTATAGTAGAGTAAGTCGTTCTTTCTGTTGTTCAGAGCAGGATTGTCAACTCTTTG
Source organism: Coenobita brevimanus (assembly GCF_032717465.1). NCBI lineage: Eukaryota > Metazoa > Arthropoda > Malacostraca > Decapoda > Coenobitidae > Coenobita > Coenobita brevimanus. The sequence goes on along the minus strand of NC_136993.1, from coordinate 59,643,055 downwards.
TCCCCTATGGCTTCATTTGCGTGTCCTTCTGACAAGTTGTATCAAGCTCTGCCGGCCCCTATATAGTGAGCTCAGTCTCTACATTAATGGCCACTTAGATCTACTCCTCATTTTGCTCACATCTCTGTCCTCCCCTGTACAGTTGTTATTATTGTGAGTGCTCAGGAAGTCTCCAGCCATCTAGCAGCTGTGTAATTTGAGTATAAGTGTTATTGCATTTTTCTTGTACTGTATAGCATGGGGTGTTAATTCGTTACCCTAGTGAGGTTTTTGTGATTAATATAAAGTTTTACTGTCAGCCAATTGTTAATAATAGTTTTTTTTTTTTTTTTTTCCGGCCTATCAACCACTGGGGCCGAAGCCCCTGGTTATTAAGGCCATATATATATATATATATATATATATATATATATATATATATATATATATATATATATATATATATATATATTTAAACATATATACATATATATACATACATATATACACACACACACACACACACACACACACACACACACACACACTTCCATGCATACGTACAAACACACTTTCATGCAAACGTACATATATATATATATATATATATATATATAATAATTTTAATCTTATTTATAATTTTTTTTTTTTTAATTTTTTCTTGGTTTTTTATTTTTTATACCTTATATTATAAAGAAAAACTAATCTAAAGACCCTAAAACTAATCACCTAACAGACAAATCGCTAACCTATACTAAATCCTACAGAGACAAATAGCTAGACCTACACTAATGGTAAAAATACCTCGACTAACAGAACACCATCGACTGCAGATATGTAATGCCTTTCTACATGACATACCTGCACTCATCACCTGGTGACTGTCAGTCGAGGCACAACCTAATATAGGGGACATCAGTATATGAAAGGGAACCAGACGAGTCAGGAACATTTCCATATACGTCAGCTGTCGTCCCTAATTAGAATAACTTAAGCAAGATAATATAATGTATTTACATAATTTGTACAGAAAGTGAAGAACCTCGCCCAGCAGACCACCATCGACTGCAAGTGCCCAATACCTTCCTATATTGCACACTTGCACTGATCAGCTGGTGACTGTCAGGCGAGGAACTTGGCTTAATGTAGGGGACATCTATATTAGAAATAGATCGGTGGGAGGAGGAACTATTTAAAATATGTCAACTGTCAACCCTAATTAATATTACAATATATACATATTTACTGTTCATAAAAACCATAACCACGCAGTAAAAAAGTCACATCACTCTGATCAGTCCGGTCTCTCTCAAGAAAGCCATCAATTCAGTCATAACAATGCCCCCATCACCCAGGATGGTGGAAAGGGTGAAGGGGACGTCTACTGCGCCGCAGTAATTTATAAGTGAAGCACGTTCACGAATAAGTCGCCGACAGCGCAGGATGATATGACTAATAAATAACACCGCATTACAGATGTCACAGTGTTAATAATAGTTTGTATCTGTAATAATTTATCTTGCATTAACTGAGCATTATCCAGTGTTTTCTCATTTTATTAGGGCTGACTTAGATAAATTTACTCTTGCTAATTTCGTGTTAATAGAGGCTATTGCAGTTAACCATATATTTAACCTGTTTTTTGCCATTACATTATCCTTATGAGTCCTGAATGTTTTGTTGTTAGTTTGAGCATTAAACTTTAATTTGTAATTTTACCTAACTCTTTTGTTTTGAACCTGGAACTTTACGGGACAGTAGTGATTTTTAGTATTCTCACTTAAAGTGTACATTATCTTTCTCTGTTCCGTAACATAAATTTGGCGACCTCTTATCAGGATATTCAGGATATTATCATAAGGATATTGCTTGATATTTTGTGTCTGTGATTTATTCATGATGTCTACTATTACTACGCTTGATGAAGCCAAAGATTTTTTGTCAAATGTGCAAACAGTGTGTGATGTAGTAAACAGAACAAAGAATGAACTTAAGCTTGTTGCTCAACAATTGGGAATTGCTGTTCGCTCTCATCATTCTAAAGATCAAATTGTTGACATAATTAATAAAAGCTTGTTTAATGTAACTCCTCCAAATGAGCAAACACAGATTGAATTAGCTAAGTTACAGCTAGCCCTGCAGGAGGCTCGTGCTAAGGAGGCTGAATTTCAGGCAAATGCTCGTATTCAGGAGGCACAGGTACAGGCTCAGGCACAAATTGAACTTGCTAGGATTCAGGCAGACCATGAGTATCGCATGAAACAAGGTGGAACTGGATCATCTAGCTCTGATGATTTTGATGTGGCTAAAAATGTTAAACTTGTCCCTCCTTTTAATGAATCTGATTTAACTAAGTATTTTCAGTTGTTTGAGAGGGTAGCTACAGGTTTTAATTGGCCCAAAAAGTATTGGCCAGTACTCCTTCAAACTGTTCTCACCGGTAAAGCTCAAGTAACTTATGCATCTTTGCCTCAGGATCAATCTGATAATTATGATGTAGTTAAGAGCTTGATTCTTAAGGCCTATGAGCTTGTTCTTGAAGCCTATAGAGTAAAATTTAGGACAACTTACAAGCAAGATAAGCAATCCCATGTTCAGTATGCAAAAATCAAAGAAGATCTGTTAGAGCAGTGGTTAAATTCTAAGAATGTGGATTCTGATTTTGACAAATTTAAGCAGATGATTTTGCTGGAGGACTTCAAAAGGTGTATTAATAAAGATGTAAGCCTATATCTTGATGAGAAATGAATAGATAATTTGTCTGATGCTGCAGTTTTAGCTGATGAATATGTTCTCACTCACAAGAGATAGTCTAGAGAAAAAAGGAAAGCTGAGAGTAAGTATGTTGCCTCTACTCAGAGTACAGGTAACAGGAAAGAGAATAAAGATGATGTTTCTCAGGAAGTAAATACCAGCTTCACCTCTAGATTTCAGAAAAGTAAATGTACTTATTGTAGTAAGCTTGGTCATACTACGGAGAAATGTTTCAAGAGACAGCGTGATGTGAACAAAAAGGAATCTTTAAATATTCAGTCAATTGGTCTAGTGTCCACCCTTGAGAGTTCCCAGAATTCTTTAACCGAGTTAATTGAACCTGCTTTGAGGGGTAAATTAAATTCTCATGATGGAGCTCCTCTTTTGAGCAGTAACGTGGGTGACACTCTCAAGAGTTCATGTGCTAATTTCCCGTCTGATGGTTTTGTTAGTCCTCTGGACAGTAATGACAGGAAATCAGTTAAAATATATCGTGATACAGGTACTTGCCAATCCCTTATGCTGACCAGTGTTCTAGGCTCTAATGTTAATTCCTCTGATGAAACTGTAATCTTACAAGGTGTAGAGAATAATTACTTCTCTGTCCCTCTGTGCAGAGTGAATTTAGAGTCTGGTTTTGTTAATGGTTCCGTTATGGTTGGGTTGGTTGAGACACTCCAAATGTCAGGTGTAACTTTCTTACTTGGAAATGATATTGATGGAAGTCAAGTGTGTCCAGCTCCTCAGTTGTCTAGTGAGCCAGTGGCTGCGGCCCAGGATTGTGATGTCCCTGATGTGTTCTCTGCATGTGCTGTCACTAGGGCTAAGTCTAAAGTTACTACTGGTGACTTAGAGGATAATGATGATGATGATTTTATCCTAGCTGACACTTTTCTTGCTAATTTGGACCACTCACCAGATGAGGCAGTACCCCGTAGCGTTGATAATTTGTCTCGTCAAGAGTTGGTTGAGTTGCAGGTTGCTGACCCTGAGTTGAAAGGTCTAGCTAACTCTGCTTGCAGTGAGGAAGAGTCAGCCGGTGCTTCTACTTGTTATTATATAAAGTCAGGAGTACTTATGAGGAAGTGGAGACCCCCAACAGCATCAGCCGACTGTGAATGGGAGGTTGTACATCAAGTTGTCATCCCTCGTGTTTGTAGGCAGGATATCATTAGATTGGCTCATGATTCCAGTTTGGCAGGACACCTTGGAGTGAGGAAGACTGTGGCACGCATTTTGAAACACTTCTACTGGCCAGGTATCTTCAGGGATGTTTCCTGGTATTGTAAGTCTTGTCACACCTGTCAAGTTGTGGGGAAGTGTAATCAGACCGAAAAGGTTGCACCTCTAGTTCCCATTCCTCCTTTTGAGGCGCCATTCACCCGTGTGTTGGTGGATATTGTGGGCCCTCTTCCTAAGACTTCTTCAGGATTTTCTTATGTGTTGACCCTGATTGATATGGCTACTCGTTATCCTGAAGCCATTCCACTTAGAAATATCTCAGCAAAGAACGTGGTTAAGGAAATGCTAGGGTTCTTCACAAAGTTTGGTCTACCCAAGGAGGTACAGTCAGACCGGGGAAGTAATTTCATGTCAAATGTTTTCAAGCAGTCTCTGAAAGAGTTGGGCATCACCCAGATCACGTCTTCAGCTTACCATCCCCAGACCCAAGGAGCGTTGGAGAGATATCATCAAACACTCAAATCGATGCTCAAGAAATACTGCTTGGAACATCAGAAAGACTGGGATAAGGGTCTTCCATTCGTTGTAATTGCTGCAAGAGAATCTCCAAATGAATCACTGGGCTTCTCACCTTTTGAACTACTGTTTGGCCATGAAGTAAGAGGACCCCTTAAGTTACTCAAGGAATGCTGGCTGTCGGAGGAAGATAACGTCAACCTGCTGGAGTATGTGATGAAGTTCAAAGAACGGCTGTCCACTGCTTTACAGCTGGCGAGAGAGAATTTAGGAGCTGCTCAGGAGAAGATGAAGACTTGGTATGATAAGAAGTCCAGGTTACGCCACTTTCAGCCAGGAGACCAGGTTTTGATTCTGCTACCAGTGCATGGGCAACCTCTTCAAGCCAAGTTTAGTGGTCCTTATTTCGTGGAGAAGAAACTCAGTGATGTCAACTATGTCATCGCCACACCAGATCGTAGAAAGAACAAGCAACTTTGTCACATCAACATGCTAAAGTTATATCACAGGCGGGACGAAAATAACCCAGTCTGCACTGTAGCTGTTCCACCCGAGTCTGCAAGTGAAGCTCTCCCATGCAGCATGAGCCTGAGTGATAGTTTGGGGAAGAATCCTGATATCATGAATGATCTCCAGACTAAACTTTCTCATCTAGCTCCCGAGGAAAGGCAGGAGTTTTCGGCATTACTGCAGGAGTACCCGCAAGTGTACTGTGCCACTCCACGAAGAACCACTGTGTTGATGAATGATGTTGATGTTGGAGACGCAAAGCCAATTAAACTGCCTCCTTACCGTGTGAACCCAGTGAAAGTTCCTCTCATCCAGAAGGAGCTTGGCTACCTGTTGGACCACAAGATGATTGAGCCCTGTCAGAGAGAGTGGAGTTCTCCTGTCACTCTAGTCCCTAAGCCAGGTGGGTCACAGCGGCTTTGCATCGACTACAGACGTGTTAATCAGATAACCAAAACGGACACTTACCCTCTCCCTCGTGTGGAAGATTGCATAGACAAGATCGGAAAGGCTAGGTACATAAGTAAGTTTGATTTGTTAAAGGGATACTGGCAAGTACCTATGACTGAACGTGCTAGGGAGATCTCATGTTTTGTAACACTAGGAAAGACTTTTGCATGTTCTGTAATGCCATATGGTATGAAGAATGCACCAGCCACATTTCAGAAGCTCATGAATGTTGTAACAGAGGGTTTGGCAGGGTGTGTTGTTTATATTGATGATGTATTAATCTTCAATGACAACTGGAAAGATCACCTATGCCATGTCAGTAAATTTCTTGAACGTTTGGTTCAGGCTAATCTTGTAGCTAATTTATCAAAGTGTGAGTTTGGTCAAGCTAAAGTTCAACACCTTGGGTACGTAATTGGTGATGGACATGTTGTACCACCAGGAGCTAAGGTTCAGGTTATAAGTGATCTTCCCAGACCTAAAAGTAGGAAAGAGCTACAAAGATTTTTGGGAATGGTAGGTTATTACAGGAGATTTGTTCTTAACTTTTCAATTCTTGTATCACCACTTACAGACCTACTGAAAAAGGGAGTTAAATTTGTCTGGACCGATAACTGTGAATCCTCTTTCAGCAAACTTAAAGCTATCCTATTAAGTCAGCCAGTGCTCGCTACTCCAAATTTTGCTAAGCCTTTTAAGATGGCTGTTGACGCAAGTGATACAGGAGCTGGGGCTGTTTTGCTGCAAGAGGATGATCAGGGTATTGAACACCCTGTATCTTATTACAGTAAGAAGTTCACTCCACCTCAGATGAACTACTCAACTATTGAGAAAGAGCTTTTGGCCTTGATTTTGGGTTTACAGCATTTTTCATTTTATTTGTGTTCTGGTTTTGACCCCATAGTCATTTATACCGATCATAACCCACTGAAATTCCTTAGTAAGTTTAAAGATAAAAATCAGAGATTGACAAGATGGAGTCTACTTCTTCAGGAGTATTCATTAGACACACAACATGTCAAGGGGAAAGAAAATGTTATTGCAGATTGCTTATCTAGACTTTAGACAGATTGTTTTAGAGTAATAAGAAATTTCCTTTGTAAATTTCTTTTTCTTTGTGGGGAGGGAAAATTTATGTTACGGAACAGAGAAAGTTAATGTACACTTTAAGTGAGAATACTAAAAATCACTACTGTCCCGTAAAGTTCCAGGTTTAAAACAAAAGAGTTAGGTAGAATTACAAGTTAAAGTTTAATGCTCAAACTAACAAAACATTCAGGACTCATAAGGATAATGTAATGGCAAAAAACAGGTTAAATATATGGTTAACTGCAATAGCCTCTATTAACACGAAATTAGCAAGAGTAAATTTATCTAAGTCAGCCCTGATAAAATGAGAAAACACTGGATAATGCTCAGTTAATGCAAGATAAATTATTACAGATACAAACTATTATTTACAATTGGCTGACAGTAAAACTTTATATTAATCACAAAAAACCTCACTAGGGCTACGAATTAACACCCCATGCTATACAATACAAGAAAATTGCAATAACACTTATACTCAAATTACACAGCTGCTAGATAGCTGGAGACTTCCTGAGAACTCACAATAATAACTGTACAGGGGAGGACAGAGATGTGAGCAAAATGAGGAGTAGATCTAAGTGGCCATTAATGCAGAGACTGAGCTCACTATATAGGGGCCAACAGAGGTTGATACAACTTGTAAGAAGGACGCGCAAATGAAGCCATAGGGGACAAAGAGTTGACAATCCTGCTCTGAACAACAGAAAGAACGACTTACTCTACTATAAGGGTAGAAGGGGGGAGTGAGGTAGAACACGCTCGTGATCAAACATGCAGCATACTGTACGTTAGAATTACACAAAGGATGATGAAATCATAGGCTATGTAACACTATATATATATATATATATATATATATATATATATATATATATATATATATATATATATATATATATATATATATATATATATATATATATATATATATATATATATATATATATATATATATATACCTAGGCTGCTTCCCCCAAGGAAAGGGAGGTAGCCGAGACAATATATATATAGCAAAATTAGGTCTTAATACTTGTAACTCTCTTCAGTCCCAGTGTATGTGGGAATTCAAAAATGTTTTCGCTATCTTATCCTGGCACTGGTATAAACCCACATATATGGTTTTACATTCCTTTGTCAGACAAATTAAAACATAGGCAACGCAACTCTCCACCTGAACATGCACATCCCCCCTCCCCCTACCTCGCTGCACACCTAACCGCTCACTTAACGCCCCCCACCCCATGTATAACACACACATTGAAACTTAAAAAGATGACAGAAAAACCATCATCATCATCATCATCATCATCATCACTATCATCGTCATCATCTCGATTACCGCCACCATCCATCAACATCTCAACGAACATTACTACCATTATCGTCATCATGATCATCACCTCAACTATCACCACCACTATCATCATCATCATCATCTACCACTATCCTCCTCCTCCTCCTCCTCCTCATCATCATCATCATCATCATTACCATCACCACCCACCACAACAACACTACCATCATCATCATAATCGTTGTCATCATCATCTTAACCACTACCACCACCACCATCATCATCATCATCATTATCATTATCATCGTTGCAACCCTCCATCTGACCAAGCACATACCCCCCCACCTCCCTGCACACTAACTCAAGTGCATAATGGCCGTTCCCCCCCCCCCTTGTAGTAGTACACAGAGACCCTACAACTTATAAATTGTAGTAGTTTATCCATGGTAGACATAACCTGGTCCCTTTAGGTTCCTTGCGCGGGCTGCAACAAAATTTCGGATAAAAAATATTTCTTTTTACCTTTTCATTTAGTTCACTATAAGACACATAACTATGCGAAAATTCAAGACTCTATAGTTAATGCTTTTTGAGATTTGCTCCGGAAACGAAATATCTACACCCGGTCAGCCGCCCTGCCGCCCAGCTCAACGGATGGACACCAGTGTTAACAGTACCCTTCTCTGACTTTGTCAGGTGGAGGGTAAAAAAATGTCGCCTAAATCAGGTCCAAATCCTCTAAAACAACGAAGACGTAAGCGGCATTACATTAAAATATCCATGTACACCAGGGGAATTCCTAGCTACGTACAGCCACTTCGTTACACAGACAGACAGACAGACAGGGGCTTATATAGATAGATAGGTAGGTGGATAGATCGTTCGGTCGATCGATAGACAGACATATGGAGAGAGAGAGAGAGAGAGAGAGAGAGAGAGAGAGAGAGAGAGAGAGAGAGAGAGAGAGAATCAAGCAGAGGGTGAGAGAAACGAGGAAGTAAAGGGGTGCAGTCACGGCTAGGTGATGCAAGCCACTGAGATTTAATGACCTGGTACCAGAAAAAATTACATACGATATAACCATGGAAAATCGGAAATCCCATAAGCGCAATTTATTCTGAATGACGCAGCTGAACTTGGGAGAATGTAATCTGACGCCTTGATCATTAACGGGTTAATGATTCTCTTGATGACGGTCAGCAACACAGTATTTACAAGTGTCATAAATCTCTTGCTTCTTGCCCTTCAGGACACAGTGCATCCTTTTGTCTCTCTAGGCCATGTGTATGAGTTGTGATATGAGTTTTGATAATGTCTGGAGAATTCATTATTAGTGAGCAATAAACAACTACTTCAGTTTTCCCATTCTAAATATTCCCTTCCTGCATCGACAATCTTTTTCCAATGCACCGCCTACTCACATAAGGACAATTGGGGCTATTTATCTTTGAACTCTTCTGGACCCTCAACGTTTGGATGGAATGTCTTCATTTGTGTCAAAAACATTTCCTTCTTCGTGAGGTTTAGTGCGGGGAACAACCAGAAGTTACTCAGTACTAAGTTTTGTGAATAAGGTCGATGTGAAACTAACTGATTTCTTTTCTCGAAGCCAAAAACTGTGGGGTATTGAGTTTTGAATTCCCCTGCTCATATCAACTGTATTTCGCTAGATATTACAAAGCCTCCGCGTAGAAAGCTCCAATAACAAAAGTACTTCTGGGATTAAATTAACTGTTCAGTAATCCTTCCATGCCGTATGATTCAAGCAGCATGAGGCTCACTTGCCATCCTTACTGACGAGCTTTTCAGGGGGGAAGGGGTCTCTGTGACAATGGTTTCTTCCACTGGCACTGTCTTTTGGTCTCCGGGCCATATCCATAAACCTAATCTGAGTAAAATCATTGGATCCGATGCACATTTGTTGGTGGAAAAAATGACATGCCGCTTCATATCGTCATCGATATAGGTGTTTGGAATAAACTTGGTAATGATGCGTATAATTTATAAATAACTTGTCAGCATGGTTTAAACTGAATAAGAAGAAATGCTTACAGTTTTGTGGTTGTTTGGATATTTTGTTTATACTTTGCATAACATAATAATAATAATTAAGTTCACATATTTCACTCTAAGTTGCATAAGCTTTAGTTTACTGACATACGCTGATTCTTTTCTGTGACTGTGCTTCATGAAACAAAAAAATCATCATTCAGTTACATAACTGATTAGGCTAACTACTATTCCTTATTAGGGCTCAGGATTCAGGTGGACATGAAATCTTTTCAGTGTGTAGATATTATGTTAAAAAGTCTCATCACCATTGACCCAAGTGAGTCACTGGACTAATTTTATCCATGCTAACATTACCAGTTGCGAAAGTCATCATGGTGTGTGACAGTGGTGGTGATGAGTGACAACACAGATTTCCTTGCCGCCTTTGCTGAAAGTTCCCTTAAAGGCCGCCTCTTGGTGTGGCTGACAAGGCTCCTGGTGGTCACTCGTCTGTCCAGGGAAGACGCTGGGGTATTACTTACCTCTCACTGGACTTTCTCCATGACGAATGCAATGGTGCTCAGCGCTGACGAATTTGCACAGGAACTGAGGTACGTTAACTTCCACGTATCTCCCCTTTGCAAATATCTGAGTCACTGTATTCTTCCATTAAGAAATTCATGTAGAGTGAGACAAAACAATGAATGGTGTAGATTCTAGAAATTAAAGCTTCCAAAATATATGTAAATATAAATGTATTCACGCCCATCTCTTTCTGTTTGCACACATGTCATGCTCAACTGTGATATCTTCACCACTTTCCCATCGAACTATTACAGCTGTAATATTTACCAGAACGATATTCCATTGAGCATGCTTTGCGTCATGTCTAATTTTATAATAGCTATTTACAGATCACTCCATTCACTGTATAAATATTATAAGTATAGGCAGCACAGAGTCCTAACTGAGCTAAACATTTTTTCACATGCTTCTCCAAGTTCACCCCTGAAAGTCACATCTTTTGCCATACCTAAACCTCTCTGTTCCTCTTTAAAATACCAAGATCATAATGGAGATAAAAGGATGGCCTGAAAGAGACTTTAAACCACAGGGCTCTGAACATCCAGGACGATAAAAGGCCAGTGTGAAATAACGAAAGTTACAAGGAAGGGTTTCAGTATTAAGGAGAATGACTGTAATAATGATTCACACAGGACAGTGATGAAGAGGACAGGGTTGCCTTCATACACTTTACTCCAAAGCCGCGTGACGTACAGAGCCACATAGCATTATTATTTAGCATTCTTGTCCCAAAGTATATTCTCGAAATTATCATCACTATTTCGTTTCCTGTTTCCCTTTTCACTCTTCTGATATTTCATTTCAGCCGTCTATTGGTTCGAGCTAATTGGCAATATTATTCTAGGTTAGCGTGCACGTGACAGGCCCAGCCATCACCACTTTTGTTTTGACACTGAGCGGTATGTCAGTGAATTCTTAACAATTTCTCATTTGTGTATTCTATCTTCCCATACTATGCCCACGATTCATTTCGAAAAACATAATCGTCAAAGAAAAGAACTTCTCAGAAACTGTCTACTTGTGTTAATATAATTCGTATCTATACAAAAAAAACAACACGAGTTGAATTATTGAGATGAATATTATTGTGGAATTTAAGTGGTCTCACTTGAAACTCCATCTGCAGAGTGTCAAAGTTGGTCAGTATGGTTCAGTCAATAAATGAATTTCTCAAAACTTTTAATTACGCCACCATCGACAGTTAGGCTGGGTTTGTTGTGAATACATTATGCATAGGTTTTTTGTTTTCTCCTGACTACAATCCCACTCATTTGGATACTGATCCTAACCTGTTCATATTGTTCCTAAGTATACTTCTGTATGGGAGAATTGCATCATCATCCACCTATTCAAGATCAGAGTTTACTGTTTCCACACAACTCAAAGTCTTCTACTGTATCTCTGATAAGTCCATATCAGTGGCAAAAGGATGGGTAGTACTGCATTTCCTAGGAATGTCCCGATATTCACAGCATTACTTCCGAGAAAAGTAAGAGAAGAACAGTTGTATTACACAAGTACAAAAACCCAGGTGCAAAAATCAACAAGTAGACAGCGTTAAGAGAGCGCATACCTCCGCCAACTCTTATATCAGACAACTCAGATCACCACCTAAATTTATTCAAGTCTTCCTTGGCCCATGACAGACATATGCACAAAATTTCATCGAAATCCGCGAGTAACATTTTGAAATATCTTGTGAACAAACAAACAAAAAGGATTGAATATATAACTTCCAACTTGTGTTGGCGGAGGTAATTAATGACTGGATATAGGTAAGAAAACAATAGAAATGTAAGATATAATATGTACTGCAGTTTAATGCTACTGACATGAGCTGGTTTTCATAAGTTCAATTGTTCAATAATGTTGTTATAGATATTATTTCGCAGAATACAGAACAGTTAACATTACTGTACATACGGGGAAATAAAGTACGAGTCTTTTTCACTCCCACTGATTTACTTAATGTGTTCCCTACAGGTGCGGTGTGTTCGCACACCTGCCCTACACCCCAGCCGGTGCTCAGATAGTCCAGTTGGCCACATGGACGCCCAGGAAGGGGCTTCTCGATCTTACTTCTCTCAGTCTCTTCCCGGAAAAATATCAAGAGTACGTTATTAATTGTAATTATTATATGTAAAGAGACAGCCTGAGCTGAACACCCTCCCCCCCCCCCTCTCTCTCTCTACCCCTACCACATGGCAATTTTATAAACCTTTTAATATACTTTTAGAACTGAAGGAGACAACTGGAGACTCCACCAATCTACTGGCTGTTGGGTAACTATCTTGAGGAATAAAATTGTTCTCGTACAAAATCAAAATAAAATACCGCGTCCCAAGGGTAAGGGGTCAGCAAAACGACATCATTTGCTCCCTTTACTACTACGGCGTGTTTTATTTATTTAGATAGATATTAATTTATTTTTTTAATCAGGAGAACATCAGATTACTGGGTTTTATTCCGCTCTCGAAAGACATATACCGGTAGTTGGAAAAACCTTAATGAAAGGTATATTCTCTATCTTCAATTTAGAAAGTTCCCCGTAAGTTGAAAGGAATCATCCGGAAATTAAGACAGTAACAGAAAATAATAATAACAATATAATTAATGATAATAATAATAATACTGATAATAATAATAATTATCATCATCATCATCATCATCATCATCACCATCATCCAGACCTCCATTCCCTAAGTAGAGTTCAGAGCCAGAAAAAAATAAAAAAGAAAGAAAAGATAGAACGAGGTAGCAAAGCTTTCTCAAATGAACAAGTCACACTCCCATTCCCTCACCATTCAAGCGACTATAATACTAAATAACCAATTTTGCTCAAAAATAAATTAACACTGGCATTAAAATAAGAGAAAAATATATTACTGGTGTACCATTGCTATAGATACTTCTCATCTTTCTCGTAGTAGGTAGTTATACTGTGGTCTCAGAAAGTTGTCTTTTTCTTGGATGTTACTGTTGCAAAATTTGTTGTGAGTGTATAGTACCAGTAATGATATAAAAGTTAAGTATAATCAGTCAGAAACAATAACAGGTTTTCTGGAAAATATTACTATGTGGTTTAGTGGATATTTATGACGAGTTCATATATATATATATATATATATATATATATATATATATATATATATATATATATATATATATATATATATATATATATATATATATATATATATATATATATATATATATATATATATATATATATATATATATATATATATATATATATTTATTATATATTTATATTTGAACTCGTCATAAATATCCACAAAACCACATAGTAATATTTTCCAGAAAACCTGTTATTGTTTCTGACTGATTATAATCAGATCATATGTGTTTAAGATATAAATTTTAACCTTTATATGATTACTGGTACTATAAATAAATGTATATATATATATATATATATATATATATATATATATATATATATATATATATATATATATATATATATATATATATATATATATATATATATATATATATATATATATATATATATATATATATATATATATATATATATATATATATATGTATGTATGTATGTATATATTGCCAGACGCCTCAATCCCGTTCGGGGTGGCCACAAACAAATCGCCTCCACGTCGCCCTGTCCCATGTCATTTCACTGCCCAGCTCCCAACTCACACCCCCCTCTTTCATATACCTCTCCACCCCATCCCTCCATCTCATCCCCGGCCTCCCTCTCCCTCTTCCCCCCTCCACCTCATTTACATACAGTCTCTTCGTCAGTCTTTCACCCTCCATCCTCTCCACATGGCCAAACCACCTCAGCGTATTCCTCCTAACGCTTCCTACCACATCCACATCCACACCACAACGCTCCTTTATATTCCCATTTGTCAGCCTGTCTCTCCATGTGACTCCACAGGCTCTTCTTAAATAACTCATTTCCACTGCTCTTACTCTTGACTTGTGTCCTTCCAGCAACGTCCAAGCTTCACATCCATACGTTAGAGTTGGTATCACAATACTGTCATGTAGTAACTTTTACACTTCCATACTCACTTCCCTGCTTCTTATCATTGTTTTCAAGGAACCAGCAACTTTCTTCCCTGCTGTACCCTTTCAAGCACTTCACCCTCCAAACCTCCATCCTTACTCATCACACTACCCAAGTACTTAAACGTACTCACATTTATCAATTCCTCTCCATCCAGTCTCGCTGTACATTCACTGACTTCACCTCTCTCAAAGACTATCACTTTACTCTTCCCTACATTCACATTTAGATTCCTTTTCTTACACACTCTCCCAAACTCATCCACCAAGCCTTGCAGCTCTCCTTCGTCTTCACTCAACAACACAGTATCATTTGCAAACAACAGTACAGGGAGTTTCCAAACACTACCCTCTCTCACCAGGGCCACTCCAACATCCACTACCCTACCTTGTACCTCTTATTACCCCATCCATGCACAGATTGAACAACCATGGAGACATGACACATCCCTGTTTCAACCCAACCTCCAAAGAGAAAAATTCACTCTGTTCTCCATCCACACGCACTGCAGCCTTAACAACATCATACATACTCTTCACAGCTTTCAACAACTTCCCATCTACTCCATATATTCTTAATACTTTCCACAATCCTTGTCTATCCACCCTGTCATATGCTTTCTCCAAATCCATGAAAACTGCATACAACTTCTTTCCCTTCTCTAGAAACTTTTCCACTAAAGATCTAAGAATGGATATCTGATCTACACAACCTCCTCCCTTCCTGAAGCCTCCCTGTTCTTCTCCAACTAATTCCTCTGTTCTTTCTCTAACCCTGTCAATAAGTATCCTACCATACACTTTTCCTATTATATTAAGAAGACAGATGCCCCAATGATTTCCACACACTTCTTTTTTCCCCTTTTCCTTTGTACAAGGGAATAATTATACCTGACTTCCAATCCTCCGGGACTCTACCTTCCCCCCAGGCCAATCTGCACATTTTCCACATCCATTCTACTACTATCTCTCCTCCATACTTCAGCATTTCACCACACACTCCAACAATTCCTGGGGCTTTCCCTGATTTAACTTTCTTCATTGCTTCCACAACTTCTATCCTACTGATTTCTTCCTGTCTTCTCACCTCCCTCCTTCTCCCAGCCATTCCCCAGCCACTTATACTCGCATTACTTCCATCCTCTATGTTCAAGAATTCCTTCAAGTGTTCTCTCCATCTGATCACTTTTTCTCCCTTCTCCACTCGTAATATACCATTTTTATCTTTCACTCCCCTGCTAACGTCACTTCCACCCTGTCTTACTCTTTTCACCTCCATCCTGAACATTTTCTTACAGTCTCTCCACTTTATACTCAAGTTCCTTCCAAATACCTCATCCGCTCTCTTCTTACACTCTCTTACTAATCTTTTCACCTCTCTCTTTCTTTCTAAATATAACTCTCTCTTCCGCCTCTCACCTTCTTCCACGCCCCTATTTCTCATCCATTCATTGTATGCTTTCTTCTTTTGTGCCACAGCCTGTCTCACCTCTTCAGTCCACCACGCTGTTCCTTGCACCCCCCTCCGTCTTCTCTTCCTCCCACACACCACATCACATGCTGCACATATTTCTTCTGTAAATATCCTGCACACACCTTCCACGTCCCCCATCTGCTCCAATTCATATTTGCCCAATCGTTCCTCCACTTCTCTCTTATACTCTGCCTTTTTCTCATCCTCTTGTAATCTTTCCACTCTCCTTACAACTACTCCTTCTTCCCGTCCTTCCCTTCTTCTATTTCTCCATCCTAATTGGATCTTGATTCTGGCCACCACCAAGTAGTGGTCAGAAAGTCCACTCCCCCAACCTCTATAAGCTCTTGCATCCATTACACATTTTCGCATCCTTTCATCCACACATACATAATCAATCATTGCCTTCCTTTCATTCAGTTCACCACCCACCCTTCTCATCACTCGCCATGTATACCTGTGGATCATTTTGTGCCTGAAGAGGGTATTGGCTATCACCAACCCCCTCCCAGCACAAATGTCCCCTAACTCATTGCCATTCTCATCCATCTCAGCAGGCACACCCCACTCACCAACTATTTCATCCACCTTCACATTCCCTACTGAACCATTCATATCACCGATCAAAAACACTCTCATTCCTTCCAAACTTTTCCATGCACACTTCCACATTTGTCCAGAACTCTTCTCTCACACTGCTTGCACGATCTTGCGTTGGCGCATACACACACACAATCGCCCACATTTGTATTCCAACTTTCAATCTTACCCACACAATCCTTGACCCAACCGATCCATACTCTCTTATGCTCTTCTTCCATCTTTTACTCACAACTATACATACTCCTTCTTTTGCCCTCTCATTCTCACCTACTCCTGCACATATACCCCATCCATACTCCCATTCTCTCACACTCTCACCTCTCCATTTCGTTTCAGTTATTCCGCATACATAAACTTTCGCACCCTCAAGCACCTGGACAATCTCTCTCTCTTTCACCTCATCATTCGCTCCCCTTACACTCCACTTTCCGATTACCATGTCCTTTGCCCGGTCCTTGGTCGTCATCTTTTGGTCAGTCCTTGTCCGAGGCTTATTGTTTGTCTTTTTAGTTATTTAGTTGTTTTCCGGGGAGGGGCACTAACCCTCCGCCAACCCTTTTAGTCGCCTTTTACGACAAGCAGGGATACTGGGGGAGTATTCTTGAAACCCCCCTACCCCCAGGGGGTAGAATTTGATTTTCAGAACTGTTCTTCACCTTTAGTTTTTTATCATTCCTGTTTTTTATTTTATTAATCTATACCATCACCTATGACAACTTTCGTATTTCTACATTGACTTCATAACGTTAAAAATTGTCTAATCTTATGTGTAATATATTGTTAAGGAGGAGTCAATAATGGTGTTTAAAATCCCCACCCTTAAACATACACACCTTCACTCACTCATGTTCAAAGCACACAACATATAAACAAATAAATAAATAACCTAAACTTTAACAAAGTATATAATCGGTTAAAAAGAGTTCAATATTGCTATAGCACAAGGTCAAAAATGTTGAAGTAGTAGTAGCGGTAACAGTAGTAGTAGTAGTAGTAGTAGCAGTAGTAGTAGTAGCAGCAGCAGCAGCAGCAGTAGTAGTAGTAGTAGTAGTAGCAGCAGTAGTAGTGGTAGTAATAGTAGTAGTAGTAAACATAATAACAATAATAATAATAATAATAATAATCTATCCATCCATCCATCATCCAATCCTACACTGCCCCATGAGGAGCATAGGAGCCCGGGGCTAGGCAGTTGGTCCCGACATTTAAGATGAGAGTGACCAGCCTCACTCATCCCTGAGTGGTATTACATGAGCAATCAATCCCAACCACTCCTTGGATATAAACCTTCACCGGCTCAATCCGATAGGAGCGCAATAATTACCCACTAAAACCACCAGGCGCCAAAATCTGGTTATATGGTTACCACTCAGAGTAGTAAATGCTTTCCTGGTGTACAGGAAACCATTTGGCTTGTCACTCAGTGTAGAGTCACCCACAGGCTGAAGGAAGGGGAAAGAATGAAGGAAAGAAAGACAGAAGAGGGAGTGTAAAGTCACCCGTAGGCAGAAGGACAAGGAAAGAATGAAGGAAAGAAAGACAGAAGAGAAAGGAAGGAATGAAGAATGGAGAGGAAAGGGTAGACACCCGAGAGCAGCACTATATCGAGTGAGTGGATGGTGAGCGCTCCCACCTACCACATAATAATAATACTCGTAATAATAATAATAATAATAATAATAATAATAATAATAATAATAATAACATCTTTATCATCATCATCATCATCATCATCCGGACCTCCTTTCCCACCCTAGGGCAGGGTGAGGAGTAGCAATGTCCAGACAGCCCAAATTTGCCCAGTCCAATGGGCCACGTTTCCATTCACTCATCATTCAAGCCCCCGGAATCCTGGTTCTATCGGAGACGCCAAAAACATTCACCACGTTCCGTAGCTTCATATAAACATATCTGACTGAGTCAATACGAATGCTGCCACGTTGAAAAGGGTTGCCGAAGCCCTGATCATGCACTTCTCCTCACAACATTCATCCAGCCAGCTCGATCTCTTGTCAGGTCCCTAGCCTCACCGATTTCCAAACCTCTCTTCCTCACCTATTCATCCACCATATCTTTCCTCCTTCTCCTTGGCCTACTTCGCCTTCTCCCACCTTCAAATTCGCTCAGATATACCTTATTAACAACTCTATTGTTATCCATACTCTCCTCATGACCATAACATCCCAGTACACTTTCTTCGATTCTGGTGTCCACAGACTTCCTTACTCCACATCTTTCACGAATCACGTTATTTCGTATCCTCTCCATCCTCTGTACTCGACATACATTCCTCAGCAGTCCCATCTCCACTGCTCTTACTACTGGACTTTTCATTTTCATGCCACACCGTAGTCTCTCATCAATATCTTAAAGTTGGCACTCACACCCCATCATGTAAGCCTTGTGCAGCTGCAACACTCAAGCCTCTGTTTTTTATCAAGGCCTTCATTGCACTAGCTACTTTTCTTCCTTGTGTCACTCTACTTTCAACTTCTTTTACACATTTTCCTCTTTTTTTCTATCATTGTACACAGGTATTTGAACTCTCTCACCATTTTCTGTAACATCGCACTTGGAGTCACCTTGTCTCACAGTAACCATCACTACTCTTTTCTACATATACTCTCAAGGCATAACGCTCACAGACATCAGCAAACTCTTCACTAGCCTACCAAGTTCTTGTCCAGTACTCGCAACCAGTACTGCATCATCAGCATACAACAAATTTGAGATATTTCATCCATCACCATTCATTATCAACTCCATCCCTTTCTCCAGTACTCGTGTTTTTACTTCTTTCATCACCCCATCCATATATATATTACACAACCATGGGGACATCACACAACCTTGTCGCACACCCATCTACACCGTACATGCGCAAAACTTTCCATAATCCTTCTCCATCCCCTTTGTCATATGCTTTTTCCAGATCCATGAATGCCATAAACACCTTACGGTCCTTTTCACAAGCCTCCTGTGCTATCTGTCTCACTGCAAATATTTGATCCACACATCCTCTGCCACTCCTAAAGCCACCCTGTTCATCACTCACTAGGACTTCTGATATTTCTTACTTTCTCTATAATAATTCTTTCATATACCTTCCCTACCACACTCAGTAAACTTATGCCACGATAATTCTTGCACTCACGTTGCTCACCCCTATTTTTGTACAGGGGAACAATCATACCCTTTTTCCACTCTGCGGGCACAGTTTCACTCATCCATGCCTTCTTACATACCTCCAACAAGCATTTCATTCCACTCTTCCCACTACATTTATTCATCTCTGCATACACCTCATCAACCCCAGCTGCTTTCCCATTTTTCAGCTGCTTCGCAGCACTGTGCGAGTGTCACGTCTCCCGGCACTGCATTCCTTCCCTGCACACCCGCCAAACCAATCATGTTTACAGCAGCTCTGCTCTCTATATTCCCAATCATCAGACTTTCAAAATATTCTTTCCATCTCGCCCTTACTTCAACCCCATGGGTTAATCTACCACATACATCCTTCACACCATCACATTTCTTTCCCCTTTCACTTCTACATTTCTGCACCTCTTTCCAGAACAACTTCCTATTTTCATAGTTCGCATTAATTTTTCTTCTTAGATCATCATTTATCTCCTTTTTCCTCTTACTATCTCTTCACGTGCTCCTTGCTCTCAATATATTCAGTTGTTATTTCAACTGAACCCCTGTCATGTAACCACTTTAGCCACTTCTTCCTCTTTTTCTCCACTGCTCTCTTGTCTTCCTCATCCCCCATGCCGTACCTTTCTTCTTTGTTGTTACTCTTGCCACACCACAGACCTCTTTAGCATTCCTAACTAAGCAATCAATATATGCATTCCACAGGATGTCCAGATCCATTTCATTCCCATTCACTGATTCTAACTCCTCCTCTACTTTGGTCCTGTAATCATCTTCCATTTCATTGATCCTCTGCTTCTCAACTTTCAGTCTTTCTCCCTGACTGCTCCTTTCTCTCCTGATCCACCTCATTCCTCTCAGCTTGATCTTGCATACCACAATCATATGATCTGACAGACCTCCACATCGTCCTCTCACAGCCCTCGTATCAGCAACCATTCCCATCATCGACCTCTCTACGAGCACGTAATCATATCAGGCTTCTTTCAACACGATCCCCGTTCCCTCCATACCATGTATATTTAAGTTCATCTTTGTGTTTGAAATACGAGTTACAAATGCACAACCTCCTCTCCTGACACATATCCTTTAGTCGCTTCCCATTATCATTTTCTCATGGTACTCTATAACAACCCATTATGTCATCCTCAGGACCTGTGCCTACTCTTCCAACAACAACAACAACAATAATAATAATAATAATAATAATAATAATAATAATAATAATAATAACAATAATAATAATAATAATAATAATAATAATAATAACAACAATAATAATAATAATGAATATAATAATAATAATAATAATAATAATAACAACAACAATAAACAGTTTTCACGGGATGACAATAAACGTGACCGCCTTGCCGTACGAGCCGTACTGGATGACGTCAGTTGAGGGAAACACCACCAGGCACTATGGCATTGACTACAACCAGCTGGTGACACTGGCAGAAGCCGTCAACTTCACCTTCCGTGTTCTACATTCGAACAACTGGGATGAGGTGAGGAACAAGGTTAAGGGGTTAACTTAATAGCGTTGGCATTAGAGACGCCACACTACTTGTTTAGTCCTTGCTTTATGTTACGATGCCAACCATATTCTCGTTGGCATAAGTGAATTCAGACATTACTTTACTTGCAGCTTTTTTTCACGATGCTGTCAAACGAAGTCTTGACTCTTCGTAAGGTTATGGTGCCATACTCTCCTTGGCATAGTCTTTCGGCGATTTCTGTAGTAACTGCATTTTGTTACGATGCTTTGTGCGAAAATCTCACTTCTCTGTTTCTTCTTCCACAATGAACTTTGGCAGTGATTGTGAGTGGGTGAATCAGTAACACAATACGACAGTACCATGGAATAATTAGTGAACTTCATTCTTCTGGAATGAAACACCATAATGGGAATTTCTGCCGCTGCTATGCAAACAAATCGACTGTGAAAGTAACCCATCTTAGTTCTTCTTCCTTAACAGTGTATTTTTCATGTTACACCTTAATAACATCAATATAATAGGGCATTTTTAGTTTGTATTTGGTATCTTCCCAAAATTCTTTTAATCTTTGGGGATACTTTTCTGACTGCAGATTTTAATGGTTGGTGCAACATCCTGAGACGCTTAACCGCGATGCCCACTTCCGTAACTTTGGCCTTACTGTCAGTGTTGGATTACTCACTCTATATCCTGGAATACATAACACTGTAGCCTCCAGGTTACCAGGTCCCTTCCTTCCCTTCATGTTACTTATCATCCCACAAAGGAAGTATGGACACCTGAGTCGAATGACGCCAGCTGCCCACACCAGGATTCCAACCCTGGTGAATAAGGGCCAAGAGCTTCATCATAACAACGCTAACCTCTGCTGCCGAGGCGATGCCCACTGTATCTAGCCCATGTATTTTGGAGTAATTCAATTTTTTTTATTTTTATAGGCCAAGAATGTAATAGTTTGGAAATTGAATAAGTTGTCCAACTGAAGAGTTATAATATCGCAGAAGTGAAGAGTGAAAAGGGAGGTACGGACAGAATGTCGAAAACAGTCGTTCCGTTCTGAATAAGCGGAAGAGTTAGGAAAAAATATATATATTAACCCAAACAGATGTAACAGAAACTGGCAATATAGCTACAGTCAGACGATGGAGGATTCGAAAAAACTGAAGTTTAGAAACACAGCTTATAAAATAGAAAGCCCTTATTGAAAGCCTACCTCCACCAACGCCATTGTCATTAAAAAAGATCAGGATCCGGATCCACCCGGAAATTTAATCAATTCTTTTTTGGCCCATGGCCCACCCTTCCACAAAATTTCATTGATATTCATTTAAAACTTTTGGGGATATTATGCAGGATACTCCGATTCCGAATCCTGACCCACACCAATATTAAAGCGCTTCTTCCTTGGCCCATGGCCCACCCTTCCACAAAATTTCATTGAAATAGATTGAGGACATTTGGAGATATCGTCTGGACAAATAGACAGACAGACAAACATAGGTGAATAAATAACCTCCTCCAGCGTCGTTGGTGGAGGTAAATAAATATCTAGCCATGAAATGAGTACTGATGATGCAAAACAGAGACTACATTCAGTGGCTTCAGACAACCTAGTTTCGGTGAGGATACGAAGGTGAGAATACAATGACAGCGACGACGATAATGAGAGAGAGAGAGAGAGAGAGAGAGAGAGAGAGAGAGAGAGAGAGAGAGAGAGAGAGAGAGAGAGAGAGAGAGAGATTAATGAACAAGTGTCAGGCAGCTACGGCCATTTGGCACTACAGCAGAAAACATGCAAGACAATCAGGCCTTGTGGGTGTTATAAAGGGAAAGAGATCAAACAGAGGGAAGCATAGGCGTAAGTGTTAAAAAAGACATGAGACGGGTAACATAAAAGAGGCAGGATTCACCAAGGAGATCAGACAGTGAAGGCTGACGACCTAAATCACGAAGGAAAGGGAAAGCACGACGAGGTTCAACAAAGTATTGAGGACAGTTCTTTAGAAGATGCACTAAAGTAAGTCGAATCTGACAAAATGAGAAAAGAGGGGGTGCCTTACTGGACATCCAATAACCATACGTAACACAGATATGTCCTAAACGCAAGCGTGTTAACGCAGTCTCCCACCGTCTGTTAGGATGGGTGGAAAAGGACCATTGACAAACAGTAAGCTTAACAGAATGCAGCTTATTATCAATGATGTTAGACCATTCCATTTCCATCCCATTTGCCAATAATGTTTAAGCAAGCCAGAAATCGACCGAGAAAAGTCTCTCACCGGGAGACAGCTGCAGGATATCATACAGGACACAGCCGACCGGGCCAGGAAATCTGTCAGCTCGTTTCCAGCAATACCAACATGACTTGGAACCCAGCCATGGGTAACTAGTTTCATTTTTGGTGGCAATCCTGTACAACCACTCCTGGATTTCAAGGACCAATGGGTTGGCTGCAGGAGTGGTCGTTAGGGAAGAAAGGGCACTAAAGGAGTCTCTGAAAACAAAAGATGAGGTCTGAGAAAAAAGAAAATATACTGAACGGCAACCAAATGAGCATCCAGTTCTGCAGTGAAGTCACTGGCGGCATCAAAGGGATGTGACTGCCATGAAATGTCGGGAAATAAAACAGGAAAACTAGTGCCAGCAGAGGAATTACAACCATCGGTATAGATGGGAGCAGCCGACGAATGACAAGACATGTGACTAAAGAAGAGGGGTCAAAGAATGTATGGAGAGGTGGAGGACTTAGTCGTAGGGAGGACATATGAACAAGTATTAGGAGGGGGGGATAAGCCACAGAGGGAAAGCACAAGGACGAGTTGCAAGTTCCTGAGGATAAGGAAGAGACAATGAGTGGGACAAACTAACTACACTATTAGAAAAAGAATACTGCCTATAAGTAAAGGTTAAGTACGGACTATTAATGATAGAAGGGATGTAGGAAGGAAACCAGACGAGGAATGCTGATGAAGGCTATAATTTTTTTTTTTATAAATAACAGAACACAGGAAGGAAAAACAAATGAGTAAATAAAAACAATCCGTACACCAGATTACTGGCGTCCTCCGTTCATAAAATGTCTGTAACAGTTAGACTTGAACAGCTGTGGGTTCAAATTTGGAGGGAAACAACTCTGGGGAAGCGAATTCCAGAGAAATGCAGTTCGGGGAATGAAAGAATTCTGATAGGCAGAAGTTCTGCAATATGAATGAGTGACATTCCAGTCATGAGCGCTACCAGATGCCCGTGTAGCACGAGGGAAGACATGGAGAGGTGGCACCATGGACGCAACTTCGTCTGAGCATTTGCCAAAAAAATATCTGTAAAATAATGCAAGGAAGGCAACATTCCTTCTTATTTGCACGGGAGGTAGTTTATATGTAATGACAGGGTTGTTAATGATTCTAACAGCTTTGTTCTAAATTTTGTCTAGTTGTCTTAATACAACCTCTCCACAACCATTTCACATGGGTGAGCAATATTCAAGCTGAGAACGCACATGACTCTTATAAATTATAGCTAACTGCTCATCGGCGAAGAAGTTACGGACTCTGTACAATAATCCAAGTTTCTTTGAGGCGGTTTTAGCAAGTGATCTGACATGAGAAGTCCAGCTGAGGGCACTGTTAAATGAGACACCAAGAATTTCAATACTTTTGGAGATGGGAATATTAGCAGCATTGAAGGTAATGTACGAATCTGGCAATATCTGTCTATTAGTAAACTGTATATATTTAGTTTTACTAGCATTAAAAGAGCCAAGGTTGTTTTGTCCCCATTCACTGATCGTAGATAGATCTTGATTTATGGAGATGGCTGTACTGAGTTGAGAGGTAGAGATATTAGACTTTGTAAATGGGTGTCCGAGTGTGAATGAACTATGTAGTGTTGAGTCATCTGCATATGAGTGAATGGGATTGTGGGTGACAGATAAGAGATCATTAATATGAACCAGAAATAGGGTTGGTGCCAGAACTGATCCTTGCGGCACGCCGGCATTAATTGAGTGGAAATTGGAATGTACATCATCTACTTTTACTCTTATTTTCCTGTCACTAAGATATACTAATAAAGAAAAGTCAATTTACCACAATGATGCGACAAAGAGGGCAATCCAGATTCAGTATACAGGCTCTGGACAGGAGCAGAACGGAATGTTCCGCAAGCACGATGAAGCCTTCGTGATGAACAGCATCCAACCTGTGAAGAATGGCAGGGGACACAGAGGCATAAACTGTACAATCACAATCAAGAACAGAGAAAACCACAGTAACATGTAAACACAGAAGAAGAGAACGGTCAGAGCCCTAAGTAAGATGACTCAAGGTTTGTAGAAATTGAAACCTCTAAACAGCAGACGTCTTTAGGACAGCAATATGTGAAGGCCAAGTTAAAAGAGTCAAAAGACAGACCCAAGAATGTAGTAGTAGTATGGTAGGTAACATGGGTGTTGTAAAGAGGCAGCTGTGGAATATTACATCATCTAGAAAACATCATTGCACTTGATATAGATGGCTAAAAACGAAGCCCGTGAGAAATTGCCCAAGTGGACAAAGCAGTTATCGCCGACTGCATATGACAACAGAGACGAGAAGCATCAGCATTGGCTAGGTAAACTGCAAATTCATCAAGATATAAGAAGGCATGAACCACCTGGGGGCAGGGGGGTTTCAAGAATACTCCCCCAGTATCCCTGCTTGTTGTACGAGGTGACTAAAAGGATTGGTGGTGGGTTAGTGCCCCACCCCGTAAAAAGAACTAATTAAACAAGTGAATAAAGCGACTCGGACCAGGACGGACCATACGCTGACGACTAAGGAATAGACAAAGGACATTCTGAGGGTGGGAACTTGGAGTGTAAGAGGAGTGAATAATGAAGTGAAAGAGAGAGAGAGAGAGATTGTTCAGGTGCTTGAGAATGCAAAAGTGGATATATGTGGATTGACTGAAACTAAATGGTAAGGTGAAGGGTGAGAGAATGGGAATATGGTTTAGGTATATGTGCGGGACTTAATGAGAATGAGAGGGCAAAAGAGGGAGTATGTCTGATGATAAGCAAGAAGTGAAAGGAGAATATAAGAGAGTATGGAACAGTGGGTGCAAGGATTGTATGGGTGAGGATGAAAGTAGGTATACAAGCGTTGGGGATTGTATGTGTGTATGCTCCGACAGAGGACAGAGTGGCAAGAGTGAAAGATGAGTTTTTGGCGAGAGTAGAAGCATGTATGGACAAATTTGAGAGGAGCGAGAGAGTGCTTTTGATTGGAGACATGAATGGCAAAGTTGGGAATGTACAAGTGGATGGAGTGGTTGGTCAGTGAGGTGTGCCAGCTGAAGTAGATGGGAATGGTAGTTCTTTGGTGGACATCTGTGCTGGTAAGGGGTTGGCAATGGCCAACACCTACTTTCAGCATAAGATGATCCACCGGTATACATGGAGAGTAATGAGGAGGATGGATAGTGAACTTGTTGAACGAAAGGCAATGATAGACTACGTGTGTGTGGATAAGCGAATGAGAAGACAAATGTTGAATGCAAGAATGTGGAGAGAGTGGGGGAATGGAGTCTCGGACCATCACTTAGTGATGGCCAAGGTAAAGCTGCAAAGAAAATAGTGAGGAGACGAAGAGGAAGACAGGAGGAAACAGCTCCTGTGAGAATTTGCAAGATAGTGAGAAAATGACAGAGTATAAGAGCATAGTAGAAGAAAGATTGGGAAGGCATGAGCTACGGCAGATGGAAGGGGTGGAAGACGTATGTACGATATTTACGGAAGAGATAAGCACAGTGTGTGAGGTGGTTTGTGGAGTGAGGAGGAGATGCAAGGGTGTGCAAGGGACAGCATGGTGGAACAATGAGGTGAAACGAGCTGTGGAACAAACGAAGAAGGCATATAGTGAATGGTTAGAGAGTACAGGTAGGGGAGAAGATGAGAGAGAGAAGAGAGAGGTACATGTGTGCAGGAGAAGGGAGGTGAAGAGATGGGTGAAGGAGAGTAAGAAGTAAGTGGATGAAGAGTTTGGGAGGAATCTGAGTGTGAAATGGAGGGAGAGTAAGAAATTGTTTTGGAAGGAGGTAAAGAAAGTAAGGCAGTGTGAAAGGGGAAATAGTAGGGGAGTGAAAGATAGGAATTATAGATTGTTGGTGGAGAAGGGAGAGAAATTGAGGGGATGGAAGGAGCACTTTGAGGATTTGTTCAATGTAGAGAGTGAGAGCAGTGCGAGTATAATTGGTTGGGGAATGCCTAGGAGAATTAGAGATGAGAGGAGGGAGGAACAGATTAGTAGGGCGGAAGTACTGGAAGCAATGAAGAAGATCAAGTTGGGAAAGGCTCCAGGAATTGATGGAGTGTGTGGTGAAATGCTGAGGTATGGGGGTGAGATTGTTGTGAAGTGGATATGGAAGTTGTGTAGATTGGCTTGGGAAGAGGGAAGGGTTCCAGAGGACTGGAAATCAGGTATAATTGTTCCTTTATATAAAGGAAAAGGGGAGAGAGAAGTATGTGGTAACCATAGGGGTATTTGCCTTCTTTGTGTGACTGGTGTCACGGGGTTTTTATAATATCACAGTGTTTTTAAAATAAATGATTAAATGTTATTTAAATTGATAATAATATTCAATAATACTGAAGAGCAGGGACAATGATTGTCTTGCTAAATCGTGCAACGATTCTCTAAGAACGAGAATTCAAAAACTTTCTCAACAGTACACAGCAGAGACTAATTACTCACAATTGCTGAATTACTGTACTGTTAGCCTCTGGAGAAAGTTACTTCACCCCTGACAATAAATAACTAATACTAATAATAATAACATCAGGTTCTTGCTGATGCATTAACTCCTGGCACAACGGATTTTAAATTAATACAACAAGACTGGTCTAAGTACCAGTTATGGAAGCAAACATTTATGCAAGCTAGGAGCTATATGGAAAATAAGCTTAATTTGGATTAAATGAAACAAGATTTTACTTTACATTGAGCTCAAGAAAGGAACTGTTAAATTTATTAATCACAAAAAATAAATTTAACGTTACAATTCAAATCAAATTAAATGAGACGCACTCACTCACTCACACAAAAGCTAAATACTTACGCCTAGGAAAAAACACCTTAACTAAACTCTTAAACCTAGGATTATACAAAAAGGAAATACCGGTCGATGAATGCTCTGTATCACCCGAGGGTGGGAGGACTGGATTAACTGTCTCAGTGGAGCTTGGGTGCTAGCGACCTCTCACACTTCTTGGAGCACAGGACCTTCCTCCGTCACAACAAACACTAGACTGACCAAGTCGTGGGAAAGAAAAGCGGAGCACTCGGCCGCATTTTTAACGGTCAAGTGCAAGCAGGGGCGAACAATAAAGAAAACAATAGTATCGCTCAGTACAGCACTTAGTGACGTGCATTAAATCGGTCACTTTTGAAAACAGTGACGAATGTTTTGAAAAGTGTACCCCGAAATGGAGGGAGAAACGGTTAGCTGAGCGATACGCAGTGAGTTTTCCACTAATAGTTCGTGGCTTCTCACAAAAGGGAAATGTCGCGGATTGATTCGTGACAACTGGTAAATTATATGGTAGAATACTCATTGATAGGGTTAGGCATATGACAGAGGAGCTAGTTGGAGAAAAACAAGGGGGATTTAGGAAGGGAAAAGGCTGTGTAGATCAGATACTTGTTCTAAGATGTTTAGTAGAGAAGTATCTAGAGAAGGGAAAGAAAGTGTATGCTGCCTTCATGGACTTGGAGAAAGCTTATGACAGAATAGATAGGCAAGGTATGTGGAAGGTATTAAGAATATATGGAGTGGAGGGGAAATTGTTGAGTGCTGTGAAGAGTATGTACGAAGGAGCAAGGGCTATGGTGCTTGTGGATGGTGAGCTGAGTGAGTTCTTTGATCTCATTGTGGGACTGAAACAGGGTTGTGTGATGTCTCCATGGCTGTTTAATATATACATGGATGGGGTTGTAAAGGAGGTGCAAAGTCGGGCGGTGGATGTGGGGGTGGCTCTAATGAATGAGGGTGAGATTTGGAAGATTCCTTTGTTGCTGTTTGCTGATGATACAGTATTGTTGAGTGAAGATGAATGGGAGTTGCAAGGTTTGGTGAATGAATCTGGGACAGTGTGTAGGAGGAGGAAGTTGAGAGTTAATGTAAACAAAAGTAAAGTTATGGTGTTTGAGAGGAATGAAGTCACAAAATGTACAGTGAGGTTGGATGGTGAGGATATGGAGAATGTGAGTGCATGCAAGTACTTGGGTAGTGTGATAAGTAAGGATGGAACTTTGGGGGATGAAGTGCGTGAAAGGGCACAGCAGGGAAGGAAGGTTGTTGGTTCACTGAAAGCAGTGATGAGAAATAGGGAGGTGAGTATGGAAGTTAAGAAGTCACTGCATGATAGTATTGTGATCCCTACCCTGACGTATGGAAGCGAGGCATGGACCTTGCAAGAGGGGAACAAGGCAAGAGTGAGAGCAGTGGAAATGAGTTACTTGAGAGAAGCATGTGGAGTGACAAGGAGGGACAGGTTGATGAATGAAGAAGTGAAGGAACGTTGTGGGGTGGATATGGATGTGGCTGAGAAGATAAGGAGAAATACACTGAGGTGGTTTGGACATGTGGAGAGAATGGAGAATGAAAGATTGACTAAGACGGTGTATGTAGGTGAGGTGGAGGGAGGGAGAGGGAGGGGTAGACCGAGGATGAGGTGGAGGGATGGAGTTGAGAGGTATATGAGGGAGGGGGGGGATGAGTTGGGGGGAGGGTAGTCAAATGGTCAGTGACAGAGCGACTTGGAGGCGTTTTGTCTGCAGCCACCCTTTGCGGGATCAGGGCGTCGGGCTATAGATAGACAGACAGATGAATCCCTGAAGGGAGAGAAGAGAGAATACCATTGATCACTGTGAGTAAAAGAGTCGTACTCAGAACACAACCCTGTCGAACGCCCTCCACTTGTGGAATGGAGGCCGATAAACTACTGCAAACACACACCTGAAAAGTTTGATCTTTCAAAAACTTACCCAGACACCCAAATTACTGTCAATCCCAAAACTATCTAGAGCATGATGAATGTTGTACTTCCACGTAGTGTCACAGGCTTTCTCAAGACCAAAAAACACTGCAAGAACTGACTGTTTGTGGCAAAAAGCCTGATTAAATATAAGACTCCAACATCATCAAGGGATCCAGAGTGGTGAGCCCCTTGTGAAAACCATATTGGAAAGCAGAAGGAAGACTCTTAGATTCTTAATACCACACCAAACGAGCATTAACCATCCACTCCAGGATGGTCTATAATCGTGGGGAGAATGACCAGGCCAATCAGGCTTTAAAAAGGGAAGCAAATATGCCTTCCCCCAGACAGTAGGGAACACACCATTTGTCTAGATCCGGTTATAAAGTGACAAGGGAAAGAACAACGCTGTTTGAGGAAGATGCATTATCATCTGGTAATGAACACCATCCAGGCCATCACAAGTGTTACCACAAGACGCTTCCAGACTGAAGCTCGGACATAGAAAAGGAAGCAATATATGATTCAACAGATGACAAAGCAAGAATCACAGCAGTACATTCGGCCTCTTGCTTATATTGGTAGAATTCCCGAGAGAGATGGGATCGTTTGCTAATCTCACTAAAACGGCCTTCAAGAATATCAGCTACCCTAGCAGGATCTGTAACAGATGGACAATGGATACAGAGTACTGGGGCCGCCAAAGGAGAGTATTTGCCCGAAATTCTGTGAATACGATTCAATAGAACATGAAATGGCATAGAAGATGTAGCAAAGGACACATAAGATGACCAACTAGACCTTATGGCAGCCCTAACTGTCCTGTGAAAAATGGCACCGACCCCTTTAAATGCAAGGAATGCAGATTGATGGCCCAGAGTATTAATCCTCCAATGGTAGATCTTCCATTGAGCCCGTTTGACCAGAAGGGCTCTAGCACAATCACTAGACCACCGAGGGACTAATCTGGATGCAATGGCGCGAGTAGTCTAGGGGATGGACTCCACTGAGTCGGCTAACACTAAATCCGTAAAATATGAAACCATATTACCAGTGCTAGAAAAGGTAAAGGGATCCAATAGGAGATTTTAAAAAGAGGCGAACACATTGCACTTGGCAAGCTCAAAACACCAACAAGGGAGATGGAGAACAGGTGAATAGGATGCAGCAGTAAGTAACATGAGAAAATGATCACTTACCAAACAATCATCTAGCACAGACCAATTAAAATATAGAGATAGATATGGTGAACAAAGAAAGAGATCTATACAAGAATATGTATGAGTGTGAGGATCATGATGTGTAAAGCAACCAGAATTGAGAATAAGGAAATCTTGACTAGAGAGAAAAAAATCAAGCAAATGGCCTCTAGTAGAAATAATAGTCACCCCATAAATGGTGCCTGCAATAAAAATCACCCAATAACAAGATGGGCTGCTGTAAAAGAGACAAAAGACGGGGAAGCTCGAGGATATCAATAGGGACAGAAGGTGGCAAGCAGAGGGAGACTGCACTAATCCAAAGATAAGGGAAAACCCTCACCACAGAACATTTAAGTGACGAAGAAACTGAAGTAGGTTCATAAGGAATTGCAGTGTGGACGAGGATAGGTGATTAAAAAATCGAATTAGGCGGACTAACAAGAATATAACCTGGAACTGGAACAGGTGGAGTGGAGAGGGGGGTCTCCTGAAGGCACACAACCAAACGACAATTCTGGGTCAAAAGGCATCGAAGGTCAGAGCAATTCGAATGAAAACTTCGAAGGGTCCTTTGAGGGAAAGCCATAATACCATGCGATATACACTGAACGGTGAGCAACAACTACAACGACTCGTGACAAACGGAGATGGGAGAAGGTAAAACTGGGGGAGGAATATTGCTTGGAGCGATAAAAGGGGAGGAAGTTATTGGCAGATCAGGGGGAGGGGGATCAGGATTAGTGGGAGAAAATCCGGGAATGGATGCACCTCTGTGGATGCTAGCACGTTTCGTAAAGGTCTCCCCGAGAAACCAGACCCAGGGGAGGGGACACCTATCTGGAGGAAGGTTCCGTAACAAAGGGCACCCCCACACTAGACTTAGCAGGTCGAAAGACACATGTCGGAGATGAACACTGCCGTTTCATACTACTAGGAGAGGGAGATGTTGAAGGGTGGGGGTAAACAGACAGCCTTCGAGTGACAAAGAGCGAGGAGGAGGAGGAGGAGGAGGAATGAGGGACGTTAATTGCACTGGGACGACAGCCAAGAGGAGTTTTGCTGGTGCAAAAAGCAAGAAAAGGAGGAACACGACAAAGAAGGCGGGTACACTGTCTACGGGATACAGTCAAGGACTGACTGGGTGCGGCAGACTGAACATGGACCTTGTAGACAGCCTTTGGTAGTCAGCCATCGAGAGTATGACGGGGGAAGGCAGAGAGAGAGAGAGAGAGAGAGAGAGAGGAGATTTTTAAGTAATGCGGACAGGTATTGAATAAGTGTGATATCGGTTGAGTGTGGGATTCTAAGCTCCTTCTTCCCTAGCAGTGCAGAGGTCATTAGTCATTATTTCAAACATTCGTGCAGCATGTAGTTGGATACATCATCTTTGTCATCTTTGCAGTGTTAATTCAGTAAATTATCTCATTTATCTGTGCTGTGCTTTGCTCAATAAATTATCTCCAACAGCTGTGCATTGTGTTGAGAATTTTAGTATCTCCAAATTCAGCAGTGTTAACTTCAAAGCTTGTTACTGTAGTTTGACTCTGAGTTAATTTTTTCTATTATCTGTGGCAGGTGACGGACCAGGTGATGGCACGTACGTCATTCATGGCCAGCATCGTGTATGTGGTGCTGCCCAGCCGTCTCGAGAGGTCCGTCACTTTATGTATGCTCTTAACTGTTTTACGTCGAAGACAGCCTTATTATCTTGTTATAACCACCTTGAGACAATGTTTGTGTGCTCTATAATGGCCACTCTCAGTGAAGAGATTAATATACGTTACCCTTTTGCGTTAACAGTTTCATGCTCACTCAAATGATGAAATAATTATAACCCCTATTATATCCTAATTACGTCAACATTATGATAGTGACTAACACTGAAAATTCAACGTTAGTAAATACAACAGATTCCATTTATCAACTCTCCCTTCCTCCGTCAACTCATAACAGAAAACTTTAATTGGTGTATATTATCAAATGAAATGGACTAGAAATACGTCTCCAACAAGCACTTGGACTACAGTTAATATTTAGGCTATCATTGTGTCACACGTGATTCTAATGCTTTCATCAGAAGAGTTGAGGCAGGTTGTCCAGCAGATTAAATGCTAAACATCTATAATGTAATACAGGTGGGACTACACACACACGTTCGACTATTCTCCCTTCTGCTTCGCGTTGGCCAAGCCTGTATTAAAACCCAGTTGGTTGAGCTGCTACTACCCTCTCAGCCACGAGGTGTGGGCGGCTGTCTTAGTTTCTACCGTAGTCGTCTGCTTCACCCTCGTCAAGGTAAGATGCATATTCTTAGGACACCCTGATTTCCAGCAAACAGAGTGGCACAGCACATTCCTCCAAAGAGGGACTTCATAGGGGCATATGAAGAAACTTTTAGTTTCTTACGATTTAGTTGAATAAGGTCGATCGCAGTTAGTAATAAAATACTGGTTGTCTCGAACATGAGAGGCTAAATAGTATCATTATTAATTCATGGACCCTATGAATCATTCTTAGCCCGATAAAAAATTTTCTGGTGTTAAAAAAAATACGAGTTTTCCCGACCATGACATGTGGGAATAGGTCGGACAATTAAAACTTGATTCAGGTTGCAACAAGGATCAATTTTTCAAACAGGAATTTCAACTTCTCTTTGAGCGTTAGCCAAGTCGAACAACTTCATGTTTAAAAGCAACAGCCAGAGCAGGTGAAGCAGGTTGTTTTATACACATATGTTGCGCTGCATATAAGGACGACAAATGAATGGATCCTTAAGAAAACTATAGTGGAGCCTGATGCAATGGATAATTCCAAATATACACATTAGAGTATTTTGCAGTGAGGAGAGAATGGAAAGTAATAAAGGGAGAGAGACAATGGCCTCTCAAACGGCTCTCAAATGGCACGCAGTAGTTACGATTTCTGTGATGCTGATGGCGAAAGTATTTAATGGTGTGTTATGGAGGCCTTATACGGGAGCAGAGAACTCAGTTTTTGCGACTTTTAATTGTGTATCGTTGGTGCAAGGGAAAAAAATAAATAACTAGAGTTAATACGAACCAGATTCTAAAACTACTGCCACTTGATTTTCAGCTTCGAAAGAACACAGCGTTATACGTATGAAAAACTTTATGCATTTGGAGACTGTGATACTGAGAAAAAAGTATTCCCCTGCGTACATGTTGAGCTGACACATTTATTAACAATTAACACTTCCAATGATTCTATCTGTGTTGGATCGCCTGGATGTAGCAGGACTTCATTGGGTTCAAGGGGAAATGTCTACTATGCAAAATAAGTTGATGAGGAAAAAGTGCTTCTGAAGTATGCTATGTCCACAAAATAAAGTTATATAACATGATCTATATCTGCTGGTAAGGAAAATATGCTACTAAAGTTTTCCATGTTAACTAGAATGTAGAATTATGATCTGTATATGATTCTACACACAGATCACCGGGTCAGAGTCCTGGTGGAGGCGTCACGGTCGGCTGAGTCCAGGGGCAGTGGTGTTGGAGACGGTAGGCAGCTTACTTGGGCAGGGACTATATGGTCGTATCTCCACAAGCAAATCCAACCGCATCCTGGTGGGCATCTGGCTGTTTTTCGGTGTGGTTCTTGGTACAGGATATCGCGGAAGCCTCATTGCCTCACTTACGCTCCCTAGCCTGCCCCTTAGACCAGAAACCGTTGAGCAGCTCGTCACCTCAATAGAGAGGTGAGTTTTGAGATTGTGCTTGATGTAAGTAATGAAAAATGTGGAAGCAGGATCAGTAGAGGAGTGACGACAGTGGTTGGCAGTGAAAAAAATAAGTAATGAGAGAAGTGGAAGCGGGCTCATCAGAGGAGTGAAAACCTTGGTTGTCCATGGAAAAGACAATTTTTTTTTTTTTTTGTTAATTCAGGTAAAAAATGGAGGTGGGATCAGTTGAGGAGTAATGACAATGGCTGGTGGTAGTGGAAAAGAATATATTTATTTTTATTTTTTTCACGTACCTAATGATAGCAGTCGAAGTAGGAACAACAGAGGAATGAAAATAGCTGGTAGTGGAAAAGAGTTCTTTATATATAAGCAAGGAAAGACGTGCAAGCGGGATCAGTTGAAGAGTGAAAACGAAGGTTAGTAGAGGAAAAAAAATATGTTTTTGATATAAGTAATGGAAGAAGGGTAAGTGGTCTTATTGGATGAGTGAAGATAATAGTTGGTGGTGGAAATGAATTATGTTTTATATACAAGTAATGAGAGAAGTGGTAGTAGGTTAAGTAGATTAGTGATGATAATGGTTGGCAGTGAAAAAGTATTATGATTTTCTTTTAACCCCTTCACCGCGGGCTTGTTTACCAATGACTTGCGTGTGCCGCGGGGTTATTTGGGCTCCGACAGACTCTCAAAAAATATTTGCCAAAAATCAGTTATTAGTCCTAGAATAATAAAATTACATATGCTTATGGCACATACCTTCAGCTTTCTCCTGGAATGATTGTTGAGCCTTCGTCGGTTACCGTAGGACTTGTGGAGACCTCTGAAGTAGGGTAACGAAGTCTCCACTTTACACTTCCCGACAACCCGTAATATGATTATCACAGCCAGATACAAACACTATAAACACTATTCTACAATTTTCAAGTAGTTTGGGATCCATACTCAAAAAAAAAAACACTGTGAAAGCAATGGAAATTACGAGCGCGTCTGATCGTCGCACTGGCACTAGTTCGCTTTTGTTACTCTGTCATTTATTATTCATAAAACCCCTCACACTTTATATTTCTATTACTATATAACACTTATATATATCTACAGTCTTTATCCATAAGTTTCCTTCAGTAGTATTAGTTTATTGTCACTGTAGGGATTCAATTTCTTTCAGTAAAATACGTAGCATTCACTTTCTCGTCCTGTATACTGGCATTGAGAGTGAATGTCACTTTCATCTTCACTCTCATAACTCATAGCATTCAGACATGCTAGAGTGAAACTTTCACTTTCATTACTCCTAGGGTATATACTCGTATTCTTATAATACTACTCATTTACATTTCTATTTACGTTCTCTATTTTATTTACGTTATTTACATTTCTATTTTATTTACACTGTGTTGTGCACTGTCACTTGAAATAACTTATAAAACTATTTTCCATTGTTCACGTATATTTACATTCATTACTTTCACTTGCTGTTTACACATTATTTACACATTATTTACAATTCCACTTGCACTGTTTTACTCAATAGAAAGATCGTAGTCACTCTTTTATCAATTGTCAGCCCTTTACCTCTTTCCACACGAGGTTTAGTAGGGGTTAAGGTCACAGAGCCATTTGCATGGGGGTGAAAAAAGGCCTTGAAGTCAGCAAGAAGAAACATACGTCCCCTCACTTCGGAAGATGAGAGTAAACTGATAACGCAGGGCCAGCCTGGAGGCCTGTTTAGGGGTTATTCAGAGTTACCAATATTGGTTCTTGAAACAGCTAAGTCTAGCACTGATATGATTGGCAGGAAATCTAGACAATACAGTATAAATTTGGTAGTTCCAGGTGAATGTAAATATCACTTAGGCTTCTCGCTTCCCTCCTTACATGTATATTTATTACAAAAATAGATTAGAGGCCTACTTAGGAGATATATAATCAGAGCTACCAATGTTGAATCTTGAAACAGCTTTGTGTAGCACTGATATGATTGGCAGGAAATCTAGACAATACATTATAAATTAGGTAGTTCCAGGTGAATGTAAATATCACTTAGGCTTCTCCCTTCCCTCCTTACATGTATATTTATTACGAAAATAGATTATACGGCATATTTCAAGGGGAAAAAAACAGCGAAAATTAGCGAACAAGTGCACGTGAGGTGTTGTCAGGTGATAATTAGCCAATTCCAGGTGTATGGCACTCTCACTTACCTTATTTCTTTCTTGTATATATTATTTGGTATAAGAATACGACATAGGGCTTATTTCAATGGATGAAATCAGTGAAAAATTCCAGGGAAGATTTACTTAGCGTAGCATGGCCGGGCAGGCGAGAGGATAGGGTAATGGAGGGGGGGTAGGGAGGG
This sequence comes from Coenobita brevimanus, assembly GCF_032717465.1. Lineage (NCBI taxonomy): Eukaryota > Metazoa > Arthropoda > Malacostraca > Decapoda > Coenobitidae > Coenobita > Coenobita brevimanus. The sequence goes on along the minus strand of NC_136993.1, from coordinate 59,605,630 downwards.
GAGTCAAGAACGGGGAGAAATGGCTAAATTGTCAACAATGGATGGGAGTACAGATGAGATTAGGAGTGCTGACTAGTGTTGGACATTGGCAGTACTGATAGATGATACAAGCCCCCACTTGGAAGCCCGGGTGAATTCAAAATAACACAGAATTACAAAAGCGACGCCCCGCGGTATGATCCCTTGCTCCCAAGCGTCACGAAAGTGATGCCCGCGGTTAAGGGGTTAAAGAATGAAGGAAATGGAGGCAGGATGAGTGGTGGAGAAAAGACAAATGGTTGGTATTGGAAGGAAATAGAGAAATGAGTACAGGAAATACTGAGGGAATATTGCAGCCAATGTGGTCAGCTAGAGATCTGTGTTGATATCTTGGAAAATAATGAGATCTATGGTAGGAAAAGTGACAATGGAGAGAAATGTGTAGCAGTATTCAAGACCTAGTTGGTCAAGTTCAAGGTTATATCCTTAATCCTTACATGCAGAAAAAACAATTGTTAATATTTTTCTCATCTCCGTAAAATTTGGTTCAGCTCGTGACAGACATTCGGAACAATACAGTCAGATATAACCTTACACCATGTGATTATGAGAGGTCATTCCTCAGTTCAATCAAATCGTCTGGTTGTAGCATGTGTAAACAGATATGTAAGCAAATAAGTGATGTAAAGAATTAATCAAAAGAACAGCCTCCTCGACCTGCTGTGGGTAGACTGGGTAGCAAATGTGTATGGATGCCTCAATTTCTGACTCATTATTAGATCACCCGTGATCATTACATGAGATTAGCTTTCACGTAGCAGAACAAAGTTTATTCAGCAGCCAGACTTAGATGTTAAAACCACTGTAATCTCCTTCCCGGTTAAGTCTATGCCTAAAGTTGAACGCATAAAAATACTGCCAGATATTCGGATTGCCTTCGATTTCGCAGTATGTGTTCAGAAAATACGTACACTTGTCCATCACTTAATTTTATATATAAAAAAAAACTGCTGGATACATCAATTTTTTAAATTTCAGGGCCACGATCGAATCTTACGGGATATCATATAAAGGATTCTTCACTATATCTGACAACAGCGTTTTCCGGGCCTTGGGAAGCCTGATGTATGTGGGGGTCCATATTACAGAAGGACTTAGGGACGCCCTGACCATGAAGTAAGTCTGAGAATTATATGTGCGTAATGCAACCCCTTGGATTCAGGACGCATTTTCCGTCAGTGCCAAAGCTGACTTTTGGTCGAGCTGTTTGTGTTATTTTTGTGACATTCAGTATCAGTATTCCTAGTAAATTCCGTTACTTATAATATATATGGTTAATGTGAATATTTCGTACTTGGGATATGCTTTATTCTAATCTCGGAAGACTTTCTACTATATCACTAATATTGCCATAAATTTGTTGCAGGAGGGCACACGTAGGGGGACGGCAGTACCTGGAGTTGACTGTAGCCCAGTACTTTACCCGCATTGACGGCACATCACCGATATACATAGGCAGAGAGATTATCATTGAGTCTGCATCAGCCTGGCCTATACCTCACGACGCTCCCTATAAGCCTGTCTTTGACCGAAACGTGATGGCCATTACTGAAGTAAGTGTTTATACCTATCAGGCCGAATCCTCTGGCGAACAATATCCTCAGTGGACTAAATGCATCCAGACGCTATCCTCACATTTGCAATATTCTGCTGTTCTCAATATCTGTCCTTGTTAGAGTGCCGCCACACTTGCCCCAAACCTGTGATCGACAAGAAGAAACGAGAATCAGGAGTCCGTCAACCGTTCAGGCTCCGATAATCCTATGGCTCCATCGTGGTGCTTCGTTTAATTTTATCGATGACATGTTTCGGGCAACTGTGGCCGTACCATTACAGTAATCTTTGTTAACACGTCACGTCCCGAGGTTTTCTGCACCTCTGACATCCCCCAATCCCAAAGTATTTTCAATTTTTTTTTTTTTTTTGGCTAAAACCTCCGCTTTTGGTGAGAAACATCGAAAATTCATAGAGAAATAGCTCACCTGAGGTTTAAAATACTCGACCCAGGTAGGAGTTCCTCCTTACCTGACTGGGTTTTCTAACATGCTGGCACCAAAGAAAACGAGTTCTATGGGAGGGTAACTATTTCACACAACTCATAAACGGTATTTATTTATTTACTTGGTACGAATTTATATGTAGTATGAGAGTATATTGGTTTTCAAGCAGTAATATAGGCATTATAAGCATTGTTCCACTCACTAACTAATCACCACACCTGACCTTTTTTTGCCACATTACCTGATCATTATTTCTGACTGTTTCTTCTTCTGATGCTATGTAAACTTTGTCCTCCACATTGTCATCGATTGGGGAATCACTCTGGCCCTGAATAACTTTACTGGCCAGGTCACTGGTAACAGGTGAATTGCTGAGACAATGGCGTGAGGGGGGGAGGGGGGAGGTTATGCAGTGTAAGGCATTGTCCCTGCTTGGCATCTTGTAGAGGAATAGAGGAAGGTGTCCCGTGTATACGTACGAAAAATCAATTGCGAAAATTGAAAATTGTGCAAATTAGGGACCTTGCAATTGCACGACGTACCAGTACGTCGCCGGGACTGGCAAATGCAAAATGTTGCAACATACCCATACATCGACGTGACGGGGCGGGTTAAATGCTTGATTATACTTTAAAATGATCATGAGAAAACAATGAATCATTTCAGAAGCCTGCTTTAAATGCAGATAAAACTGTGACAACCTGCACCACTTAGCTTCACCAGTCTGTAAGCATTATTGGTGATATGAGCTTAGCAATTATAATAGCCAAATGAAAAATCCCATGATTAATTCACTGGTGTATTATTAAGATATCATGCCATTAAGTTACATTTTTTTTTGTCTACAGGCTGGTTTGTACGAGCAGTGGAGGAAGGAAATGTTGGATGCAGCGTCCCGTGAGAGTCGTGTGAGACAGAGGGAAGAACTGAAGAAACAGAAGTCAGGGGATCAAATAGGAGCAGTAGCAGACAGCAGGAGCAGTAACACCGTTAAAAGCCTGACCATAACTCACATCCAGGGTCCTCTGTTGATTCTCCTAGTAGGCCTCACTCTAGGCGGTGTGGCCTTCCTGATAGAGGGGTTCTTGTTACGGAAGAGACATCCCCTCAATGTGATTGCTTAAACTACATTGCTGGCCTAGGAAGAGTTCTAAAGAGTGAAATTATTAGACAGTAATGGTGTACTCAAATCACACCAATAATCCTTGAATCAGGTGATGTATTATATACTGTATATTTTTTTATTTATTTTTGCTACCTTCACACGATTTAGTCATCTTGGTCGTGGGCGTTTCAAATTGGAAGATTTAAATATAACGTTGACTTACTCCGTCCTCACTGATAGTCTTTCTAACAAGAAAATAAATGTCTATAGCAAGAACAAAATAAATATAAGCCATTTGAGTGAAGATGGTTACACCTTTACTGCGAGGAAGGTTGCGTCCAAATTAATGCGTGCTGATGTGGGCGGGTATATTGCAACACTGCAACCAACACAAGTGACTTTAGTGGATGCAGGCAGGTATGGACGAGAACCTATAAGGGTTACAGTCATGCCGAACTGCAGCCCACAACAGCCTGTGCCAACAAATATTCGGCGGGGACACGGCCTCAGGCTTTGATTTATTATTAGTATATATATATATATATATATATATATATACATATAGTGTGGTAGGTGGGGGCACTCACCATCCACTCACTCAATGTAGTGCTACTCTCGGGTGTCTGCCCTGTCCTCTCCTCCATCCTTCTTTCCTTCCATCTTGTTTTGTCTTTCTTTCCTCGTCTTTCTGCCTTTTGGTGACTTTACACTCCGTCTTCTGTCTTTAATTCCTTCATTCTTTCCTCTTTCTTCTGCCTGTGGGTGACTCTACATTGAGTAACAAACCAAATGGTTTCCTGTACACCAGGAAACCATTTACTACTACTATTTTGGCGCCTGGTGGTTTCATGGGTAATTACGGCGCTCCAATCGGATTGAGCCGGTAAAGTTTTATATCCAAGGGGTGGTTGGGGTTGATTGCCCACGTATTGCCACTCAGGGATGAATGAGGCTGGTCACTCTCATCTTAAATGTCAGGACCAACTGCCTAGCCCCGGGCTCCTACGCTCCTCATGGGGCAAAGTAGGATTGGATGATGGATGGATATATATATATATATATATATATATATATATATATATATATATATATACAAATATATATATATATATATATATATATATATATGTGTATACATCTATCTACCTATCTATCTATCTATCTATATATATATGTATCTATGTGTATATATATATATATATATATATTCCCTCCGTGGCCGCCGGCGTCGAATGACATTTAGCCGATCAATGGCCGCAGGTGTCGTTTGACCGCAGCCTATAAAAAACCGCAAAAATTTTTGGGAAGTGAACGAACGTTCTGAACGTCTTCACACTGACCTACACCATACTCCCATTCACCTCATGAAGTAGTTCAGAGCCTGCTGCTGTGGTGAGTGGATTTTCGATTTTTTCGCTCCTGGCCATGCCTAAACAAGCACAACTACACCCATTATCTCAACCCAGGCAGAACATATCATCTTTGTCCTCTCTTGCAAAACACACACAACCACCTGTCTACTATTATGAAGTAATACAGGCACAAACAATAAAGACATGATAACAAGTGAAAAATAAATTTTTGTCTTGGTATCTTTACCTATTTGCTCAGGTTTGTTGTAAGGGTTTGGATCATTTGATGCAGTTCAACTTGTAGAAAACTGTTAAAACCTTCGGGAAGTGAACGAAAATCTGGGACATGAGACTGACCTTGACTTCACCCTCTCACATATCATCTGTCAGTTCACCACCTGCCGTCATGGCGCGTGGATGTACGATTTTTTCGCTCGTGGCCATGCTTAAAAACACATAGTTACACCCATTAGATTGACCCAGACAGAAAATACAATCTTTTTCCTCCCTTGCAAAACACATACAACCACCCTGTTTACGAGACAGCAATATATATTGCGAAAATAACAATGTAAATAATAAAGATGAACGTAAAATGGTAAAGATGAATATGTTATTACGGAAAAAAATTCGTTTTCTCCCGTCTACTTATTTATTTCTGCTTTGTATCTGTATTCTTAATAATTAGACTTCTGAAACTGCATTACGATTCTACTGTATTTTTAGCCATGCTCGTGGTGTGGGAACTCGAAGTTGCGACTCAACCTCCACATTGCTTATCAGACCTGACCCTCCACTTTATTCTCGTGTGGCAGTCTAACCTTGGAGGATGTGCAGTTTTCTCATTTAGGACCGAAAATTCAACTCTTTCGCTCCCTTTTCCAATCATGGGCACAACGATAACTTAAAAAATAACTCGAAACTACCATAAACATATTTTATATCAAAAAGAAAAAGTATTCATAATTTTTTTATCCAGCCATTCCTAACAGATTACGTACTGAAATCATTCGATATCATCATATCTCATATATGCACAACATTTCAGCACCATTCGTATTGTTTTGGGAGGTAAAAAAAAATAACACCCGCCCAGTTGTATTGCGGCAGCGCCCCTGGGCGACGATATCGGTTGCCAATATTTCTGCAACTTCCGCTCTCCATTGCAAGCAATAAAGTGCGTCTAGGAAGCTGGGATTTGCACTATTAGGTCCATGTGAACTTTCTCTTCAATATGGCAAGAAAAAGAAATCAATTTTCGAAACTTCAAAAAATGGCCCTGGCGTCGGCCTGGCGTGCACGGAAAATTCCGGGCCTTTGGCCACGGAGGGGATATATATATATATATATATATATATATATATATATATAGTATACATACAGTATATACACGTAGGGATACATATATAAGTACAAATATATACATTAAAAACTAAAATTATGCGTATGACTATCTGTCTTTCTATTTTTATGTCTATCGATCGATAGATAGATAGACCGATATATATATATATATATATATATATATATATATATATATAAAATGCGTAGTGCCCCCGAGATGGAAGCAGGGGAGGAATACCATAGTGCCCCCGTCAACGAGGCGAGTGGTATACAGCCCAGTGTGCCTGGGAACGTACCAACACCCCCACCCGGACCCAACGGAGTAGCTGCCACCAGTCGAAGGGATACACAGCAACAACGACATATGTCAGCCCAGGCCATGCGCCCCTATTTCACCCAGCCGTCGCGTCGTCAGCATCGTAGGAGATAGACACTACCTTCAGGGAGTGGGATTGCTGAATCAGCTAGGGGTGGAGTTGCCCTCATAACTCCAGACAGCGCCCCTCAGGAGACGGCCTACTGCCGCTCCCGCCTTCACCAGACGGCCTACTGCCACTCCGAAGGTGCTGCCCTGGAGACGGCCTACTGCCGCTCCCCTCTCCAGCTGAAGGAGACGGCCTACTGCTGCTCCCGCCTTCGTCAGACGGCCAATTGCCGCTCCGAAGGTGGTGCCCTTGAGACGGCCTACTGCCGCTCCTCCCTCCTGAAGCAGGAGACGGCCTACTGCCGCTCTGAAGGTGTACAGAGGTGCGCTGACTCCCCCACTCAGGCCACGGCCAATTGTCGGGCCCTGGCACCTGATAGTCGTGCCCCTGGGCAGCCACGACCAATTGCCGGGCCCCACGGATAAAAGGAGGTATTGAGTGAGTCATCGCCCCAGCAGGAGACAAGAGCCCGGACCTCCCATACCAGAGCATCCCAGCCAGGCCTCACAGCCTCCCCTGGCCTCCGCTCCCTACGCCTGGCTCTGGAGCAGACTCACCTGACGGACCCCAATGTAAGCCAGTGCCACAGTCCTCCCCTGTCGGCACCCCTAGACTCTGGGGACTGCAGTCCTCAGCCTCTCCAGACCCTCCCCAGGACGCCCGGGAGTGATCTCCCTACGCCCCCAAGATGGCGTAAGACTCCCACCTCCGGCCGAGACTTACACCAGAGGTTTCTGGAGCTGTTCGGCCCCAGTCCTGAGGGCCACACCCCTGAGCCCAGCCCAGAGACTGCGGGCCCCTTCGCCACCTGTAGCCCCGGACGCGAGAGGACGCCCCTACGAGTTGTCCCGTGCCCTCTTGGCACGCCTCCCCTTGGCGGTGCCCCTACCCTGGCAGAATTGATGCCGGCGTGTTTATCCCCCGCCCCCCACGATGAGTGACTCATGATAAGTGTGGTGATGCCCCAATAATAAGTGAATGTGATTTAGGTTAAGTGTGACGTTGCCCTAGAAAACAGGTTACAGTGATATAGTGACTAAATGTATGTTCAGTAGCAGGGCGAGTGAAATCACGGGCGATTGAGTAAAGATGAGAACAATGAGTGAATCCTGAGAACTCTGACTCATAAGTGATGCCCTCATAAGAAACCTGTAAGAACTCTTCCCCTGAAGAAGTCTCTGTAGTGAAAGTATTCATATGTCCCTTGCTGTCAGAAAACCATAGAAAGTGAGAATAATATCTGTCCCTTTGTATTACCGTAAATACAGTGAATATCCAGTGTTCCGCTATTCCCTCTCTCCCTACAACATCTCCTCCCCATAACTAACGTAATATAAACAAGTGATAGATCAAATGTCAAAACCCTTTTTCTATCAAGCGATACTAAGAGTAAATTAGAAAGACGTATCCTTTCCCAATATTTCTATAACTCTGTACCGGCTCGTCACGAGTCCTTCCCCCCCCTCTCATGTGAACTCCCCCTCCCGCGCTCTCACGCGCACCCGTGTTCCCTGTACACCTGTTCACTAGACTTTCTGTATTGGCAACCATAGTGGTTAAGTCAGTATCCTGCAAGATACTAATATCCTAAGTAAGGTTTTATTTCTGTGTCACTATTCGTGTTGTAATATCTGTAGTTTGTCCTGTGTCTGGCTGTGGGAATATACGTGTAAAAGGTTATTGCCTAGAGTTTTTGTGTCCTGCCTCTCTTTCATTGCACTAAGCTCTGGTCACGAAAGAGGACCCCGCTACACTTTAGGTGTTTCGGGACCGAGGAGTTGGGCCTTTTTCACCTAGCATTACACTGGTGGCCAGCGGTGGTTCTTGACCCGGGCGTAGAAGGGAGGTAGTGAGAAATACTTGGCAACATGGCAACTAAACCGCACGTACAATTACCCAGGTTTGACCCTGACCAGTATGATATACACACGTATCTGACGATAATTAAACCCTTACTGGATATTGGTTTTTAGAATGACCAGCAGAAAATTTCAGTCACGCTCCCACTATTGGGCAAAGCGGTGGCGTACATAGCACCGAAAATCGTCCCGGAGCTCACCTGGCAGAACTTTATGGAGTTCGTTGTTCAGGCCATCAGCCCATCATTAGGGAAAGTGGTGGCACTATCCCAACTGGATAGTCTAAAATTTGACGGGAATCTAAATGATACCCTAACTCTGGCAAGATGCCGAGTCACCACTGCCTACCCGGAGGCAGATGAAGAAACCCGGGAACAACTCACGTTTCATACACTCCTCAGGATTCTCCCCAGTTTTATTAAAGAACATTTCATAATACACGAACCAACGGGAGACCTGGATAAAGATATCAGTTTAATGAGGCGCTTTCTAGCCGTCCATGCCACCCCTCAACGCATCGGCGAAATAAATCAATTCCCCATTGACCTCGTCACTGTCAACCTGTGGGAATTTTCTCCGTGCTGCCACGGATGCCCGATCCACGACATCTGTGAGCAGCTAGAAGCTGCCCAGTGCAGCCAAATGACACGAGGGCGCTTACAAACCTCCCCACCATACGCAAATTCCCCTAAGCCTCAGGGGAAGAAAATACAAAAAAGGAAACACAAAAAGCGCCCCTCCAATGCCCCCGCATCCCACCTTAATGGTGGGGGCCACCTCACATCTCTCCCAGTCTACGACAGGGGGGAATGTTAGCTTTCCTTTTCCTCCCCTCTCACTATCTCTTCTGTTCTACCTTCCCCTATTCCTGCCCCTATTTCTACCCTTCCCACCCCACACACCACTATACCCCCTCAACACAAAACCTGCCTCCCTCTTCACAGGCCTCCTAGGACCCTTCCCTCATCTTCCCCTAACCTACTTCCTAAAAACACCTCCCCTCTGTCTACTGCCTTCCACCTACCACCCCGCACCACCCACCACCATCACTTTACCACTGCTCGCTTTCCCCGCCCACATGGTCAACTCATTCACCTTCCCTATCACACCCTTCGCCTCATCCCCACCCACCTTTTTTTCCTCGCTCACCTCCCCTACCCCACCTTCAACCTCACCATCCCCACGGACCACCACCTCGTTCCCATTAACCTTACCAGATGCCTCGCCACCCACCATATGCTGCACCCCACCACCCATCACTCTCTCACGAGCTTAGCCCCCTGCTACCACCTGCACTGCCCCATCCCTGAACATTCAGACAACCCTGTGAGGCCGCATCTCTCCATCACCACCGGCTCCCTCTCCCCCTACACCTCACCCCACCTTTCCTCGCCTCCAATGACACACACCACCTGCCACATCCCACTCCACAGCCCCTGCCAAGTCACCACGGTTCCAGCACCGCACACCGTCCGCCATCACCCACACACCTGCACCATCCCCTAGCTTCGCACCCACCGCCCACCCCACACCACTAGCACAGAACCCTGCTACCACCCAAACCACCCCACCACCAAACACCGGGATGGCACCACAAGATCGCACTCCCTACTCGCCACCTACACTCCAAGCCACCTCTCCTGCGACCTCATCATCGCTACCGACCCCACACCCCCAACCTCCCCCTGCTCCCGCACCACCTGTCACTTCCACATACGAGTGCTATGTTTCCTCCTCGCCATCCCCCTCCACCCCCCTTACCACCTCAGCCTCCCGCGCCGCCACCACCCCCCGCACCTCACCTGACATCTCACCCGCCACACCAACCTCCCCTTGCTCACCCTCACCCCTTCCCTCCGCAGCCTCACCCTTTCCACCCGAGCCCACGTTCCCCGCCCACCCCGCCACCCCCACAGGACAACCCACTACCACCGCCCTCTCCCCTCCACACCTACGCACGCCACTCTGACAATCTCACCCTCCACCGTGCCTCCAACATGCGCAACAACCCGTGCTAACCAACCCCGCCCACCCCGCATGCCTACTTCCCCACCCACACCCACCCTCAGAACCACCACCACCCCCTTCGGCCGACTCTAACGCCCAACCGCCCGATACACCCATACCCCTATACCTCCTGCCTCCCCCCAACTTCACACCATTATGATACATCAGGCCCAAATCCCCTCCACCTGTACTCCCCAGGGACTCAACGCTGCATTACCACGGCACAAAACCCGGCCCCTACCCTCGGTGTCCAGCATTCAGCTTCCGACCACACCGACAGCCACACCGAACAAGATGAGAGTAAGACGGGCCGTATGGGCGCCTACCCTTGGCAGGAACCAAAGACTCCGTGGACCACACCACCTGCTAACCCTCCTCCAATCCACCACCACCAACCCCACACTCTTCCTCACCTGCGACGCGGAGCAGGAGGAAAACTCCTACACCACCGCCTGGCAAGCCATGTTGCAACACCTCCAGCCTGTGTACGCCACCCACGACACGCAAGCATACCACCTCCAGCCATGGGGACGTGACTTTTCACAGGGGGAGAGTGGTAAAATGCGTGACTTACAACTTAGTGCCCCAGAGATGGAAGCAGGGGAGGAATACCATAGTGCCCCCGACAACGAGGCGAGTGGTATACAGCCCAGTGTGCCTGGGAACGTACCAACACCCCCACCCGGACCCAACGGAGTAGCCACCACCAGTCGAAGGGATACACAGCAACAACGACATATGTCAGCCCAGGCCGTGCGCCCCTATGTCACCCAGCCGTCGCGCCGTCAGCATCGTAGGAGAAAGACACTACCTTCAGGGAGTGGGATTGCTGAATCAGCTAGGGGTGGAGTTGCTTTCATAACTCCAGACAGCGCCCCTCAGGAGATGGCCTACTGCCGCTCCCGCCTTCACCAGACAGCCTACTGCCGCTCCCCTCTCCGGTCGAAGGAGATGGCCTACTGCCGCTCCCCTCTCCGGTCGAAGGAGACGGCCTACTGCCGCTCCCCTCTCCGGTCGAAGGAGACGGCCTACTGCCGCTCCCCTCTCCGGTCGAAGGAGATGGCCTACTGCCACTCCCGCCTTCGTCAGACGGCCAATTGCCGCTCCGAAGGTGGTGCCCTTGAGATGGCCTACTGCCGCTCCTCCCTCCGGCAGAAGGAGATGGCCTACTGCCATTCCTGCCTTCGTCAGACGGCCAATTGCCTCTCCGAAGACATTGCCCCTGAGACAGCCTACTACCGCTCCTCCTTCCCGCAGAAGGAGACGGCCTACTGCCACTCCCGCCTTCGCCAGACGGCCCACTGCCCCTCCGAAGGTGCTGCCCCTGAGATGGCCAATTGCCGCTCCTCCCTCCTGAAGCAGGAGACGGCCTACTGCCGCTCCGAAGAAGTACATAGGTGCGCTGACTCCCCTACTCAGGCCACGGGCAATTGCTGGGCCCTGGCACCTGATAGCCATGCCCCTGGGCAGCCACGGCCAATTGCCGGGCCCCACGGACAAAAGGAGGTATTGAGTGAGTCATCGCCCCGGCAGGAGACAAGAGCCCGGACCTCCCGTACCAGAGCATCCCAGCCAGGCCTCACAGCCTCCCCTGGCCTCCGCTCCTTACGCCTGGCTCTGGAGCAGACTCACCTGACGGACCCCAGTGTAAGCCAGTGCCACAGTCCTCCCCTGTCGGCGCCCCTAGACTCTGGGGACCGCAGTCCTCAGCCTCTCCAGACCCTCCCCAGGACGCCCGGGCGTGATCTCCCTACGCCCCCAAGACGGCGTAAGACTCCCACCTCCGGCCGAGACTTACACCAGAGGTTTCTGGAGCTGTTCGGCCCCAGTCCTGAGGGCCACACCCCTGAGCCCAGCCCGGAGACTGCGGGCCCCTTCGCCACCTGTAGCCCCGGACGCGAGAGGACGCCCCTACGAGTTGTCCCGTGCCCTCTCGGCACGCCTCCCCTTGGCGGTGCCCCTACCCCGGCAGAATTGACGCCGGCGTGTTTCTCCCCCGCCCCCCACGATGAGTGACTCATGATAAGTGTGGTGATGCCCCAATAATAAGTGAAAGTGATTTAGGTTAAGTGTGACGTTGCCCTAGAAAACAGGTTACAGTGATATAGTGACTAAATGTATGTTCAGTAGCAGGGCGAGTGAAATCACGGGCGAGTGAGTAAGGATGAGAACAATGAGTGAATCCTGAGAACTCTGACTCATAAGTGACGCCCTCATAAGAAACCTGTAAGAACTCTTCCCCTGAAGAAGTCTCTGTAGTGAAAGTATACATATGTCCCTTGCTGTCAAAAAACCATAGAAAGTGAGAATAATATCCGTCCCTTTGTATTACCGTAAATACAGTGAATATCCAGTGTTCCGCTATTCCCTCTCTCCCTACAACATCTCCTCCCCATAACTAACGTAATATAAACGAGTGATAGATCAAATGTCAAAACGCTTTTTCTATCAAGTGATACTAAGAGTAAATTAGAAAGACGTATCCTTTCCCAATATTACTATAACTCTGTTCCGGCTCGTCACGAGTCCTTCCCCCCCTCCGTGTGACTTCCCCCTCCCGTGCTCTCATGCGCGCCCGTGTTCCCTGTACACCTGTTCACTATAGACATTCTGTACTGACAACCGTAGTGGTTTAGTCAGTATCCTGCGAGATACTAATATCCTAAGTAAGGTTTTATTTCTGTGTCACTATTCGTGTTGTAATATCTGTATTTTGTCCTGTGTCTGGCTGTGGGAATATACGTGTAAAAGGTTATTGCCTAGAGTTTTTGTGTCCTGCCTCTCTTTCATTGCACTAAGCTCAGGTCACGAAAGAGGACCCCGCTACACGTTAAGTGTTTTAGGACCGAGGAGTTGGGCCTTTTTCACCTTGCATTACAATATATATATAGTATATATACGTGAGTATATATACAGTATAGGCATAACCTGGACGAAGCCATCTACCACAGTCTCCTCTCCAGCTGCCTTAAAAAACCACTGCCTAGGAAACGGGAAGTAGCCTTGCCCATCCACCAGGATCGCCACCATCTGAGCTTCCAAGCTGGAGGGACACAGGAACCGTGCACACACCACCACTAGCCGTCCCTCTTGCCCTGAGATGCAGATGCGAAGTCCCAGCGGAACTGACTTGACACAGTTCACTTCCAAAGTAGCCACGATGTCTTCTTATCCTGGACCGGCCACTGCAAGACAGCATGATCCCCCAGAGTGACCCCTCTCCCTGTGCTCCCCTTTCTATGCCCCAACAGTCCCTTCCCCCCCTACGCCTGGAAGAGAGATCCCAGTGGCCCAACTGTATGACTTTGCCGTCTCATCTTTCTCAGGTCCCTTATAACCTCCCTGTGTGCCCTCTTTGGGAACAGTCCACTCTAACGTCTGTTTCCTCGGTCCGTAGTGAGAACTAGATATCCGATTTGTCCTTTCGGAACTAGAGTCGCAGTTTCTCCCTTTTGGCCTCTGCCTTCCTGATACGCTTTTAACAACCTCCTGCAGTACAGACGTATACCCAACTTCCGGATCTCCTCCCTTTTCCCTGTGTATAAACTTTGTTGCTATTTCCCTAGTGCACCAGGAGTAGAGATCCCTTTGTGTCCTCAGATTAAGACCCTCCCACCTTCCCCAGAATGACCATTTGTCTTATATGTCTCAAATATGTTTGACTTAATGTTACCAGTTTTGTAATTAGACTTTAAGGATAGTAGTAAACTTCTTGTATCGCCACCCTGAGTTTGTATTCTCGCCTAGTACCGTTAGTGTTGGATAAGTGCGTTTTGTGTGTTTCTTCCTGTTTAGACGAACCCTGAGAATGGCCAAGTTATCACCAGAGAGCAGTGGAATTGAGTTATTTGAGAGGAGCATGTGGAGTCACATGGAGAAACAGACTGACAAGTGGGGAAGTGAAGGAGCGTTGCAGTGTGGATGTGGATGTGATAGGAAGCGTTAGGAGAAACACACTGAGGTGGTTTGGCCATGTGGAGAGGATGGAGAGTGAGAGACTGACGAGGAAAGTGTATGTGAGTGAGGTGGAGGGGGTGAGAGGGAAGGGGAGGCCAAGGATGAGATGGAGGGATGGAGTGGAGAGGTGTATGAAAGAGGGGAGAGTGAGCTGGGAGCAGGGCAATTAAATGGCGGGGGACAGGGAGACATGGAGACGATTTAGTCGTAGCCACCCCTTACGGGATTAAGGCATCTGGCAGTATCTCTCTCTCTCTCTCTCTCTCTCTCTCTCTATCTATCTATATATCTATATATATATATATATATATATATATATATATATATATATATATATATATATATATATATATATATATATATATATATATGATCTCTCCCACATAAGGAGCAGCAGATCCATGAGGGAAAGGTTAGTTCCCCTCGTATGGTTTAACAGGGCAACGAATGATACGTGACTGAATATAGTGTAAGTCGCATTATGATAGTAAAATAGTCTCATTGGGTATTATGTAAGTCTCGTCTGAAAGAAATACTGCTCGTCGTGGGAATAGGTCCCTGCAGCTAAAATATTTCTTTGCTGAAACAGGTCCATATGGGAAAGAATGCCAAGTCTGTAAAATAGGTTCATTGGCTAAAACCAAGGTAATAGGGAAATTCAACACATGGTAGAAAACAGACCCACGTTGTGCATGGGATGTTTTGGCAGGGTGAGAAACTTGATGCAAGGAGAAATACGTTTGTAGGGGAAATTGGATCATGGATGTAACAAGTCCAGTGGGGAAAAACAGCTCCATGAAGTGTATAGTGGGTTCGACAATATTAACTGGTATATGGGGGAAAAGAATGATTAAAACAAAAGACATGGATGGGTTGTTGACCCACAGTGGTGAAACTGGACACAGGCTGATGTATAAAGTGAGAATAAAAGAAACTATTCATATGAAATTCACAGTCTATAAAACAAACCAATGCAGATGTCATTGCTTTTTAAGTTGTCCTTTAATTCAACCCACTGTATCTTCCGCATATTTTGCAGTATATTCTTCCATTGTCTACGGGCGACTTCTCGATGATTAGTGGTAGATAATAATATCAGTTAACTACACTATTACAGATCCCTTCATGGGACGTAAATCGTCTGGAAATGACATGTAAGATACAAAAATTTCTTCAGACAAAAACACATATCATGGACAACTACGTGGCATTCAGTTTAAGGTACAGATATGTGTTGGGAATGTTTGTCCACACAGCTCCCTTTAGGTGTTTAAGTCGATATATCCAGATGATTCTCAAGGCACAACATCTTATTATGTATTGAGGCTGCTTTATTAATTTATATTTTGGCCTATTTCAAATCACATTGCCGATTGAGGTAGATTCCAAATGTTATTATGATGGAAGTATTTACACTGTCATGTAAGACAATATCTGAGAGTACGGTGGTGGGGCGAAAATACTAAGTTCTACTTGAGTTTTGACTGTCCCATATAATATCAGAATTAAACATGGCATATTATATTTTGTTTAGGAGTCCTTTTAGTTTCAGCGGTCCTACACTCCTTATTATGATCAATAAACTCCTTTGGCCAGTTCATTTGCTTGATAGATAATATCACTGAGCATGGAATCTACATGTGACTCGATGCTTATTAATCCTTTATGCAAACCTTGCAGAGCAGATCAGTTTGGAAAGTGGGGGTTGGCCAGGTAAAACAGACAGAAGAGTGATGGCGTCGACAAGATATGGAAACAGGAGTAAGATGATGTAGGATTGTATGCGGCAGAGAGGTCAGATGTAATAAAACCTGACGTAGAACTTTAGTGCCGGATGAAAGAAGAACTGAAGACACATGAACACAGGCTAGCAGAGCAGGGTAAGCCCATGTTAACAAAATAAAGAAAATTAGAGCTTATCTCTTGGACAGGTATAGAGGGGGCTTCCATTTCATCCCTCCTGGAGCACCATCAGAGGTCTGCTTGCAGCTGTTTGAGGTGCACCGCAACCTACTGAAAGTAGGCCAAATTTGCACACAATACTGGCATACACCTCCACGTGGCCACTCCATTGAACATCCGAAGGCAAACACAAGGATGAGGAAGAGGAAAGTTTTACAACACTCTTCCTTTGAGTTGGCATACCAGTTTGCTTGGAAGGTGGCCTGGAAGCCGCCCTTGGTGATGTAAGACGGCCAGTGCGACCACCAGAAGCCCCAGAATTGGAAGTAGAGTCCACAGGACTAGAACCCAGTGTGGATGACATGCTATCCTTCAGAACTGAATCTCCTATGGTTTGTCCAACACCATCCCCACTTGGGGACCGGACCACAGGTGAACCATTAGCTTCAGCTTCCACCTGATTAGACCCGTCAGCCTCCGGGGCAGAATGAACAGGAGAGAGGTCGATACAAGGTTCGACATGAGAGACCTTAGATGGCCAGTCTTCAGGTTCAGAGGACTCTGAAGAACCACGTTGACGTTTGCTGGGTATAGATGGAGCCTCAGGAATAGTGGATAAGGCAGCAAAAGGAGATACATCAACGTGAACATCTGCCATCAGCGCAGAAATGCACAAACAGTCAGCCACCAAAGTGGAGGCAGAAACAGAGTATAGGGTGGCTGAACGCAGTCTCAAAAACAGTAGTAACTTGGGAACAGCAGCCTCCAAATCACCAGCTAAATGAGTGGGCACTGGAATGAGTCGAGGCAGCCTCTAAGTCACAGGGCAGTAACCCCAGGCTGGAAGGAATGAGTCTGGGCTCTCTTTTAAGTCTCAAGAAACGAAACCTTCTCATGTGTTCGAATGGGCAAAATCTCCTTTTCCAGACAGTAGCAAGGTCAGTTTCTAGAACATACAGCATGAAGACCCCCACAGTGATAGCATTTGAAGGGCTTGGACACTCACTGGTATGACATAGTCTGCTACAGACACCAGCAAGACCAGGAGACAGACACCAGGAAGGCCTGCCTGTGCACGGCAGCAAAATTGGATGACATGTCCATATCCCTGGTAGTGCAAACCATGCTTTGGGGCAGGCATATATAACTTCATAGGAAGTGACAGGCAAGCCGCCTTCCCAGAAGTGGGTAAGGTTAACTCGTCAAAAGTCAGGAACAAGGTCGGAGTCAGGGTCAGGACACCATTGATTTTCTAATGCAGTGCTTAACAGCCACCTCACCAAAAGATAGAAGTTTCTCTAACAAACATGCCTCTGAGTATTGGAGGAGGTCATGAGAAAAAAAAAATCACACTTTTATGTTGGTTAAAAGCAGCACGTGGAATGCAAAACACCTGAACCAGAAATTGAAGTCAAACCCATTAATTGGGAGCTCTCTTCTGGGGAGGACACCTCAATAAGGATGCCTCCATCCCCTTGCAAAGATATTTTAGATTCTCTTTCACAAACTGAGACAGTTGTATGGTGCAGATCAAAAATATCAAAATCCAATATTGACCTGTGCAAAGAGTTTCATTACTAGGTATTTAGCACACACCCTTGGCATCATCTCGTCTTGGCCCAACCGCAGGGCTGAACCAGCCCAACGTGAATGTCTCGCAGTCCCAGCTCGACTCTGGGGCAAAGGATGATAGTTGCCAAGGGCCTAGTAAGGCTCCAGAGTGGCAATGAGTGAGTGCGAGTCCGAGAATCCAGGGACAGATGCTTGGTCATCAACATTATTTTTATAAAATGAGTCCATGAGCAGCTAAAAAAGAAAAAAAAAATCATTCCCCACTCCTTCATCCCCCATGTAACCCAACAATGGGAGGTCATATGCCATGGATACACCACAGGCGACCCAAGAGGTAGTGAGAAGGTATATGCAGGTAACAACTGGGGGCCCGTAAAAGGGGGATTCCAGGATGGTAGGAGCCACCAGATCCCCCAGTGCCCACTTGACCCCAGCCAAAAAGTGACCAGCCGATTGACGTGGTCGGGCCCAGCCAGGCTGCTTTTCTAGTCAGAATAGGGGACTAAAGAGTTGCGGTGCTAGTTGTAGGGCTAAACATGCAGCATTGCTCAACCCCCAAGACTCCTGTTTCCCAGCATTGCGAGTCGCCAGACACAGCAAACACATAAGGAGACAAAAACCCAACCCAAGATGGAGACTGGGGAGGGAAGACCAACATTGTAAGGACTCCATATTATAAATACAATTCATTATAGAAAACATGACAGATAGATAGACAGATAGATAGACAGAGCACCAGGCAAGCCTGGGAACGGGATATGAGCTTGCAAGTCTAAGTGAAGAAATGTTGACAATACACCGGAAGCAGCAAGTCAGGGGATGAGATAGGTAGTGTGTCAGCGAGATAAGCACACGAACAATGCCTAGTGACCATACACACACATACACACATACTCACACACAGGCTTCTAGAACATTTCAACAACAGTGTAACACACGTGACACGACCCCTGCTACACCAGAATTTAGGAAGCAGAGCTCAGAAGGAGGTTAGCCATAGAACCGACAGGTAGTGGAGAGAGTGAATAAGAAGAGGGGTCCAACTAGACTTACTTAGTATATTAAGTCTGTAATACATACGCTGCTCAACTTAAGACTTTCTCCGAAGATAATAAATCAAGATCAACTCCCTGTATTCATCTTTAACTCCTCCTGCTCTTCAATTATCAAAATAACAATAAAAACTAAAGACTCACCTATTACATGAACAGAGAGTCACAACACCACCAGCAAGCCTCTTATACCAGTGATGTAGGCGGGGGGTGCTTGGCCCACAAGGCCGACAAAAGGCGACCCCTACAAAGGTGGGCAGGCCTCCAGAGTAGGTGGCACAGCCGGACATGCTTCAAGCCCCGCCACCACATCAAGTTGACCCCCTCAGCAGGGGTGAAGGGAAGGAAAACATATGGAATTGGAAGAGAGAGGGGAGGGACAGAGATTAAAACAGTTTTGCCTCTCATGTCATCTAACCTCGTTTGTCTGTTACCGAGAGGACTGAAGGCTGCATGTGAGATACGGTGTATGTGGATGGAATCAGCCTTTATACAATTCGTCCATTCTAACACAGATACTCATGATTAGGAAAGAGAATTCAAGATGTGACCGGTGAAGACAACTGTTTTAGTCTTTGATCAGGGAAGGGTGCTATTCATAAGGAACACGCTGATCAGCAAGAAACAGTTGGTCAATGAAATAAAAATAAAAATAGAAAAATGTTAACATGCTTCCTTAAAATGCACTGTACTAATCAAAGTTCTTCCCAGCTTTCAGAGGACAAGGGCGATCATGAAGACTTCCTCTGCACATTTGCTGATTGTCATGGTTATCACGGAGTATTTTACAGAAGCCATTACGCCTTCACCAGGTTGGTTATAGATTAAAAAACTCACAAAGTAGCTGGTATTATAAGGTAGCTCTTAACTCTGCTGCATATTATGCCAGCATAAAAATCCCCCACCCCCCATATTTGTTTTCTTTCTTAGCCGTATTTCTGCTCAGTGCTAGCAGCTCTTGTTCATCTACTCTATCACCTATTATCTGCCATGTCCTCTAGTATGAGCCCTTACTCACTTCACCTGCGACCTTAATTAGTTTTTCATTCTTCGTTCTTGCATGTCATATCAATTCAGTCTCGCCCCTTTCAGATTCCTTTTCAACAACACTTCTCACTTCTTCAAGTATTAGTCTTGTGACTGGCAAAGCATTATCTTCCCACATCGCATCATCCATCACACCATCCACCAGTCTCTGTGTTTCAGTAACTAGGGAATGTTTTGTTTTTGCGAGATCATACTCTCGGAGTTCACACCTCACGGTGAGGGAGAAATAACAGTACAAACTACAGTATACTCAGTTTAAATGGGACGGCAGTACAAGACTGAGTGAAAGGAAAGACAAAAAATTCTATCTATCTATCTATCTATAGCCCGACGCCCTAATCCCGCAAAGGGTGGCCGCAGACAAAACGCCTCCAAGTCACTCTGTCACCCACCATTTGACTCCCCTCCCCCCAACTCACCCCCCCCCTCATATACCTCTCAACTCCATCCCTCCACCTCATCCTCGGTCTACCCCTCCCTCTCCCTCCCTCCACCTCACCTACATACACCCTCTTAGTCAGTCTTTCATTCTCCATTCTCTCCACATGTCCAAACCACCTCAGTGTATTTCTCCTAATCTTTTCAAAAAATTACTGTATATAATTCGGTCGTGGAATGTTGGCAGTGTACATTTGGAAATTTTAATATTGCTTGTTGAATTCCCTGTGTATGAAATTAGGTCATCAGAGAGAATATACGACCATGGACCAAGGTAGGAGCAGGGTGGGAAATAGGTCTCTGGAGAAAAATGTGTCCCTAAAGGAAAGTAGATTCATAAATAAAATGTGCTCATCTGGAGAAAAAGGGTCTGCAGCAGCGGTTTCCAATATTTTCGGGTTGTGCCTCCTTTGCCTTAGTTCACATGTACACGCTACAATTCCCCTTCAACCTCGGTCAATAAATCCATGCCTCCCCCTCCCCCCCTCCCTTGGTTCTGCCATCATTCGATTCTGAAAACTTAGTCCAAATCAATATTATTTTTTACCCAAGTTCAAGTGGACGTTAACCCACTTCAATGCAGCTTGCACTAGCCCCTCGGCAATTTACTATCCACCCCTCTTTTAATATTTTTTTGCCTTATCCTGTGCATCAACCGTCTGAATGGTTAATTTTGGTTACAGACATTTCCATTAACCTCACAGGAGACATTTCTTATGTAGGGGGTCAGTGGCATCAATATCTAACTCCGATATGGAAATATCTCCTCGAAAATGAAATAACTGTCTAGAGGTGGCAAAACTTAAATAAAGAATACGTTACCAGATCGAAGAGGTTAAGGTCTAACTCTGCATTGCTATAATAATAATAATAATAGTAATGGTTAACAAAGTCTCCTACTCTACTGGCATAAGAAATGAGTTGGTTAGGCTAAAGAAACAGGATCAGTCGCAGAAATGACAACAGTATCCTTTGATAATGACCATAAATTCACATATCCATTTACCTCATCCGGTCTTTATTGGTTCACAAGGAGCGTATGAGACCGGGACGCAGATTATCGCTCTATATACTATTCCTTCACTACGAGCTAAGTTTGATTTGTTTAGGATGAACCTGCTCTCTCTCTCTCTCTCTCTCTCTCTCTCTCTCTCCCTCTCAATCGTGGCCTGACTTAACCTAACATAATAACCAGACTGACAAACCAACTAACCTAACCTAACACTACTTTAATTAAGCAAACCTATACTAACGCACACTTTCCTGTATGAGCAACTGTGCAAAAACGGTATACAGAACGGACATACCTGGCTACAAACGGGCGTAATCTTAGTCGCCTCGGAAGTTTCGTAACGCCTCCTCCTTAGCGATTCACTCTGTATTACATTACACGTTAGTATCGTTATGTATGCTACTGATGCATACTATGTCCGTGTTAAAATGGCTTAAATAAAATATAAGAGAACGTTAAGGTGTAATATGCAGAAGAAACTGATAAGGAACAAGGCCCGTATTCGTAAGGAGGCTCCCTAGCATCTCTCTCTCTCTCTCTCTCTCTCTCAGCAATTTACTGTTGGATATGGCTGGTTAATATCCCTTTGTACGTTATTTATGCTGAGTATGGCGATATTAGGAGGATTTATATAGCGCAGAATAAGATAGGTAAGAAAGGCAAAATAAGCCGCTTAGGAAAAAGTGTTAGCGAGCTTCCTCAACCGACAAGAATACTAGGCCAGGAGTCACTAAGCCTCCTATAGGACTTAGAATACGATCAAGAGTCCGACGTTTAAGGAGACGGTGACCTGTTTCCTGCACCAGGGAACAGTATGAGCAAAAACACCGACCATCTTTCTATGTAAACCCAAGGAGTTTGAGAACAACCAAGTTCACTTCAGACCAGTTTTAGTGCGAATGCTGCACCCTTTGAATACTTGGCCTTGTTTTACCCCTGTCATGCTTAATCAGACTGGATGGATCTGTACATTTGATGTCTTAGACAACTTCAGTACTCTCATATTCCTGCTGTCACTTGCCAAACACACAATCTTTCGTGTAGCAAACTCTCTCGGTGCTGGTCTTGTTTTACTGAGTTATGCTTAATCAGAATTGGCTGGATCTATGCAATTAATGTCGTCTTTAAGTATTCTTCTTTACATTCCTGCTATCGCCGGTAAAAATTATCTTACTTCGGGTAGCAGTTTCTATTATGTGCTTTATGAGCATGGCTAAATAAGATCGTGTGTTAGGAGCAAGGATAATCTTAAAAACGTCATTAGACTGAAATAGTAAGGACAGTTATCCGGAAAATGTCTCTTTTGTTTTTTTCTTCCTTCACACGGTTTATTTCGATGGGGATTTTTCTAAGTTCAATCGTCAACTAACATCCATCCATCCATCATCCAATCCTACATTGCCCCATGAGGAGCGTAGGAGCCCGGGGCTAGGCAGTTGGTCCCGACTTTTAAGATGAGAGTGACCAGCCACACTCATCCCTGAGTGGCATTACATGAGCAATCAACCCCAACCATCCCTTGGATATAAACCTTTACCGGCTCAATCCGATTGGAGCGCAATAATTACCCACTAAACCACCAGGCGGCAAAATTTGGTTATATGATTACCACCCAGCATAGTAAATGGTTTCCTGGTGCACAGGAAACCACTTGGCTTGTCACTCAGTGTAGAGTCACCCACAGGCTGAAGGAAGTGGAAAGACTGAAGGAAAGAAAGACAGAAGAGGGAGTGTAAAGTCACCCGTAGGCAGAAGGACAAGGAAAGAATGAAGGAAAGAAAGACAGAAGAGAATGGAAGGAAAGAAGGATGGAGAGGAAAATGCAGACACCCGAGAGCAGCACTACATCAAGTGAGTGGATGGCGAGCGCCCCCATCTATCAACTAACAACTGAGAAAAAAATGCTTTCCCAGAACTCAAACGCCTACCAACATTAATCTTTCCGAATGATATATATATATATATATATATATATATATATATATATATATATATATATATATATATATATATATATATATATGTATATATATATATGTATATATATATATGTATATATATATATATATATATATATATATATATATATATATATATATATATATATATATATATATATATATATATATATATAATGCAGGCTGTCGTCAGGCTCCTCTTCAAGTTTGGGAGGGTTTGGAAAAACAATGGGGTAAGTAATGTCATAAAGACATAATATCTAACCCCTTCAGTTCTTAACGTCACGTCACCCATGAGCTTAATAAAATAGCCTGGGGACTGAAATAATACATGGAGATTCATTTTACCCCAACTTCCTGCAGAGGATTTGTTCAATATATTACCGACGTCCCGCAGCGGAAGCATTATATTAAACCTTCATCATTCAGTTCATTATATTTAACCTTCATTATTCAGTTCAAAGTTCGAGGTCTGTCCTGGCCAAAATAAAATCGTCAAGAGTTAGCAAGAATAAACATGAATAATTATTGTGCTGGAAGGGTTAATCTCCGCACTTGGGTGACGCTTCCCTCTTGTATATCCTTGCTACCCCCACACGATTTTCTTCAGCTTAAATCCTTCGCTACGAAGGCTGACATATATTTTACTTTGGCCAGACCCAGACGATTTTATTCACTTTAATAGAGACTTTCAGAATTGGAAGGATATATGTATAGGATTAAACTTTCTGTTACTGAAGGTATTTTCCGAATTGGATGAAATTGTCTGGAGGTAGCAAGAATTAACAAATGATGAGGCAATGTCTCTCAGTTAGCAGTGGTTATGTTTCAGTTAGTCTCACATAAGGCAAACTTTAACTACCATTTGTTCACAACAATGAGGACAATTAAGATATCATGGTACTGAGGACCATACGCGTATAGTGTATGTTATATGGTTATCTTGGCACACATTCTCTACCAATACTGCACACACTACACTTCAGCATTCCCTTGTATATTATTATACGTCGTCTTAATATCGACAGTTTCCGTCAGTAATATGCAAAAGGAAACTGAGTGGTAATATAAAAATTAAATCGGGGAGAGTGGATGGAAGGAAACACACACTACCACTTAAAGTACGGCCCTGAGGAAATTATGTAACCCAACCCCATCATAAATAACTAGTGTGCGCCGCCGCGATGTGTAGGCTGAGGATATATAAAGCGGCCAGACGATCGATGCTGAGGAAAACAACTACAGAGACGTTCCAGTGTAGGCCGTACCTGCTGAGAAAACGACTGCCTAGGTAAGGTAAGGTTCTGGGCCCTGATTCACAGGAAGCTTTAATCAATTCCGTATCGCAACTTTGATATTTGTGTCATAGGAAGGGCAAGGAGAGTACAGAGTTTTCCAGTGTATCCTGGTCTTCCAGCACAAAAATAGTACTAGCCACAAGCCATATATATTCTTTATTTCACCTTTCAAGGAGTATGTGCAGATTTCCCCCATGTTTCTTGTTTTTCAAGGAAAAATAATAGTTACAATACAAAGTTCTTAGTAATTTGGCTTTACAGGGAGGAAAACGTCAGAGAATACAGAGTTTTTCCACGTCTTTTTTTCCTGTAAAAAATACTAGTTATTGGACAAAAATACTCTTTAGGCTTAGCACGAAGAAAAGGTAAGAGATTGCATAATCATCTCAGTTCTTGTTCTTCCTAGAAATGCAATAATTTGGTTATATACAACAGAATATATATCATAAATATATCGCAGAGAAAATACCACCCAAGACCAGTGTAGAGAGGTAAATATGGTGTCTCGTGAAAAATTACCCCCCCCCCAAAAAAAAAGGGGGAAACTTAAGATCGATTATCAAAACAGATATGGTGAAGACGTAGGCAAATTTCTAAATGCTGTTTATGAAACATTTGTGAGCATTAGATTCAACAGAATCTCCGCTATAAAGTGTACATATCAGTGAAACACAGAAGATAAATGCATGTTACGATAATTACTGATAACAAATAACTGAAAAAAATGGGATACATCTACTCAGTCCCAGTCCCAGTTTCACTAATACGACACTCAGATTTATCCATAAAGACTGCACGTGTCATTAGTTCATTTCGATGATTTAGGTTTACATTTTATTCTTGATACCTCAGGTGATACAGTTCATGTTAGGAATGACCCACACAAAATAGGTTAAGGAGGGCTATACCTGACTCTTCCAATTGAAATGTCCGTCAAATCAAGTAAACCAGTCTGTATCATAATTAAGTTTATTTTCTTTTAAATGGACACCTCGGTAGGAAGGGATGAACTCCACTAAATGAGGTCGTTTGTATAATATTCTAGTCACCTCATGATTAAACTCAATTAGGTGAGATTTCTCGAAAAGGAGTTTCACTCAGTTTAGATAAACTTTTCGAAATGAAAAGGCTAAATGCAACCATCACTTACCTTTCCGTTAGATCAACTCTCCATTAAGCTGACAAAAATTGTGTGGACACAGCATGACCAATCCAAAGAAGATATCGTAGTGAGTGCCTCGCTCCTTGAATATGATAATCCTCTTTTACAGTATATCTTATTTTCATCATATTACAACCAGGAGCTATTAGTTTGAAGGGGTCCTCGTAAACTGCAAGGGCAAACAAGAAACTTCCCCTTAAGTTGTGCAAAATCGTCTGCTGCAGAGAGAAAGAGAGACAGAAGTAAGGGTGATAAGAAAATAAAACTGTTTTTCTCCAGAACATGCCCCACAAGGATCGAAGTTACCTTTCAGGTCATCAGTCCTATAGTCATATGATTAGGGACAATGGAAAAACAAGTTGTATCCAGCAGTCTGAAGTGCTCATTAATCGAATTTTGTCTGTTCCAGTACAGGGACATATGTGCATACTAATGCGTCTACTCATGTGGGTTGCATATCAAGGGTTCGTTTTCTGGCTAATTCTAAATAATAACTGTCATATCAAGACGAGTCGAAATCACAGTTGTAACAGAGGTACAGTACTCATAGTAATATAACCATATGAACGAAAATGGTTTCCCATTAATTAACCCATAAGGCCAGCACTCACTGTAGTTCCACAGCAGTTGAGAATTGAAATCATACTTATGTAGCACTAAATTCTCAAGATTTTCTATGAATAACCTCATGATTGTCAAACTCTATAAACACTACATTCTGGACCAAGAACGGAGATAATTCCAGTTCCCTGAGTCTGAGGCATCTCTCCCTTCCTGAGTAAGGTTTTCTGAATATATCACTAATAATCAGAACGCAAATACTCGGACTGAATGAGCTAACTGAGGACTGAGTCTTACCCTGTTACTGTGACAGATCGCAATGTTGAAAATGATCAGCTGAAGGCAGCGACAATAAAATCACCAAAATTTTTTACTAAAACTGAAGGAGTTGTGTATATTATTTCTTAATTATTCGGTAGGAGATGGTTCCCCGAGAAAAAGAAAAAAGAAAAAATGTTGACAGACGGAAATCAATATTGCTTCTTAAGTCTTAGTACGATAGCGTTCCCCTTGGGTAATTATAATACGGTGGTGGCAGCAAAATTAAAGAAAAACATAGGCAGCTCAACCCTCCATCTGACTAAGCAAATAGCCCCCCACCTCCCTGCACACCTAACCAAGCACATAACGGCCCTCCCCCCCCCCCTCACCCTCTTCTCTGTATAACACCGACTTTAAAACTAAAAAGTCTCAGTAGTTTTCCCATGGTAATAGGCAGCCATTTTTTATGAATACACAGGATTCCTTCCGCAGCTCTGTTGAAATTTCTTAGAATATTATTTCTTTTTTGTTTTCTTGAAAAAAAAAAAAAAAAAAAAGTAATACACAGCATTCTACTTGTGAAAAGGCGCCAGTCCACTATAAGGCACATAATTATTTGTAATTCCATGGCTCTGTAATTATTACTTTCTGAGATTTGCTTCGGAAACGAAATATATATATATATATATATATATATATATATATATATATATATATATATATATATATATATATATATTTACTTTTTCAGTATTAAAAAAAAAAAACTACTTAAGACACAGCATTCTACATATCAAAAGGCACCAGTTCAGTATAAGAAACATAACTGTCTACAATTTCATGACTCCATAGTGAATACTCTTTGAGATTTGCTCCGGAAACGAAAATTTCTACACCACGTCTTCCTCATGGCAGTGGTAATATCCTCCTCTGACTCCGTCAGGTGGAGGGTAAAAATAATACACGTACTTAAAGAATTAAGGACGTTATTCTGCACTCATTGCACGAGAAAGGCTCCCTGTATGTGAATAACCAAATAATCTAGCGGTAATAATGAAAAAAAAAAATCATAGTGAATTTGGGGTGGCACAATGGCAAAGTAAAGGTCATGGTATTTCAATAAGCTAATTGTTCTCAGAATTTTGGTAGGTGGGGACGCTCACCATCCATTCACTTGACATAGTGCAGCCATACTGTGACTCTCCTATGAGTGACAAGGTAAATGGCTTCCTGTAATCTAGGAAACCATTTTCTTCGTTGGCTGGTAACCATATATCCAAATGAGTCCTGTTGGTCTAATGGGTTTAAGGTGCTCAAAGCTGATGAAGCCAATAGATGTTTACGACCAAGGAGTGGTTGAGTTTTACTGCTTATTTAGTGCCACTGGCTATCCTTACCTTGAGTAGCCTAGCCCCGAGCCTGTACGTTCCGAATGAGACAAATAGGTATTGAATGATGATTGAATATTGTACATAAAATGCTGCAAATTACTATCACGATCACTAATGACTTTACCCCCCTGGCCAGAGGGAGGTGGAAGACAGAGGGAGGTAGAAGACAGAGGGAGGTGTAAGGAAAGGCATATTGATAATGGCGGTTCAGTAGCGTTTATGTACGTGTGAATGTGTGTGTATGACGATACTCCAAAATCTGCTTTCTAAGCCTTTCTCAAACCTTGTCCTCCACTTCCTTCTCGCCAGGGAGTAAAGAAATTAGCGATCTTTATAGTACTGTGCAAAACACTGATCCATTCACTACCATGGACGGACATCGGTATTTTAGTTAAACTTCCTCTAGACCATAATGTTCTACTGAAGGAATTTATAGCAGTGCAAAGACTAATAAAGATAGTTTTTAGGTTTCTGGCTGCCATACCTGGTTTGCTGTTTGATCTACTCGCAGAACTGCTATGTCTCCATCTTGAATGCTGAACTGAAGCAATAAAATATCACTAGAATATGGTACAATACCTTTTTCACACTAACCTGACCTAATATTGCCCTGTCTCCATATGCAGTACTCAGCTGTAGCAAAAGATTAACATTAGAATGTGATGCTAGTCATGAAGAAGTGTTGCAGAAAGAACGCAATAGAAAACAATCTGGCGCTGACCCATGTGAAGTACAGTAAGCTAAAACATGACAAAACTCGAGGCTAAGTTTAGGTAAAAGGATTATAGTAATGAACAGGTGGTATGCAAAAGATGTAGAGACGTAGTATTGTCTTCTGCCACTGAGCTTCGTATAATAAGCTACGAAATTATGAAAACTGGGCCAAGTTAAGGTGGAGCAACTGTAGGATTCCCTTCACCTGCACCAAATCTTCTTAGGTTTCCTAGGTAAAATAACCTCTCTCCTTCATGCTGCGTCTTCTCTTGCATTTTGCTCCTTGGAACGTTACACGATTCTGCTGAACAGAGAGCGGGTGTAGGAGTCTGAGGCACGCACTCTCGTCGGTCAAGGAGTCTCCCTAACAACTCTTTCTTCTTCTTCTTCTTCTTCTTCTTATTATTATTATTATTATTATTATTTCTTTTTGATGTGGCTGATTTATATACATATGTAGGTTATTTCTGCAGCATATGGTGATACTGAATGGGTTTCAGTAACGCAGAAGAGGACAGTAAGGTGTAATAAAACAAATCGCTCAGAAAAAGGTGTTAGCGAGCTTCCTCAGCCTAGAAGCTTACGTTTCTGAGTGTTAAATTTGATAATACTGTGAGGTTAATCTCGTCTGACAAAGATCCCTCGTTACTTTCAGTACAGTTAATGGCCAAATGTAATCAGGTTGGAGGATAACTCTGACTAGTAACCAAGGGGACTCATTCCTACCGAAAAACTAAGGCATTAAATTTCACGGATCTTTAAGCATTCAAGTTGTATGAGTGGTTTAGTTTCTTCAGATTAAAATAAACCATCTATAGCAACCCCATCATGACCGGGAGAACTCTAGAATTCTGTTCCATCTATTGCCAGGTCATTTTTTTATAAGGAGTATTAGGGTCGAATGCTTAAATCTGAAATCGCAGAGTGGAATGCAGATCCTAATATTTGCTGATAAATTAAGTATTTCACGATGATCGGACTAATATGGTCTTGCTATATGTCTGCTGACTGCGTTCTATAATATGAAATTTAGGCCGACCAGATGTACCAACCAAATCATCACCATTATCAACATTCGGACCTCCTTTTCCACCCTATGAGAGGGTGAGAAATGGCAACGTCCAGACAGCCAACTGCTTTCCATAAATGACTATCAGGATTTAGGCGATGAGCGCACTCTGCTGTTTTAAGCATACAATCTTTAGTCGCAAGAGCCTTAGAGAGCAATTCAGGTATTTGAATTGCATTAACAGGGCGACTCTGACTAACAGGTATTGACAGAAGGCGTGGCTAACGATGCAATCTTTCCTTACATGAGTATTTATAACTGGAGTATTAGACATTATTAACTCTTTCACTACCAAGGGTTTTTTCCAACGGGTGTAATATCACGTGAAGGTTTCAAGAATGAAATATGCGGCTTCATTATACTGGACGGGATGATGGAGCTTGTTGCTATTACCTATATCTCCTAAAGTTATGAAAATAATTTATTGATAGCAATGATAATGTATATAAGATGTCAACAGACTGAAAACGTTTATGGATTTTTTTTTCTATTATCTTCGAAGAAAAAAAATTAGTTATATATAAAACATATAAAAAGCACTCGTCATTTTGCTGAATCGATGGTAGAATGTATCCATTACCTCTCATAAGAGGTGTCATTAATCCATTACGCAGTCTTACCTCCAACGCCTTTTCTTCATTCCTATTCCCTTCCATCATGCATACTTTAATCATCTTAGAACAGAGGTTTCGAACTGGGTAGTATAAGAATCTGCCTTTATTTATCCCTTCACCGCTAAATGATTCTCAGACTGTATAAAGGCGTCCGGAATCAGCAAGAATTAATTGAACATTTATTGTAGAGATGAGAGGTAAGCTTGTGGATGGCTCGGAGACATTTAATTTCCAAACTACCCATTAAAAGCCTCTTTTTTGCCTCTTCATCATCATCATCATCTAATCCTGTTTTGCCCCACAATGAGCATAGGAGCCTGAGGCTAGGCCAGTTGGTCCTGATATTTAAGATGAGTGACCAGCCTCACTCATCCCTGAGTAGCATTACGCGAGAAATAAACCCCAACCATCCCTTGGATATAAACCTGCACAGGCTCAATCATATCTTTAATAGCGGCATAGACTGCATGAATAACACACAAGAATATAGTACTGGCGCAGACTAAGTTATAAACCGTAAGGAAGAAGTGTTGGTTAGCTTCCTAACAGCACGAGACATTTTTGACCATCTGACTGTTGGGATTACTCCTCTTAAGTACGCCGTCTGTGGTGAGCTTGATGTACGGTAACACCCTGCAACCTGCTGCTGGAGAGGAACGTCATCTTGCAGTGTTACTGATGTCATGAGGCATAGAAGGTCCCTCAGCTTTGTTTCTTTCCCCTGAAAGGGAGGAAAATGGACGACAGAAGAGCAGCTGCAGTCTGCACTTCATCCGATTCGCGTGCCGGAAGAATAAAAATTCATTGAGTGGGAGGATGTTATATTTATATATTGTTTCTAACTCCTGACGGATATATTAAGCTTAGGATAGAAATATAGAGTTAAATTGGTAAGAATAAGTCTCCTTTGAACCTTCACTTCTAGTCAGTATCAAAGCCTTCCAGTTCCAAGTCTTGCCTAAGCTGAGTAAATTCACGTGAAAGCAGCAAAAAAAGACATCATAGCAGTGAAGCTGCTACCCTATGAACTACATTTTCCAAGTGTTGACGTCTTTTCTATTAAATTTTTATTGCTAAAAGAAGGTTTTATTAAGCTTCAGAAAGACTTTCAAACTGGAGGCTTTACATATAGCCTTCACTAACCTATTAGTGAGCGGGGACTTTGCTGGGAGGGTGCTTCTTGTACCACCCTCGGCCTATCAGGTCATAGTCGCATAGCTCAGAGGTCGCTAACCGGGGTTCCTCCTTTTATCAACGTCTGCAAATGCCCAGTTCCACCCCTTCATATAAAGTGGTCTCATACATAAATGAAGGAAACTATTTGATATCGAGAAGAATATATTATTATATGACGTTCTTAGGCCGAAGCGGCTAATGAGGATGAGATCCAACAATTTCCCTTTCAGTAATTCAAGTAAGAGCTGAAACACATCATTATGAGCTAGCGATTATAAAATAACAATACTGTTTTCGTCTCCAAGGATAAAGTATGAAAACATTAATTTAGTACTATAGTGAACGGGACTCTTAATGGCTGTAAACGCTTCATGAATATTATGGTTCGTAGGTCGTTTATTTGTATCTAGCTGTACATTTACTAATATATGTATAAACACATGAATTTCTCCTGCAAACAAGAAAACTGCAGTAGAGTCTTTGAACATACCAAATTAACATGCGACCAATGTAATGTAAAACATGAAATACTTCGAGTGGTGGTAAATTAAGCCTAATTCCAGGCGTTCTTTAATATGACCTATATTTTCGGGAATAAGATCACACACACACACACACACACACACACACACACACACACACACACACACACATGGAATGATCTCCATAAAATCCTGCATTGCGTGGAAGGCAAGGTGGATGCTCTTTTTGGTTCATGGCATGGAGTTACATCTTCCAGATCAAGGGATTTGTTCCGACTTCTAGCACCGACTAAATTATCAAGTTTCGTTCCAGATGAATCGGACATACTTCCACGTATATATGCATAAAACACTGCATTGGTGTATGGGGACTACAGCCACTCCAACATATACATCACCTTCAGTACAATGTATTTTTCTTTCTGTCTTCAAACGACTTTTCTCAGCTCATGCGAGACTTTACTAAGGTACCCTTCTGAGGTGAATGAAAAACATCTGGTAACAACAGACATAAAACTGAGATTGATTATGAAGAGAGGGGGACAGGCACAGAAAAAGAACGATAAAGGTTAAGGAAGAAGTAGGCAGCATTACATCAAGTGAGTGGGTGATGGTCGCCACCACCTACCACTAAGGTGGTGACGACCATTATTCACTCACTTGATGTAGTGCTGCTTACTTCTTCCTTAGCCTTTATCGTTCTTTTTCTGTGCCTGCCCTCCTCTCTTCCTATTTCTCCCATCTTTCCTGTCACTTCTTATTGTTGTTCTTTCCTTTACAGGTGGGTTTAAATTTAGTGACAAGCCAAATGGTTTCCTGTAAGCCAAGAAACCATTTACAACGCTGGGTGGTAACCATATAGCCAAACCATATGTGTTCCCAACGTGTCAGCAAGTGGATTGGTGGAGGGTTACTGCCCCTCCCTGTAAACAAATAACTCAATGTCAAATGGCCACCCCTTACGGGATTATGGCGTCGGGCAATAGATAGATAGATAGATTACTTGAACCCTAGTAGATTAATATTTCTCTAAGCTTACTTGGCCTCATTGCGGTAGTACTTTTTCTGTGCTTAGCTGGTCCCAGTGAGTTAGTAATTCTCTTTGCTTACTTGATTCCACTGAATTAATGATTATTCTGGGTTTACCTGGTCCTGTCGATCAACATTATTCTTAGTTTACCTGGCCCAGTGAGTTGATATTATTCTTGATTTACCTGTCCCGGTGGGTTAATATCATTCTTCTTTTACCTGGCCTAGTGCATTAATATTATCCTGGGTTTACTAGCGCAGTGGGTTAATATTTTTCTGTGTTTACTCCGACAAAGCCAAGAAAATGTATAAACGACGAGTGAAGCCTCGGACTGTGATGGCAGACCGGATGAGGATCGTGTGGCTGTGGCTGAGAGGCGTGGCAGCGAGAGACATAGCCCGCCAGGCTGACACCAGCACCTCCACCGTGTACCGCTGGATTCACCACTGGCAGAGGGAGGGGACACTGGAGAGTAAAGCTCGCAGAAGAAGATTTGGAGGGAGTACAGCACCCTGGGAGAAGCCGTCAGAGGAAACAAGAGTCTACCCACAACACCACCCAACTGTTATGCATCCCTTTCCCTATTACATCTCAAACCATAAAGGCGCTTCCTCTGTAAAAATGCATTATACATTATAACCCAGTAAAACAGATGTATCTGTAAATTGAGAAGCTAGAGTCAATCATTCACAACACTGTGTGTTACATACACTTTTTTGCTATTACATTTCGAACACTATTAGACAAAGCACTCAATCACTGATGCGCATACAAACTTCTTTAACGTATACTGCTAGATCCACCACTGTCAGAGGGAGAGAACCTTGAAAAGTAAAGCCAATATGAAGAGATACAGTGGAAGAAAGTCACCCTGGGAGAAGCCGACAGAATCTAGCCACTACCCACTGCATGACTCATCTATCATGTATCCTTTGCATCGCAAATCATAAAGGCGCTTCTATTGTAAAAGTGCATTCTAACATCTTGGTAAAATAAATGCGACTATACAGTAATTTGAGAAGCTACAGGCAGTCATCCACATCTTTACATCACTACTATATCTCCAACACTTAGACAACTCACTCAGCCTGTGATGAGCTTACAGACACCTTTACCCTGTGCTGCTGGACCCACTACTTGCACAGGGAGGGAACTTTGGGGATTAAAGCTCCTAGGAAGAGACTGGGTAATACTGCAGCACCATGGGGGAAGACGACAGACGAACCAACAGTCTCCCACATCATTATTCACCTGTAATGCATCTTAATACCTATTATGTTTCGAATCAAAAAGGTCCTTCGTCAGTAAAGATGCATTATAATGACAATGAATGTAGGCATAAACTGAATAAAGATTTCCGTAATGAAGCCTGCCAAACAACCGGCGCTCTGTCCACAACACGGGTCATCACACATACCCGTTCATCCTTATTATGTGGCGTTCTCTATGGACATTTACCCATGGTCAGTATATATATGCACTGTAAAGTTCAGACTCAGAACTATATTTATTTTTGCTCTCACCAGACGATTTTATTAAGCACAGGGCAACGCTTTCCTGGTAATGTGTTTGAGATTGAATCAAATCCCTTCTCCCTGAGTGGGGTTTCCCTAAGCAGCATAAAACATTGTGATAAAAAGAACACAGAAAAAAAAAAAATCGTAGTCAAAGGATTCAGTGTCATGTAGGTTACAATCGAAACGAATTTTTCGAAAATTTTTAGTTTGCAATCACCAACGGAGTTTTTTTAAGTACTTATAAGGGGTACATTCTTATTACTTGAATTTAACACATTCGTCTGTAAAAATGTACTGGAGTTTCTAATGCCGACTAACTCCGTAGTGTTTACTCATTTATACCCATTAGTTGATGTCATGTTTCACTGCATTTATAATGCAGTATAGGCAAACTTTATATTATTAAATAAATAAAATGTCGTTTTTAATCAGTTGATTAATAAACCTAACAAACTTTTCATCTAACGGCGAAGCATCAAGATGTACCGTTTTTCCATCAGAAAGAGAGACCTGGCCTGCCAGTAAGTCCACATGGATTATTACCAAACGTGTGGCTTTTATTTGGCACAACATTCTGGCTATCGGTACAGTTTTACCAGGTTCTGCAGCGACCCCTCATACTTACATGTAGAAATATGATATTTCCATTGAGAAACATAATGTTTTTTTGAAAAACTGAATACTACCTGGAACTGTATGCAAATCACAACTTAATTTTGTTTGTGATGCAAATGGAAAATTTACGAGAAAACGTTTTGTATAAAAGGGTACTAACCTTTTCTGTAAGTGTGTAATGATGTTTTGGTTAAGAAAACCCAATATAAAATACAAAAAAGGCAATCACATGTCACTTTAAGAAGAATTCATTCCACATGCAGCATATTTCAGCAATATTTAGGCTATTCCTCAATAAGAATGTGCATCAAACGTACTACAGTCAGTTAATAGAAGGACTTAAAGTTCAACGCACTATACTGTATCTTCATTAACGTTCCGAACACGATTATGTATAATTTTAGTTTTATCATGGTGCTACCAAATGATTTTGTGCAGCACAAAAGATCATCTGAGTGGTGAAGAGGTTAATGAAATCTATCTAGCCTTCCGAATATGAATATTCTCTAAGTCTGAATACTTTGGGAGGAGAGAACAAGAAAGAGTAAAACAAAAACTGCGTCCTTGTGTTATACAATGATGTACAGTTACCTCCACTTCTAACAAGTACGGCGGTTGGTGTGTCTGGTGAAATGTGGCACCACTGTGTTCCTTTACATCGTAGTAATAGTAAGTGAATGGGCAAACCCGGCAGAGCTTCCCCTCCTCTACAATAGCTAGTACCCACAGAAACAATGTTCTATCAAGTCATACTCTGCGTGCAATGGAAGTGTTTGCCACGTATGTATAGTGGAAGGTAGAGAGAAAAACAGATAGTAATGCCATTGGCTCCCATTGTTTCTCTGACAGGGGATGACTGAGGCGAGGTGGACTGGAGGGGAAGGGGGACAGGTGGTGGGGGCGCAGGTTACAAAACTTTGTCGTGTTGATGAAGGGTGTGATTTTACATATGTTCTGAGAGGATCTGCAACTCCGTATGCAATAACGTATCTTGGATGAATGTGAGTCTTACTGTCGTCATACAATGTGGTGAACAACTGTAGATGAGCATAAATGTTAGAAGGTGTGATGTCCGGTGTCTCGAAACGTGGTTCACCTGAGTCTAGTGGGTGTGTGACTCAACAGCTGTAAAATTTTTGTGGCAGAAGCAGGGTGGCCATAAATGATTCATGATATGCATGTTATACAAGTCATGCCATGCTGTGCATCATCCAGTCTCTTTTATTGTGAGGAAAAACAGTCATTATATTCGCAAACCATGGTATAAGTAGATGTCCTGTTGCATAGGATTATAGCTACTTTGAGTGTTGGACAGTTACTATTACGTTGTGCGAAAATGTGCAGTCATCAGACTGATGGATCACGCATTCATGATGCATTATGCGGTAGTAATGCATAATGAATACATATCTTGTATTATAATAATTGAAATAACGGTGTTACGGGTGTCCAGTCCACAAATGATGTCGCTTTCTTCGAGGTGCTATTTTATTAGTCTAGTTGTGACACAACATCCACAAACATTGGTCATCATTTTTTATATTCTCTTTTAAACATTCATACAGTAGTTTTCATACAAGTATTACATATTAAGGCCCTCCTTCGCTCCAGACGCATTATATTATTAAATCGTGTGTCTACACTAAGACACTGTTCATCCAGAGGGAGCAATATTTTCTTTACCATGCGTGTCTGTCCGTTCTCTGCCATTATAATACAAGGTTTTCGTGTGTGACCACGGCTATACAAAATATACTGTGGCGTGGTGCTGCTGGGAAATGTAAACCTGAGTATAGTCTACCTGTGTTTGTCAAGGGAGTCTGGTAATACACTTAACCGACATATTCACACTCCTGCCAAGATAGCAGCCAAAGTCGCGGTTCTGGTGACTATACTGACTGACTACTGAACACACTTTCACCTCCCAGCAACGTGAATGAGATCCTGTTTTCAAGCAATAGAAACATTAAGTAATACAGTGAACAGTGCACTTTTATATGTAAAGTAAGGAGTGTTTTATGCACCGTGTCACCATACAGGCTTATACAGTATAACACAGCCAAGGATATGCTGGACCTACGGTAGGATAAAGGTTGGGTGCTGGTGGAGAGTCCAAGTAAGCATAAGCAACATTGGTGCACCAGAACCTGAATGGTAAAACCCAACCACAACGCTTTAGGAAAAATACCCCCGGGTACTGAAGCTACCCCATGTCATCCATTATATTTACACAAGGCCATTGATAAGGCTGCTATCTAGTCGTAGTGATGCGATATGATAAGAAAGTCAATATCAGGTCTTGTTACCCATGATATGAGGAAGGGCCGGAATTATGTGTGTGTGTGTGTGTGTGTGTGTGTGTGTGTGTGTGTGTGTGTGTGTGTGTGTGAGAGAGAGAGAGAGAGAGAGAGAGAGAGAGAGAGAGAGAGAGAGAGAGAGAGAAAGAGAGAGAGAGAAAGGCAGAGTGGTGCATTCATGGTCATTACAAGTTGATACAATACGACGTAATAGACCCAGGGAAGGATAGGGTGGTCCTTGTCTCTGTAACAGTGAATATTGGCCCGATACTATCGCTGCAATTTCAGAATAGACAATGGACACACACACTGTATAAATTGTAGGACAAAGGGAAGCAGGACCTAAAATATCATGGCGTGCAATGTCGGGCACTGTGGTAGCGGAGATGATAGATGGGACGCGAACCGTCGTTATGGTATAGTTGTTTTGAGCCATCATACGAGATTCATAATAACCTCAAGTTCGACAATAAATTTTGATATTACGGATATCTGGGATGCCGTTTCCCGTGGCGCTGAACATTGAAAACGATGTTCCCAAGGCAGTTAGAATAGAATATTTGGTAAGTAAAGGGGCTTGAGGAGAGGTTGGTCAGTGGGACGGAGTATAAGGAGAGGAAGGAAATGTTGCAGGAATAGGGAGGGTCGGAGGGCTTGACCACCCTGCTTGGTGGTAAGGTGTGTGTGGAAGTGGACTGTTGTGGAGTACCAGCGAATGAGGAAGTGGACAGGTGGGAGTAGGGTCATCACCAACATATGTGATGTTTGGTGTTGGTATGAGAAATATTGCTCCCTCTGGATGAACAGTGTGTGAGTGTAGACACACGATTAAATAGTATAATGCATCCATATATATAGAGAGAGAGAGGGGTCTCTCTCGCTCTTTCTCTCTCTCTCTCTCTCTCTCTCTTTCCTTATATAAATACTCCCCCTCCTCCTTCCCTCACTTACCGTCTACAATATTCAACTCCCCGCTCCTTCCTGTCCCCCGTCCTCCTTCTCCACGTAATTCAGCTCTTTCCTCCTCCTCTCTCTCTCTCTCTCTCTCTCTCTCTCTCTCTCTCTCTCTCTCTCTCTCTCTCAAATAGCCTGTAAACAAGGAGGTTTGTTATACTTACTGTCACAGGTGGGCTACCGTCACTGTAGAAGCACAACCAGGGAGACAAGGACCACCCTATCCTTTCCTGGGTCTGTTATGTCGTAATGTATCAACTTGTAATGACACCATGAATGCGCCAGTCTGTGTGTGTTTCTCTCTCTCTCTCTCTCTCTCTCTCTCTCTCTGTCACAAACTTCCGGCCCTTCCTCATATCATGGGTAACGAGACCTGATAATGACTTCCTTATCCTATCGCATCACTACGACTAGATTGCAGCCTTATCAATGACCTTGTGTAGATATAATGGATGACATGGGGTAGCTTCAGTACCCGGGGGTATTTTTCCTAAAGCGCGGTGGTTGGATTTTACCAATGTTGCTTATGCTTACTTGGACTCTCCAGCAGCACCCAACCTTTATCCTACCGTAGGTCCAGCTTATTCTTGGCTCTGTTATACTGTATAAGCCTGTATGGTGACACGGTGCATAAAACACTCCTTACTTTACATATAAAAGTGCACTGTTCACTGGATTACTTAATGTTTCTATTGCTTGAAAACAGGATCTCATTCATGCTGCTGGGAGGTGAAAGTGTGTTCAGTAGTCAGTCAGTATAGTCACCAGAACCGCGACTTTGGCTGCTATCTTGGCAGGAGTGTGAATATGTCGGTTAAGTGTATTACCAGACTCCCTTGACAAACACAGGTAGACTATACTCAGGTTTACATTTCCCAGCAGCACCACGCCACAGTATATTTTGTATAGCCGTGGTCACACACGAAAACCTTGTATTATAATGGCAGAGAACGGACAGACACGCATGGTAAAGAAAATATTGCTTCCTCTGGATGAACAGTGTCTTAGTGTAGACACACGATTTAATAATATAATGCGTCTGGAGCGAAGGAGGGCCTTAATATGTAATACTTGTATGAAAACTACTGTATGAATGTTTAAAAGAGAATATAAAAAATGATGACCAATGTTTGTGGATGTTGTGTCACAACTAGACTAATAAAATAGCACCTCGAAGAGAGCGACATCATTTGTGGACTGGACACCCGTAACACCGTTATTTCAATTATTATAATACAAGATATTCATTCATTATGCATTACTACCGCATAATGCATCATGAATGCGTGATCCATCAGTCTGGTGACTGCACAACATTTTCGCACAACAAGCCAATAGCTGTCCAACACTTGAAAGTAGCTATAATCCTATGCAACAGGGTATCTACTAATACCATGGACTGCGAATATAATGATTATTTTTCCTTAAAATAAAACAGACTGGTTGATGCATGACATGGCATGGCCGTTGTGTCACATGCATATCATGAATCATTTATGGCCACCCTGCTTCAGCCACAAACCTTTTACAGCAGTTGAGTCGCACACTCTCTAGACTCAGGTGAACCACGTTTCGAGACACCGGACATCACACCTTCTAACATTTATGCTCATCTACAGTTGTTCACTACATTGTATGACGAACAGTAAGACTCATACATTCATCCAAGACACGTTATTCCATACGGAGTTGCAGATCATCTCAGAACATTTGTATAATCACACCGTTCATCTTTCCAAACGAAACGCTACAAAGTTTTGATACATGCGTCCCCACCACCTGTCCCCCCTCCCCTCCAGTCCACCTCGCCTCAGTCATCTCCTGTCAGAGAAACAATGGGATCCAATGGCATTACTATTTGTTTTTCTCTCTACCTTCCACTATACATGCGTGACAAACACTTGCCTTTGTAGACAGAGTATGACTTGATAGAACATTGTTTCTGTGGGTACTAGATATTGTAGAGGAGGGGAAGCTCTGCCGCGTCTGTCCATTCACTATTACTACGATGTAAATAAACATAGTGGTGCCACATTTCACCAAGCACACCACCCGCTGTACTCGTTACAAGTGGAGGTAACTGTACAGTTACCTCCACTTCTAACGAGTACAGCGGGTGGTGTGTTTGGTGAAATGTGGCACCACTGTGTTTGTTTACATCGTAGTAATAGTAAGTGAATGAGCGGACCACGCAGAGCTTACCCTCCGCTACGGTATCTAGTACAAACAGAAACAACGTTCTAACAAGTCATACTTTCTCTGCAAATCCAAGTGTTTGCCACGTATGTATAGTGGAAGGTAGAGAGAAGAACAAATAGTAATGTCATTGGATCCCATTGTTTCTCTGACAGGAGATGACTGTGAGGTGAGGTGTAACGGAGAGGAGGGGGGACAGGTGGTGGGGGCGCATGTATCGAAACTTCGTGTTTCGTTTTGAAAGATGAAGGGTGTGATTAAACAGATGTTCTGAGGTGATCAATAACGTGTATTGGATGAATGTAGGAGTCCTAATGTTCGTCATACAATGTGGTGAACAACTGCAATTGAACATAAATGTTAGAAGGTGTGATGTCCGGTGTCTCGAAACGTGGTTCACCTGGGTCTAGTGAGTGTGTGACTCAACTGCTGTAACATTTTTGTGGCTGAACCAGGGAGGCCATAAATGATTCGTGATTAAGCATATGACACAACGATCATGTCATATTGTGCATCATCCAGTCTGTTTTATTGTGAGGAAAAACAATCATTATATTTGCAAACCACGGCATAAGTATATGTTCTGTTACATAGGATTATAGCTACATTAAATGTTGGACAGCTATTAGCTTATTGTGCGAAAATGTTCTACAATCATCATAATGATAGATAACGCTGAGGTAATGAGACACTGTATTTGCATAATGAATGCATGTCTTGTATTATAATAATTGAAATAACGGTGCTACGGATGTTCAGACCACAAACGAAGTCGCTTTCTTCGAGGTGCTGATTTCATTAGTCTGGATAGCTATAACACAACATCCACAAACACTGATATATATATATATATATATATATATGTATAATATATATATAATATATATATATAATATATATATATTTACCCCCTGGGGGTAGGGGGGTTTTCAAGAATACTCCCCCAGTATCCCTGCTTGTCGTAAAAGGCGACTAAAAGGGTTGGCGGAGGGTTAGTGCCCCTCCCCGGAAAACAACTAACTAAAAAAACAAACAAGAAGCCTCGACAAGGACTGACCAAACGTTGACGACCCAGGACCGGACAAAGGACTTGGTAATGTGTACATGGAATGTAAGAGGAGCGAATGATGAGGTGAAAGAGAGAGAGATTGTCCAGGTGCTTGAGGATGCGAAAGTGGATGTATGTGGAATAACTGAAACAAAATGGAGAGGAGAAAGTGTGAGAGAATGGGAGTATGGATGGGGTATATGTGCAGGAGTAGATGAGAATGAGAGGGCAAAGGAAGGAGTGTGTATAGTTGTGAGTAAAAGATGGAAGAAGAGCATAAGACAGTATGGATCAGTTGGGTCAAGGATTGTGTGGGTAAAGTTGAAAGTTGGAATACAAATGTGGGCGATTGTGTGTGTGTATGCGCCAACGCAAGATCGTGCTAGAAGAGTGAGAGAAGAGTTCTGGACAAATGTGGAAGTGTGCATGGAAAAGTTTGGAAGGAATGAGAGAGTGTTTTTGATCGGTGATATGAATGGTAAAGTTGGTAATGTGAAGGTGGATGGAATAGTTGGTGAGTGGGGTGTGCCTGCTGAGATAGATGAGAATGGGAGTGCGTTAGTGGACATCTGTGCTGGGAGGGGGTTGGTAATAGCCAATACCCTCTTCAGGCATAAAATGATCCACAGGTATACATGGCGAGTGATGAGAAGGGTGGGTGGTGAACTGAATGAAAGGAAGGCCATGATTGATTATGTGTGTGTGGATGAAAGGATGCGAAGATGTATAGTGGATGCAAGAGTTTATAGAGGTTGGGGGAGTGGCCTTTCTGACCACTACTTGGTGGTGGCCAGAATTAGGATGCAAGTAAGATGGAGGAATAGAAGAAGGGAAAGACGAGAGGAAGGAGTAGTTGCAAGGAGAGTGGAAAGGTTACAAGAGGATGAGAAAAAGGCAGAGTATAAAAGAGAAGTGGAGGAACGATTGGGCAAATATGAATTGGAGCAGATGGGAGACGTGGAAGGTGTGTGTAAGATATTTACAGAAGAAATATGTGCAGCATGTGATGTGGTGTGTGGAAGGAAGAGAAGACGGAGGGGGGGTGCAAGGAACAGCGTGGTGGACTGAAGAGGTGAAACAGGCTGTGGCACAAAAGAAGAAAGCATACAATGAATGGATGAGAAATAGGGGCGTGGAAGAAGTTGAGAGGCGGAAGAGAGAGTTATATGTGGAAAGGAAGAGAGAGGTGAAAAGATTAGTAAGAGAGAGTAAGAAGAGAGTGGATTAGGAACTTGGAAGGAATTTGAGTGTAAAGTGGAGGGACTGTAAGAAAATGTTCTGGAGAGAAGTGAAAAGAGTAAGACAGGGTGGAAGTGAAGTTAGCAGGGGAGTGAAAGATAAAAATGGTAGATTACTAGTGGAGAAGGGAGAAAAGTGAGCAGATGGAGAGAACACTTTAAGGAATTGTTGAACGTAGAGGATGGAAGTAATGCGAGTATAAGTGGCTGGGGAATGGCTGGGAGAAGGAGGGAGGTGAGAAGACAGGTAGAAATCAGTAGGATAGAGGTTGTGGAAGCAATGAAGAAAGTTAAATCGGGGAAAGCCCCAGGAATTGATGGAGTGTGTGGTGAGATGCTGAAGCATGGGGGAGAGATAGTAGTAGAATGGATGTGGAAGATGTGCAGATTGGCCTGGGAGGAAGGTAGAGTCCCGGAGGATTGGAAGTCAGGTATAATTATTCCCTTGTACAAAAGGAAAAGGGGAAAAAGAAGTGTGTGGTAATCATAGGGGCATTTGTCTTCTTAGTATAATAGGAAAAGTGTATGGTAGGATACTTATAGACAGACTTAGAGAAAGAACAGAGAAATTAGTTGGAGAAGAATAGGGAGGGTTTAGGAAGGGAAGAGATTGTGTAGATCAGATATTCATTCTTAGATCTTTAGTGGAAAAGTTTCTAGAGAAGGGATGAAGTTGTATGCGGCTTTCATGGATTTGGAGAAAGCATATGACAGGGTGGATAGACAAGGATTGTGGAAAGTGTTAAGAATATATGGAGTAGATGGGAAGTTGTTGAATGCTGTGAAGAGTATGTATGATGGTGCTAAGGCTGCAGTGCGTGTGGATGGTGAACTAAGTGAATTTTTCTCTTGAAAGTTGGTTTGAAACAGGGATGTGTCATGTCTCCATGGTTGTTCAATCTGTACATGGATGGGGTAATAAAAGAGGTACAAGGTAGGGTAGTGGATGTTGGAGTGGCCCTGGTGAGAGAGGATAGTGTTTGGAAACTTCCTGTACTGTTGTTTGCAGATGATACTGTGTTGTTGAGTGAAGATGAAGGGGAGCTGCAAGGCTTGGTGGATGAGTTTGAGAGAGTGTGTAAGAAACGGAACCTAAAGGTGAATGTAGGGAAGAGTAAAGTGATGGTCTTTGAGAGAGGTGAAGTCAGTGAATGT
Source organism: Coenobita brevimanus (assembly GCF_032717465.1). Classification (NCBI taxonomy): domain Eukaryota; kingdom Metazoa; phylum Arthropoda; class Malacostraca; order Decapoda; family Coenobitidae; genus Coenobita; species Coenobita brevimanus. The sequence goes on along the minus strand of NC_136993.1, from coordinate 59,561,783 downwards.
ATAGCGAGGTTGGATGGTGAGGAATTGGAAAATGTGAGTACGTTTAAGTATTTGGGTAGTGTGATGAGTAAGGATGGAGTATTTGAGGGTGAAGTGCTTGAAATGGTACAGCAGGAAGAAAGGTTGCTGGTTCCTTGAAAGCAGTGATAAGAAACAGGGAAGTGAGCATGGAAGTAAAAAAGTTACTACATGACAGTATTGTGATACCAACTCTAACGTACGGAAGTGAAGCTTGGACGTTGTTGGAAGGACACAAGTCAAGAGTGAGAGCAGTGGAAATGAGTTATTTAAGAGGAGCTTGTGGAGTCACGTGGAGAGACAGGCTGACGAATGAGGATATAAAGGAGCGTTGTGGTGTTGATGTGGATGTGATAGGAAGCGTTGTGAGGAACACACTGAGGTGGTTTGGCCATGTGGAGAGGATGGAGGGTGAAAGACTGACGAAGAGAGTGTATGTGAGTGAGGTGGAGGGTGGAAGAGGGAGGGGGAGACCGAGGATGAGATGGAGGGATGGGGTGGAGAGGTATATGAGAGAGGGGGGTGTGAGTTGGGAGCAGGGTAGTGAAATGGCGGGGGACAGGGCGACTTGGAGGCGATTTGTTTGTGGCCACCCCAAACGGGATTGAGGCGTCTGGCAATAGATAGATAGAAGATCTTCTCTTTAAAACATTCATACATTAGTTTTCATACAAGTATTACACATTCAGGCCCTCCTTAGCTCCAGACGCATTATACTATTTAATCGTGTGTTTACACTCACACACTGTTCGTCCAGAGGGAGCAATATTTCCCATACCAACACCAAACAGCACATATGTTGGTGATGACCCTACTCCCACCTGTCCACCTCCTCATTCGCTACTACTCCAGAACAGTCCACTTCCACACACACCTTACCACCAAGCAGGTTGGTCAAGCCCTCCCAGCCTCTCTATTCCTGCAACATTTCCTTCCTTTCCTAATACTTCGTCCCGCAGACCAACCTCTCCTCAAGTATACCCCCTTACCCCCGAAATATTCTAATCTATTTCTAACTGCCTTGGGAATGACACGGCATCACAGATATCCGTAATATCAAAATCTGTTGTCGAACTTGTTATTATGAATCTCCTATGATGGCTCTAAATAACTATACCATAACGACGTTTCAGTTCCCATCAACAATCACAACCACCACAGTGCCCGGCGCATTACACGTGATGATATTTTAGGGAACAAGGCCTCCAAGCAACTTTCCCCCAAATCGCCAAAACTGACTTTTTGATCATTTTAAGCTGGAATATGGGGTTAATACAAGAGGGTAATACACCTGAAATATAAAAACAGCATTACGGACCTTGACTGGGCAAGCTTGGCATGTTTGCAAAGGTTGGGCGGAAAGAGGCTTGCAGAGCTAGCGTGCAACTTGTTTCTTAGCTGTCCGCCGTGTTGACCTAGCACGCAAGGTAAACATGGCGGGCAGATGCGGTGTGACCCTTCTATTGATTCTCGTACGTTGGGATTTGGGGGATTTTACGTGCTCGTTAAACAGGCGATGGTGCAAATTTCATGACCTCGTATTTGCGAATTCTCATTAAGTGGTTGCTTGTTAACCGGGATTTGCCTTTAATTCCTCTCAGTGATAACTCTGTTCAAAGAAGAGTGGATGAAATGGCTGAAAACGTTGAAGACACATTGTGCAACGTGCTTAGGATAACAGAATTTAGCTTACAATTAGATAAGTCCACTCAGCCAGGCAATGAATCTTGCTTATGTTAGTTTCGTCAAAGATGAAAGTTTGGTTCAAGAGCTGTTATTTGCAAGACAACTAGAAACAGACACAAAGAGGTAGTCAGTATTTCTTGTTGGTGAGTATGATTTCAAAGAGAAAGACATCCCGCTAACCAATATTCTTGCTTGTGCAACAAATGGGGCACCATCGATGTTAGGTTGTCACCGTGGCTTCATCAGTTTCTTGAAAAAAGCTGTACCTGCAGTGTTTACAGCGCACTGTGTAATCCACAGGTAACATCTGGTAGCAAAAAACATAAGTGGTCGACTTCACAAGTCACTAAGCACTGTCATCACAACATAAAATAAAATCAAGGTACATGCTCTCAATTCCCGACTGTTTCAACAGCTCTGCACTAAGAATGATGAATATTTTGAACGTTTGTTGTTGCACACAGAAGTTTGATGGCTGTCAAAGGGAAACTGCCTGAGACGTTTATATTCACTTTTTAAAACAGTTGTTGAGTTCTTCCAAGACTCCAATTCTGTTCTCTGTGATGAACTAAGAAACATCAAGCATGACACTGCATACTTGTCAGAGGTATTCACAAAGTTCAACAAAGTTAATTTGCAACTGGAAGGAAATGAGATTAACTGTGTCAAAGTCATATCAGCCCTCTCCACGTTTCTGTCCAAGTTACAGTTATTCAAACGTAATGTAGCCCGTCGTGATCTCTTCCAGTTTCCGAGCCTCTCTGAACTGGAGGAGAAGAGCATACCAGACAATGACCTTCAATTGTATTGTGCACATCTGCATGAGCTGCATAAAGACATGTCTGACAGCCTTCAGGATCTCTTTTTCCTTAAATTGCCAGACAGGGTGATCAATCCATTCCTAGATATCAGCAATGAGGAAACAGGAATGGTGGAAGAAGAACTGGTTTCACTCCAAAATGACGCTGAACTGAGGCCAAAGTTCAGCAAATCATGCCAAGATTTTTGGCTTAAAAAGAAAAAAAAATCTGACCGCTACCCTGCACTGTGAAACAAAGTCAAAATATACTTTAATGCTTTCCCAACATAATATTTAGTAGAGCGGGGCTTCAGTGCAGTCGTCCAGCTTCTTTGCAAGCAAAGAAACAAGCTTAAAATTGCTGAACGTGGGGATCTAAGACTTCTTAGTGGCCTCCAGCCTGATGCTGAGAAGTTGATATCCCTGCACCATTATAACTGTGAAGACAATGTAGTTACAGGTGAGATGTAAATTCACCCTTTCATGTTGTTAAAACAGCTATTTTTCTGGTTTAGTAGGTTAAGTTTGATGTGGGAACTACATAAGTGTGTTTACAGTCTCAGATTAGTTGTTGATTTGAATTTGCAGTACACTTAATACCAAGTAAGAGGTGTGTGTGTTTGTATATGTGTGTGCGTGTGGTGGGGGGGGGGCGAGGGATGTGGCTTGGGAGCAAAGGGGGCAGCAGCCCGAAAAAGTTTGGGAACCACTGACTTAGATGAATGCTTAACATAACTTAGCATTCATCAAAATTAACCTAACTAACCTAGCCTAACCTAACCTCAGGTTAACCTATATTATCCCAGCGTAACGTAGCTGCAACCTAAATTAACCTTAATCAACCCATCCTAAGTTAAACTCATTTCACGATTTCAGTAGGAATTTCATTAACTCACTGGTTACACAAATTCCCTGTTGCACAGGGTGGTCCTTATTACTAAGGGGGGAAAATGAATTCTGGTTTATTTTGAAGTACTGGAAGTGTAATTGTGAGTTTAGGTGTAAACTCTTGAGACACCAAATTTTAGCCAAAATGGGTGATATTTACTGGTGCTACATCTTACCCAAAGTTTGAACTTAATAAGCAAAATTATGTTGTGATAATCTGTTTTATTTCTTAAAAATGGTTTGCTTTAGGCCTGCTTCATTGGAGGCTACATTCTAGTAATACCCATATATATTTTTTCTTTTTTCAAGGATTTGGCTTTTGAGTAATATTTTAGCACTTATTTACTATACTGAAATGAAATAGTCAACGCCAGTGATGAAAAGCAGGAGCAAAACTAAAATCTGACTTGTTGGCCAACCAAGTGAAAGACTACACTGAATTAAGTTACCTTCTTGTGGAGAAGTATTAGCGCAACTTTTCTACCTAATGCGAACAGAGACACGAACAGTGAGGGATTCAGCATGTGTTCTGTGTGAGGAGCTAGGGGGATTCTGGGAGGGAGCTCTCATTCCTGCATCTGAGCCACGGAATTGTATCCCCAAAGTCGAATCTTTAAATAAAGAATGGAGAAAGTTGGAGAAGTGTAAGAACAGGACTATAGAATGAGGGGGGAAGAAGAGAAAGAACTTCCAAGAACAGATGAAAGATCCTATTTGACACTGCACACACGAATGCCTTCTGTCTCATCAAAAATCGTGAGGATAAGGAGATTCTTGTGTCTCAGAGGGAGAAAAAGATGCGAGGCTCTATGCTGGGTACTGAGTCAAAGTCCACCGGAAAGAACGAAGACAAAGAGAGAGACAACAGACTGAACAGGAGAGGAGAGAGCGTGAGGAATGTCATCGAGCAGTAAGAGAGGAAATAGTGGAGCTGGAGGAAAGCCCAATTAGTGATGAAGACGAAACAGGTGACGATTACACAGATATAGCTGGTCCTTCCTTTTTGGCTGCAGCTCCTCCTCTGAAACGCCAACGAGCACGAAAAACAGTTGTCACTTCTGCAGTTGCTGCTGCTTTAGGTCGGACAAAGACTTCAGACCGTGCTGCAGTCCATCTGCTTTGTGCGACCATTTCTGCCCGTAGACAATATCTAACAATGTATACTACCAACAGGCAAAGTATCTTCCGAGATCAAATCAAGAGTCAGAGGGAATCTGCAGTATGGGTGAAGAAATCATTCCATCCAACTGTGCCACTTGTAGTGCACTGGGATGGAAAACTAATTCCCGATGTAACAGGAGCAAATGTCACTGAACGCCTTCCAATTCTCGTCTCAGGTGATGGAGTTTGAAAGCTTTTGAATGTACCCAGTTTGGATCAGGGACAGGAAAGGCCATGGCCAATGTCATCACTGAAATCTTGAATGACTGGTTTATCTGAACATTTGGTAGGGGTGGCATTCGACAACACTGCCAGCAATACCGGATTGTGGCCAGGGGCGTGCACACTTATTCAGCAACAGTTGCACAAGGATCTCCACCTTGTCGGCATCACATATTGAGATCCTTGTTCAAAAGCCCTTCAGCATATGCCTTGGACCGTACTTTGGTCCCGACATTCATATATTCAAGCAGTTCAGAGCAAAGTGGAATGCTATTGACACAACACGTTTTCAGGCCTTGAGTGAAAACGAGGAAATGCCGGTGATTGATACTGAGAAATGTGATGAGGTCATAACATTTTGTATGAAACAGCTGGAAGAAAGTCAGCCTCAAGATGATTATCGAGAACTGCTAGAACTGTCCACTGTTGTACTGGGTGGTGTCCCGCCCTGTGGAACTCGGTTTCAGAACCCTGGTGCTTGCCGTCATGCCAGATGGATGACTAAGTTATATACAGCGTCAAAGTCTATCTTTCTCATCATCAGACAAGCATCACACTGAAGCAAGGTCGAAGATTGAAGCGGTTTGATGTGTTCATCATCAGGCAATATCTGAAATCATGGTTCATGGCAACAAAAATAAGCTCTAGCTCCAGGAAACGTTCTGAGGCTTCCCCAGGAATTGTCACTTGATCCTGATAAGGACATCTCACAAGTCTGCTTGAAAGCATTTGGTCGTCATTTGTGGTATTTGTCAGAGCAATTAGTAGGACTGGTCTTTTTTTTTATCCAACTGTTGACTTTAAAGAGAAGCGAATAATGGTGATGGCTATTAACGAAGAAGGAAGCAAAGATCAACTTAAGAGAGCAACAGTTGAACTTGAGGCGACAGCACTAAACCAGAAAACAGTTTAAAGTTTTGTGACCAGTAACATCAACAAGGTCTTCAGACTGCTTGGCCTTCCTCATTCATTCCTAGAATTCGATCCATCTACATGGGAAAGTCGTGAGGATTACAACGAAGCTGAGCGCATCGTCCAGGGGCTACAGGTAACACATAACTTTTCTGAAAGAGGGGTAGCACTGATTCAAGAGTTTAATCCAGTGTTGACCTAGAACGAAGATCAACGGCAGTTTCTTCTCCAGGTCTTTGAGCAACACAGGCAAGTGTATCCAGATGCGAAGAAGGCTACAGCTGGCAGCAATTACAAGCCATAAAACTAGGCAACAGTGAGTGGGAGTTGGGTTCCCATGACATTGTCCCCATCGAGGGGCTAATACTCTGCAAAGAAGGGGACCTAGGTACCCAATGGCATATTAACATTTCGCCGTAATAGTATAAGTATGAACATGATGCGGGACCAGTTAAAATTATTTAATAAGCATGAAGACTTGCATACGCCGTATTGCAATCAATAGGAACAAATCCCGCAGCAGATGAAGCAAATTTTTCAAGCTGGAAGTTAAGGACCACCCCAATATCTATCTATCTATCTTTCTATCTATTTGTCTATCTATCTATCTATCTATCTGTCTGTCTATCTTTATCTATCTCTCTATCTATCTAGAGAGATGTTATTTATCTGTAAAGAGACATAAAAACAGACATATAAATGTTTTTGGTATCAATCGCAGTAACGCAATGCATGACTTATATTTAGCATTCTTTCGACTCATACTGGAAAAAGTCAGTGGTATTTTCTTTCTGTCTTTGGACAGTTGTGAAGCTGATAGGCATTAGACTTTGTCTCTACCTTTGTCTGGTAATCCACCTGAGCGGTAACCGTAAATCAAAGTTGGTTAGTAATTCATTACGGTCAGTACAATGCACCGAGTGGAGACGGTCATCACTGGGTTCCAGACCGTGTGAGGGACAATGAAGATTCCTATTAATTTAGCCGGTATAATTTGTAGGCAGAATAAACATTAAATGTATATTACCTGAAGGGAAGGTTTGGTTTCAATAAGAATGATGAAGGCATTCATGCTGGAAGGTTGGACTACAAGAAAGACCATGAAAGCTGCTGCTGGTACCACCCTGCTGTTGGTGGTCTTAGCTGCCATTGTTCTTGATGGTGAGGCGTCTACACTCACACCGGCTTCAGGTAGGTTCCAGCACACTCATGTTCATGCCAAAATTTGCCTACTGTTAAAAAAAATGTTGGTTTATATCAGTACATGTGGTGCTTCATATTAGCCTCTAAACTACGAGATTGAAATTTGGCAGTGTCAGTGAAAGAGTATGATTAATTAGATGTCATCCAGCTTCATGCATACACTTGTTGATCTTTCCTAAAAATGAACGTTATCTAGTCATCATAGATATATTTTAAAATGGTATAGATAAAAAGGGAATAACCGCTTCACTATAGCAATGATGTGTATAATGATTCATTCTCGCATAAATCAGACGCCTGAATTCAGCTGCTGGGAGATTTGTCGTTGTATAAGTGGTAGTGCCAACGCTAGTACTAAGTTTCTGCTAGCATCCGGTTCTATTTCATTCAGTTTAGATTGAGGTTTAGCAGCCTGAGCGTTTCAATTTCGTCTCCATTAGCCCCCTCTTGGTCCTGTCAAAGCTAGTATTTTGGGTGATAAAACCAAGCCACCCCACTTTATTCAAATGACAGCTAGTATAGGAAGCTAAGTGTATTAATGGACATCGTTTCGAATCCCATCAGTTACGAAGTCTCTCCTAATCTAAAATAAATATGGAAAGCTATGTAAGTCCAGAAATCCAGCAAATGCATTGTCAAACCTGAGATCGAAAAAATGCCAGCAACCCCCAATATCTAACAGCTTTTTGTTACCTACGTGATGGCAGTAAGCACGTAGTTGCTTGAGCCGGAATCCCGAATGTGCGGACAAACCCCAGCATTTGACGATCATTTGTGAAATAAAGTTGATGAAAAAAAATATCAGAACTTTCTTCTGTTTTAATGCTGATTACTTGTCATGTGGGATGCAGGTTTAGTCACATAATAAAAAAAAAAAAGATACACAAATTCTATAACTGACTGCAAAATATTAGATGCTTACTTAGACCTTCCCTCACCTAAATACAATAGTAATCCAGCTGGAAAGTGTATGTAACTTCTGTTCTCCGCAGCAGAGCACCGTGTTTACGATGACATACCAAACTTCTCCGCTCGTTTGATTGGCTGTGGCTTTGCTGTATTATGTATTATAGTTAGGTAGACTTGGCCCACAGACGATCAACAGAACTGAAATGTGGCCCTTGGGAAGGCCTGTGTTTTACGCCACTGGTCTAAACCATTACAGTGTATCTGAGTTTCATTTTGTACCTAGCAAATCACGTGTTATTCCTTTCTGTCCAAGGATGTAATCTGTCTTTTATATTTTATGCTGCGTGACGAAATTCTTCAGTTTAGAAGGGCCCCATAAGATAGCAAAATAATGGGATAGCATATTAAAGAGTTCAAATAGTCAGAGCGTTGATGGTAACAATACCATCAATCTCACTCTCCCCTGACCCAATCTAAACAGAATATTAGCGTCTGGTGTTAACAGGAATAAAGTACTAGAGGAGGCGTGACCATGAGAGGATGAATGTGCAAAGGTTTATATGACAGATTTCAGGGATGTATTATCTGACGCGTCATCAGCGGTTGCGTCAGCTCTGAGTGATTGGCTTCAGGATAACTGCATTGTTATCCTACTCTCTGACGGCTCTACATCTCACACCACTATACTAAAGGTTAGAACGGCTAAATACTGAAACTACGATACGCTCCTGATATTAGGAACCTTACCTGCAACTTGTCCCAAGTGAGTTATGGATGGAAATTACCAACCTGTGGAATATTTTGTTTCTTGATAGAATACAAGTTTCTGCCTGAACTCGACCGTCCGCTGGTATGAATAGAGGCGGAAAAGTTGAGTTTAGAAACAGATTAATCTATTATGCAGACTGTTTCATCAGTATTGTCCTTACTTATTGTACATTTTAGTGGCACAAAAAGTCTACATCCTTAGTTTCGGGAAGTACAGTAACTATTAACCCAGTTGTCGCTTCTGCCATCACGAATTTCCTCAACAAAGTAAATCTGGTCACACTATGTAAACAGTGACCATCTTGCTCACTTGCTCTTCAAATTATGATTGCCAATAACCCACCAAGGACTTTCATAGGAATTTTGCACATGTGAAGTATTTTTCCCACGGGGGGGGGGGGACAAGCAGGAATAACATAACATCACTCTGAATCCAAACCAACCAACCTCTATGCATCCGACAACTGGGGCCCAACTAATGACTGTCCGAGTTTCATTCAGATTGACTTCCTGTAAGGGGATGTTTTGTCTACGTTTGTGTTCCCGCATTTTTTTTTTTTTTTTTGAGCGGGTGGGAGGGTGGGTGAAAAATCGGGGGCAGCGTGTATGAAGCTCTTGCTTGATTGCTTGTGATCAGACTGATGTCGTCTCATGGGAAGGTTTGGTCCCGTCTGTGCTTCTGCGATGGCTTTACCATCGCATGGTGTGATAAAACCACCACACCCCTAACAGAGCAAGCATAAGCAAAACTACATTTGTGGTGCTTGCTAATGCCTGGTAATGGAGCACACATTAGGTGTGTGTGGGGATGGATAGCTTGTACTATGTAAATACGGTGGAAAGGGTTACATGGAGTACAGGATGTAATTTGGCAAATCCAAGTGAAATGCAAAGCTCCTGGGAGAATTGCTTGCCCTTTGAATTCTTGTGTTTGTATGATTCACTTGAGTGTCATAAACTTTGTGTCGTTTAGATTCAGGAGTGGCAGAATCATACAGTATTAGGAAAGGTCAGGTAGAGGACAGAAGTGAATGATTAAAAAATATGGCCACATATGGAGAGTGGATGAGAATAATGAGGAGTGTATATGAAAGTGAATATGAAGCAAGGAGGTGATAAGGCATGTGAGATTATTTCATATGCAATATTAACGTCCGAGAAACTGATCAGATTAACTATTTTCTGAGCTGGGGAAGACAAGGGTTGCATCCAGTTTTACTATTAATTGCATAATAATCTTTACTGATGAATATATTATGGAGAATGTCTTGCAGTGCAGCAAGTACATAAAGACTTTTTTTTTTTTTAATTAAAGTGTGTAATATATATCAGATGGAAGAGCTGAGAGCGGCGTGGGGTGTGGGTGTGTTCGAGGTAAGAGTGGACGGCCAGTATGCTAACGAGACGCAGACACAGCTCTCGAGGGTGGTTGCCCAGGCTCGCAAGGTAGGTCACGCATAGTCGTACATTACTGCTGAGGTGGGTAGGTCACTCTCACATTACTACTGAGGTGGGTAGGTCACTCTCACATTACTACTGAGGTGGGTAGGTCACTCTCACATTACTACTGAGGCGGGTAGGTCACTCTCACATTGCTGTTGAGACAGATACGAGTAGGTCACTCACATTACTGCTGATGTGGATAAGTGACTCACGTTATTGCTGAGGTGGGTAGGTCACACAGCTAACTTCTACCCTGGTTGCATCAGCAGCTGCGGCAGGTGTCATGGTGTGTGACGGTGGTGGTGGTGAGTGACGACCCAGCCTTCCACGCCGCCTTCGCCGAGTGGTCCCTCAAGGGCCGCCTCCTGGTGTGGTCGACGAGGCTCCTAGTGGTTACTCGCCTGCCCATGGAAGACCTCGGGGCTTTACTCGCCTCTCACTGGACATTCTCCATGATGAACACCATGGCGATCAATGTCGAGTACTTGCTGCAGAAAAAAAGGTAAATTTAGCATAGGCCTACAGTAAAAAGTGAATTTGGATATTAATATTATTATTGAATGCTAGATATGTGCAAACACCTTCACAGGAAGTGAACATACCTACAACATTCTGAAACATCTGCCCTCATTAGAATAAAATATAATAGACAAAATAACATGAACAAACGCCCACTCAGTGGAGGAATTATATGACCACTACAAACAATATCATGAAAAAACACAATTTTAGAAGCCATCTCACGATGCGATCTCACCACTGGCATAGTCGAAAAGTTTTTCCTTGGCACAAAATTGTGCACCTCCACTTCTGATTTGACGCAAATTCATGATGTAAAACATACAAAGCCGGCCAGCCATCCTCACAACTGAAAACATTATCGCTCCGCTCGCTTCGCAACGTGCGTGGTAAGCGAGCGGAATGGTAATGCTATGAGTTGTGAGGCCGGCTGTAGCTTTGTTTGTGTGTGGGTAAACAAGATATCATATGAACGGCTTGTGCTATCAACATGAATCTTTCAAGGTATCAAGATATGGCCAAAATCTTGGTCGAGTTGGAAAATGGGCACTCGGGGTCAAGGTCAAGGTCACCAAAGGTCAATTAGTTGACCTTTGGTGCATATTGGTAACTTTGACTTTGACCCTGAGTGCTCATTTTCGAACTCGTCCATGATTTTGGCCATTAATTGGTACCTTGAAAGTTTCATGTTGATAGCTCAAGGTGTTCATGAGATGTCTTGTTTACCCACACACACACAAAGCCAGCCAACCAACCTCACAACTAAAAACATTACCACTCCGTTCGCTTTGCAACGTGCGTGGTAAACAGCATAGTGTTCTTACTCAAAGTATGGTTTAAAGTTGTCTTAAGGCTGTCTGGGTAAAATGAGTACTACTGTATTTTTATGTATCTGTTTCTAAACCAGTCCATTGGTAAAAAAACGACGTGGTGAATAATTAGGTTTGAAACCCAATCTTGCGGTCTTAGAAGCCCGCAATACTTGTCAGATACTTTGTGTGCATTTCATACTTATTTGGGTAAACAGTGGAGTGAAATTGCACGCCACTCCCAAAAGCAAAGCTATGTGTTTGCATTAACTTTTTGTCATTTCTTCTTCATTCACTTATTTATCCACGTTAAACTGAGCATAATGCAAATACTCTGTAAAGTATATCTAATTTATGAGACCCAAACTTCAAATATGTATAATTTTGATTTTTGCATTGACAATATCCTCTTCTCTGAAAACTTTTTTTTTTTCTTTTTTTTGCTCACAAAGGCTTTAAAACCGTTAGTTATAAGCATTTAAAAACTTATTATAATCTGGGTACCCTTACAAAGATACCATACATAAAATGTTCAAAAATCGGTCATTAATGTTTGAAAATTACTAGTAATTTTTTTCGGTCAGTTTCGAAGTTTTTGTCATTATTAATTCAGAGACAAATGACTAACATGGAAGTATAATATCAGGTTTGCTCGGCTACATGGAACTCTTTGTATATGTAAAAAAATTAGAAATGAAATTTTAAGTTTCATCGACATAATGCTTTACATATGATGTACGTTTATGAAATTTTAACATGTTTTTGGAAACACCTAGAAAATCATATGAAGTCTGGAATGAAATATTGTTTGCACAATGTTTGCGCTTATGTTACATCCAGCAAATTTCACCCAGATTATTTCTTAAAGAATAATAATCTGGAATTTTCTCAATACTCCTAGCGACCTTTTGCATTGATATGTTGCAGTTTTGGTGTTTTCGTGCACCTACCCTACAGTCCTGACGGCACTCAGATGGTGCAGCTGGCTTCCTGGACCCCTCCCCGTGGTCTTGGATACCTCACTGCGCTCACCCTCTTCCCTGAGAAATATCAAAAGTAAGGAGGCATATTTCTATTCTTCATGTTATCTGTTATATATTACACAACCTTTGATCTTACGGAGCAATAGACACTGTTCAATATGTTAAACAATAGACCTTATAAGGACTGATACATATATCTAATATTATCCAGATGTACTGTACAAACGAAGAATGTACAGTACCACTATATTCACTTGCCAACCAGTTCGAATACCTACATGCGAGACAAGTACTTGTGAAGCAGTAACCATAAACTCACCTAACTTTTAACTGCTTATGAGAAGGGTAAGTTTATGGGAGTAAGGGGATTATGGGACTTGATGAATCCTACTTCCCTCGCTCCCATCCCCATCCCTCTTACAGGGATCTCAACGTCCCTGTCTGAGCAGCGTCATCTGCCTGCTTCTGATTTTTGCTGCTTTGTTGACAGACAGATTTGGCACTGTTACCAGGAATGTTGACATGCTGTGGGGTTTAACCAGTTGCACAAAGTTGAGCTTTTTCAGTTAACCAAACTTTTCTCACTGGTGGTAAACGGCAGTGTATTAGCCACACCCAGTTCATCCATGCTTTTTTTTTTTTTTTCCATCGAGGGAGATACTCCTCACCCTTGTGAGGATTGCTTGATCCTCTTAACTACTGATGGAGCTACCCAGTTCATAGAATTTATACTGTCTGCACCTCTCTGTGCACCAAATGTGTGATTGATTAATTGTACCACCTTTTTTCTGTGTTTAGGGATTTTGGGGGGTGGGGGTGGGGTGGGGGATCTCTCTATTATGGAAAAGTAAGATTCCGTTTTAGGAGTTGATGTTCTGTTTTGAATTGAATATTATCTTATTTTTATAGTTTTATTTTGTCTATTTGGAAACCAGAATTTTTTTTTATTAACAGCTGGTGCCTGGTAACATACACCATCAAAGTGGGACCATATATTTAAAATCTAATTAATCAGTGGATTGCACGCGCAGTTGACCCTCGTGCGGTGTTGTGTGCTGAGGGGCGGTCCCTTCTACCCTTAGAGCAGTGTTTCTCAACTGGTGGTCCATGGTGACTTTTTGGGTGGTCCACAGGACGTTCACTATATTTGGTAATAAACTAGAGATTGGTGCATATATTTTTAAATTTATTGAAAATTCAGTACGAAAATTTTTATCAAAATAAATAATTGGCCATTCATTTTATGGTATTAATCCTATTGATTATTCCAGTATGACTGATACTTACCCAGATCTGTCAACACATGCAGTCAGATGTCTTCTGCCATTTGCATCAACTTCCATGTGTGAGGCAGATTTTCATGTTTGTTGCATATTAAGTCCAAACAGAGGAATCGGCCTGCAGTGGAAAACGATATTCATTGTGCATTACCAAGTACCACTCCTAACATTGAAAAGCTTGTCAGTGAGAAGAGAATCCAAAAGTCTGGTTGCAAAGAAAAATGTTGGTTGTATACTCCTACATAATTTCAAAATTCTGTTTGTTAGAAATAAATTTCACAGCAAAATGTTAGAGAAGTATTGATGTATTTCCTGGAAACTATGTTTGAAAGAAATATATTTCAGACCAAAATGTCAGCTGTCTACTATTTTATATCATTTCTCGAAATTCTGTTTGTTAGAAATATATTTCTAACCAAAAATGTTTGTTGTTTGTGCTTTATTTATAATTACTCAAAAATGAAATGGTTCATGATATTTTTTTTAATTGGGCTGTTGGTCCATGGCCTGAAACGAGTTGAGAACCACTGCCTTAGAGGCTAGGGCACGAGTAAGTGAGTGTATGTGAATGAGTAATTTGGTGAGTGTGTCGTCCTGATTCGGCCACCTCCCTAGGGGAAAAAAGCCTAGGTATTTGTATGTATGTAACTAATCAGATTGACACTCTGTTACCAAACCGGCCGCTGATTCGATGCAACTTCCCTTAAATAAACAGCTGGGAGCTGGTGAGCGAGTTTGTAACGCTGAAAATTTTCTCAAGAGTACTCTCCTCGGTACTCGTCATGGTTTGTCTCGCAAGACAGATCCAGAAATCCGAGGTCTTGATGATGTTGATGACATCATCAAGACCTCGGTGTTTCACTGGGTGATGATGGTGTTTCATTGGGCATGCTATTCATAGTCTTCCCACATCGTACTTAGTCTTATCTTGTTCTGAATCCTACCTCACACAGTCTATAAGTGGGAAAATAGGTCAGGATAAAGAAAAATGATGCGTGGTTATCAATCTCCTATAAATTTTTTGCCCAACAGCTTCCACGGTGCAACGATAAACATAACAGTGCTGCCTTTTGAGCCCTACTGGAAGGACACAGTGAAGGGCAACACTACCATACACTCAGGCATGGACTACAACCAGCTATTGGCACTGTGCCAATTCCTCAACTTTTCTTACCACATCCTGCCATCACGAACCTGGGCTGAGGTGAGAGATTCGCGTTGAAACTAAACGTAATTCCAGCATCATTAACCTTTTAATCTGCAGGTGTTATTTATATATTATTTTTGATACTACTGAACGAATTATTCAGCTTAGTGAACTCCCTGGTAGTGATGGAGTGAATGAGGGCTGTATCCAACCCCTCCAAGCCAGTAGTGTCTCTATTGCTTCGAAAAGTATTATGCAGATAGCTACGTCCTCAGGCTGAAAGGGTCATCATAACTGTATAGTAGTTTTTTTCTTAGGTTAATATTTTTGTTGACCCTTCCCTCCGAGGACATCTTATCTATTTTACTCCTTTAATTTACGCACGATGTTATTCTCATATAGAAGATATTTTTCGAAATAAAGCATCAGATATAACCATTAGTAACCCTTTATTATGAGAGGTTTTTAATGCTTTTAAATAGAATCATTTGGAGAGAAAGCAAATGAAAATGAAAGTGAGGACCATTATATGACAGAGTTACAAGCAATATAATACTTTTTTAAAATTTACATTCCACATACATACAACACATACTTTACGTGAGTTGACGTGAAATATTAGTATTTAAATAATCATGGTTTCAAGTCTACAATGAAATTAGATATATTGACATGTTCTGCACATTTATGTTTATCAACTATAAAACGCCTACATTAAGTAATTTACAGTAGGGCTCCTTTTATATATTTTACAGCATAAAATATTATTGTATATTTTTGTCATCTCAGTCATATGGCAACTATAATCATAGATGGTGTGCCGATGGCTAAAACAACTATTTAATGGATGACGCGATATAATTATTTGATCCCTTCAGTTAGGAAAGCCCTTAAATTTTTCTCTACCCTCAGACGACCTTATTCAGCTTCAGAGAGATTTCTAGAACTGCATGGGTCAGATTAGACTTCAGTTACCTCTTCAGTATACTACTTTACTCGTAGTTCCGTCAAAATCCCTGCGGATTGCACAGTTAAACCAAAACAAGATGGCATATTGATGAAGGAACTGATTATTTACTTTACAGTAGATGCAGCTTCTCATTAACCCATTCAGTTTGATATCAGATTTTCTCTATTCTTCCTGGATTTATAACATATAATTATACTCTGAATAGACTTGAACATGTTGTGAGATAGTTAGATACCACCTTCCTTAATGCAGCTTTTCAGTACTATGTGATTCGTACTGGTTTGTATCCTAGTTGGGTAAGAAGGCTCCCCAGTAACTTCTATCTTTCCAGTGTATTTAATGAATTCTTGTATGTTACAAGGTGTCACTACTTGTATGCACTGTTCTAATACTTTTCTTTAGGTTGACCATACTGTTTTCTGCACGTGCATGAGGGAGCGTTGTGTCTCTGTCTTCGCTGCAGCAAACGTTTTCAGTCATTTCCCTTGTTGCTGTCATAAACATAGCCACTCCACTCTCAATTTGCCCGTAGTAAGACCAGTGAGCAATAATCCGTATTTTATGGGGTGAAGGTGTACCAGGGGCCAAAATCCATTGAAGGCTTTTAGCACAATATGGGGACAGTGTTTTACTACGGCGGAGTGAGTATGAATGGACTGAGAAGTTCAAAAACGGTCGAACAAGCGTTGACCACGACAAGGGAGCGGGACGCCCATCCACATCCACTACTGACACTAACATTGAGCAAGTCTATGTCATGATTCTGACAAACCGACGAGTGACTATCGATGATGTGGCAGATCATATGCAAATTAGCCCTTTCATGCATGGACTCCAATCAAGTCATTAAATACCCTCCTGTACAACGCACCATGATGCACATCATGTCAAACAAAGGAAGACACAAGTTTCACGCCGATGTGTGTCATATTTTGGTACGTTGTTTTTACCCGATTCGTGTCATGGTGTGCTTTACAGGTTGTTAAACAATCTAATGACTCAAACCACCTGCACCTTAGAGGGTTAGCCATGGTTCTGCACATGAAATCATCCATAAGAGGCTTGGCTTTCAAAGTCGGTGCAAGATGGGTCCCTAAACAACTCTCCTGAGATCACCAGTGCAGTCATTTGAACATCAATGCTCGTTGGACAGCTATGGTAATGAAGGTGATGCTTTCTTGAAAAGAATAACCACTGGAGATGAAACCTGGATCCACCACTTTGAACTGCAGAGTAAACACCAGAGTATGAAATTGCCAGCCAAAAAAGAAAAAAAAATCAGAACTCAACCTTCTGCAGGAAAGATTATGTTCACAGATTTTTGGGACTCACAAAGGCCAGTGCTGGAACATTATCTGGAGAGGGGCTCAAAAGCAAACAGTGCACGTTACAGCAAGGTGCTATGGGACAAGCTGAACCCTGAAATTTGAAGCAAACGCTGAGGACTATTGTCAAAAAGTGTTTTGTTTTTCCATGTCAATGCGCTCCCACATACTGTTGTCCACACTATTCAGACGCTTCAGGAACTGGGATTCGAGATATTGGAGCATCCTTCATGTAGTCTTGACCTTGCTCCCTCAGATTATCATCTGCTTGATCCTTTCAAAGACGCCTTAAGAGGTGATCGATTTGGCACGGACCAAAATGTGAAGGATGCTGTGCATACATGGCTGATAGACCAACCCAATTTTTTTTTTTTTTTTTTTACGGCATATCCAAATTGGTGGAACACTGGACCAAGTGCATTTGAAGCAAGGGGACTATGTTGAAAAATGATGTAAGTTCTCTACTGTTGTTCTAGTAAATATTTATACCAAAACTGCGGATACTTACTGACTCGTATATATATTTGTGCAGTTTATGTTAATACTGAAATTAGAACAGCCCAACTGTTTATTGCTGGAACTTTCAGGTAACTGGATCAAAAAGGGCCAAACATGCCTACAAATGCTGCAAAATTAGCAGTTTATGAAATCTTGTTTTATATTTACAAAGATCTTGATGTGCTTATAATCGTTTCAACTTTCATTACGGCCCACATCCATAGGAATCATCTGGGTAGGTGGGAGGGATGGGGGTGTTTATAGGAAGGCACATGTAACTATCCCAGAGGCTCCATGAGGGCTGCAGATGGTAAATTCAAATCAGACTTTCAGAATATAATGCAGTCACTCAGTGACACGGGTTATTCAGTGCTGGCCTGTGGGAGGGTTTGTCAATAATGACAGTATACAAGAGAACATAGAAGTGCAAAGTGGAAAAAATATCTCTAAATAAAAGACCTTCGTAGTCGACAAAAATACAGAATATTATCTGAATAAATACATCCGGTAACAAGAATATAATGGACATCAAATGATTTAAGGTATTCAACAGATATAATATTTCAGGTAACTGGTCAGGTGGAGACTCGTGATTCGCTTATGGCAACCATAATGTACGCAATTCTACCAGAGCGTGTGGAAAGGTAAGAACAAATTACTAGTTCATCATGGGGAATACCACTACCACCATTAAGTAGAATATATGCAAACCAGAAAATTCTGAGCTCCTCAGAGGAAGCCGTTTACATGAAGGTCAAAAGGTGTACTAAAGCAACTGAAGTGAGTTGATGAAAACGAAGAAAATAAGTATGTCAAAATTTTCTGATAAACACAGCCGACGTACTTTTCATGTTTACTGTGAGTCAGACTGGTGTAGAATTGTTTAGGGTGTTGCGGATGTTTTAGAGCGGTTATCAGGTTAACTGCATGCATTTTTAGCTGTAGGGGCACCTCATTATGGGACAGTTCTCTGACGAATGCTAGATGAAGTGTGCGCCTTCGTGTTGTGCAATGATGTAGTGTATTAGCCTTGCTGCCCGGTTACAATTTTTGACGCCTTGTGGTCCAATCATTGGAGCACAAAGCGTCAAAAATTGTAACCGGACTCCAATGACTGATATATCCGATCTAAACTTAGGAGCGTCACTTGCAGTAAATGTCTGTCAATACACTAGTGATGGGGCTATACTAGATTGGATGATAGGGAAATTGTTAATGGTATATCAGAAAATTAAACTTCTTTCTCTGTTCTCAACAGTTTTGCTAAGTAGAGTGAATGTTTTACAGAGGTCTGCAGTCACACTCTTTTTTTTTTTTTTTTTTTTTTTTTTCCCGCAGGTGGACCTTTACATTTATATATGATCAGAGTGGTGTAGCCTTTGCCATGGCGACACCGGTACTGAAACCTAACTGGCTAAATTTCTACTACCCGCTGAGTGGCCAAGTGTGGATTGGTGTCGTGGTTTCTACACTGGTTGTCTCCATTACCCTCGTCAAGGTGGGCATATTAATTTTACAGTGGTTGCATAGATTGACGGGCAATATCCGACTACTGAGTGAGCCATAAGAGTCTACAACTGTTAAAAATTAAAATGTTAACTCTCTCTTGATCTGTCATCTTTAATACTCTTTCTTAACTAATGCTCTGGGGATTTTCTCCTGCTGAGTCAAGTACGTACTTATGTCTAAAAGGTGGTTCTTACAGTAGATTGTGAACACTCTGGATCCGAGTATCAAGCCTAAATCACCAGACTGCACAATGTTAAGAGGCCAGATTTTGCTCCATTAGGATAAGTGCAGGATTGTATAGAAAGTTAGATATTACAAGTCTGCTACATTTCGGATAACTCTGATTCAGTTCACTTTAATAATTAACCCCTGTTTTGCCAGGTGACCTAATCCTCCTAGTATAACTCATGAATTACTTAGTTAAATGTTTCACAGTTGTCACAGTACATCATGTTTGCTTCATCCTTGACAAATGTTTGTTATCATGAAGTAGAACATGAAATTAAACTTGCCTGCTTTCTAAGGGATGAGTAATTCTAGAACATATTTAATAATCAGCTATTTAGCAATTTAAGATACGAAGAATTTAACTAGTTTATAAGTAGGACGTGATTTATTTTTTCTGGTTAACGCAGAGTATTTATTACCGTGAAATGAAAAATGTCCTTAAGATTATATCTTCATCTTTACATGCATTCTGTATTTTCCACTGAACTTCGTGGTTTAGATGTGAAGGAACTTTACCTCGTTTTGGTTTTTCCATTAGGATTTTCATTCTCACCAGGTGACATGCAAGTCAGAGCTGGGCACGTCCACAATCACTTCGCAAACCGCGAATTCCGCATTTGCAGAAGTGATTTATTTTGTGGATTTGCGTTTCCGACAAAGTCTACGCAATCCGCGGTTTGGCGCTTGCAGATGCACTTCAGCAAAAGGAAATTTGCCCGCGAACATCTATGTGGCTGTGTGGCTTAGCCCGGTAGGCAACGTCTAGGTGAGTCAACGGCCTGTCAACGCTGTCCGCCACACCTGTACTATAGCTCTATGTACAGTATGATATATATTGCATATATACGATAAATTCACTTTCGGTACGATGTACAACAGCATATTTCATTATCATACATTTGGTGCCATAATTTTACGATTCCTTAAAAAATAAATGGAGAGAGAGAGAGAGAGAGAGAGAGAGAGAGAGAGGCTCAGTATCAGATTCATCTCTTTTTGATATTCACTGGCTTCATAACAAGTTCTTAGGAATGGAATGATTGACTGTAGTAGAAACTGGCGGCGCAACTGCCAGAGTCATATGCCACCGGACAACAAGCTAAAAGATGCAGCAAATAAATAGTGCATATTCAAAATAAAATCAGTAACTATTACTAGAAATAAAACACTGAAAATAATAAAAGAAAGTTACAAGAAAATATCAATTACTTATAAAAGTGGATGAAGGCCCGCCTTTTGAAGAAAACTAATAACATTAGTAAAATCGCTATAAGCTCCATCAAGCATTGAGGAGAGACAGTAAGCACCATCTGCCCCTCTATGCTTATGGAGGAATCTCTGATGCAGGTTCCCCAAACTTGGACACTCGACCAGCAAGTGACGGACAGTAAGGGGAACAAAGCAATCATCACAGTATGGTTGAGTCTCACTACTCATCAGGAACCCATGTGTAAGCCAAGAGTGCCCAATGCAAAGCCTAGCAAGAGCCACCTCCAATCGCCGAGGCATGGAAGGGAGAACCTTTGGCACAACCACTCTCTGAAAGATCTCTTTCAGCATATTATGAACAACACCATCCCAGCGTCTCTGCCAACACGTATGAATTCTGCACTGCAAGTAAGGTGTTACATCAGAGGCAGGAAGCGGATATTCGGGTGGGGGCTGTTGAGAAGCCGCATCCTTGGCAAATGCGTCCGCCTTCTCATTGCCCACCACACCAGCATGTGCGGGAACCCAACAAAAATCCACTCTTTTTCCCCAACGACGAATGAGGAACAGCCACTCCAAGAGAGCTAAAACTATAGGATGGGAAGAGTTAAAAGAGTCCAGGGCCAAAAGTGCCCCTTGAGAGTCACAAAAAATAGTAAAATAATTGTCAGGGTGAACAAACACCATCTTCAGGGCTAAAACAATAGCTGACAACTCTGCAGTAGAAACTGAGGCAACCAAAGGAAGACTACCCCCATGGCTAAAATTCGGAAATACCACTCCAAAACCTACACCAGATGCGGATTTAGAGACATCAGTGTACACATGTCCAGAACCACCATGACTAGAAGAATGTTCTAAAAATACCTGTAAAAGACACTGAGGAAAGACAGAATCCTTTGAGCCTGCAAAAGATCTGCAGAAAGATACTTGGGCAATATCCATGGCCAACCCTCGGCATCCGAACAGGACTGACAGGTACTGCTGACAAACCAAACTCCTCCATAATATCCCGAAGCCTATAGCCAAACGGGTGAGGCATGCAAAGGTGTCTACTATAATACAAAAAACAAGACTGTTTCGTCACACACTCACAGACAAGTGAGTCTGGAAGGCGACGAATCCGGAGCCAGCACCGTGCTGCAACAGACTGATGCAGTAGATCTAAGGGAGGCACACCAGCTTCCACCAACAAGCTGGGAATTGGAGACAACCGAAAAGCCACAGTTGCGAGGCGAAGACCAGCATGATAGGCAGCATCTAGAGTTTTTAGTCTGGACTCTGTCGCAGAGGAGTATACCTCGCAGCCATATGACAGCTTGGAGGTTACAAACACCTGAAACAAATGCAAGAGCGTCCTCCAATTAGCACACCAAGAGGTATGGGACAGAACCCTCAATATACTGAGAGCCTTCATACATGATGTTTTAAGATTTGCCAAGTGTGAAACCCATGTCCAACGGCAGTCAAATGTCAGGCCCAAGAATTTTGTCTCTGTCACACAACTGAGTCAACGGAGGCTCCTGCCACAAAGCTGGAGATCAGGGTCCGAGTGTACCCCTCTCATCCTACAGAAGTGCATAGTCAGTCTTAGAAGGGGAAAACCAAAAACCCTTGGAAGTTGCCCTGGCAGAAATCTTGTCCAAGGCAAGTTGCATACGCCGCTCAATAGCAGATATGCAGGAGCCAGAAAACCATATAGCTAAGTTATCCACATAAAGGGATGAGGATACCCCAGCAGGCACAGTGTCAATGATACCACTGATGGCCACTGCAAACAGGGAAACACTTAAGACACTCCCCTGTGGGACACCTTCCTCCTGGTACAGTGGCGCAGAGAGGGTAGAATCCACACGGATCCTAAACACACAATCAGACAAGAAGTTTCCAAGCAACACAGGCACATGACCACGTAAACCAAAGGCATGAAGTTGTTGGAGAATGCCATGGCGCCAGGCAGTGTCATAAGCCTTCTCAAGGTCAAAGAACACAGCCACAAGAAGTTTTTTAGAAACAAAAGCATCACAGATCGACGCCTCGAGCCTAATAAGGTTGTCTGAAGTGCACCGTAATTTATGGAAGCCACTCTGCGACGGAGAGAGAAAAAAGCCCTTCTCCAGAAACCACATAAGCCTGACATTGACCATCTTCTCGAACACCTTGCACACACATGATGTTAAAGTGATAGGGTGATAGTTGGTGACCTGAGAATGGTCTTTACCAGGCTTGGGAATGGGGAGGACAATATCCAACTTCCAACTCCTGGGAATAGAGCCCTTACTCCAAACCCTGTTAAAGAGGTCCAATAAAAACTGAGGTGAATCAGTCGGCAGATGACGGAGCAGAGCGTATGGAATGTCGTCAGGCCCAGGAGCAGTGTCACGACACTCTGAGAGGGCAGCACGCAGCTCATGGAGGCTGAAGTCTAAAGTATATGGCTCTCTGCCACGAGATCAAAAGTCAAGACCCAGCCTCTCCTGATTCCTACAAAAGGTAGGAAATGGCTGAGAAGGATCCTTTTTGAGACAGCATAAAACTGATTTGCAAAAGCAGACGCTACTGCATCTGGTGCAGACACAAGTTCTCTGTAAAGTCGCTACACCGGTGGAGAGGGGGGCAAGAACCTGCCAGAAATCTTGCGCACCTTTTTCGACACCATAGGCAATGGAGTCAAGGATGTAACTGTAGAAACATACGACCTCCACGAGTTAAGGCGAGCATTCCTCATGACCCATCTATAGTGAGCACATGCTTTGCAAAACTGGATTTTTAGAAAAACAACATTACGATTGGCAAAAAATCGACAGGCAGCTGCTTTGTAAGCTCCCTTTGCTATGGAGAAGTCATCATTCCACCATGGCACAGGTCTCCGGGAAAAAACACCAGAAATCAGTGGGATAGAATGAACCCCTGCTGAGAAAATGGTCTTAGTAAAATAATATTTGGCATCATCGATAGTTGAAAAATCAGTAACCCTGTTGGGAAATACACATAGTTCCTCAAAGAGAAACCAATCAGCCCTATTCAAACACCAGCGTGGCATAGAGGCTGCAGGAACAGAGCGAGTAGACTGGAGCATCACAGGATAATGGTGGCTACCATGTAGATCATCCAAAACCTTCCATGAAAAAGCAATGGCACAGTCAGAGGAGGAGATGGTAAGGTCAATGACAGAATACGTGCCAGTCTGAACATGAAAATGGGTCGGCCTCCGATCATTGAGGACAACCAAATCTAAATCCTCAACCAAAGAGGCAAGAAGATCACCCCGGGGATTTGAAAGTGAGTCACCCTACAAAGGATGGCGGCCATTAATGTCACCAAGGAGTAGGAAAGGGGGTGAAAGTTGACTGATAAGGGTTTCTAGATCAGCACGTATAACAGGAATGGAAGGTGGAAGGTACAGGCAACAGATGGTATAGCGCCTCCCAACATGCATCTGTACTGCTAGAACTTGAAAGGGAGACTGTATTGCAAAGGATATAAAGGGGACGTCAGACCGGCACAAAATTGCACATCCACCGCTGTGACCACCAGGAGGAGATGCTTGGAAGACCTCATACCCTCTAATAGAAGGGAACTGTCTGTCCCCCACCACTGTCTCCTGAAGATAGACACATAGAGGGTTCAGAGCAGATGGTAATAACTGCAATTCCTCCCAATTTGCCATGGCACCTCTACAATTCCATTATAGTATACTGGGTGAGAATGCCATAGTACCCATAGTGAAGGAAGAATCAGGATGAGGGGCGAGACAACCTTACCTCCCGACTGGGTTTGGATTGATGCTTATGAAAGCCCTTTGGAGGAGCCTGCCTAGCACCAGAAACCCACACCCTCTGTCTGACATCCGAAGGCAAACGTGAGGATGAGGAAGTAAGTTTAACATCACTCTTTCTTGGAGTGGGCATACCAGGTTGTTTGGAAGGCAGCTTGGGGGCTGCCTTTATAGATGTAGGACAGCCAGTGCCCTCACCAGAAGCCCTAGAAGTGGAAGTTGAAACCACAGGACTCGAGTCATTTGAGGAGGCTATCCTATACTTCAGATCTGAAGCACCAACAGGCTGTCCAACATCCCCATGTGGGGACTGGACCAGAGCCGAACGATCAGCTTCAGCTGTCACCTGGGTAGATCCCTCAGCCTGCTGGACAGAGGGAACAGGAGAGGTGTCGACAGAAGGGTCAACAACGGACACTGTAGGTGGCCGGTCTTCATATTCAGAGGACTCTGATGAACAACGGTGACATTTGCCAGGTACAGACGGAGCCTCGGGCATACTGGCTATGATGGGAGAAGGAGTCTGGTCAGTGTGGACACCTGTCATCACCACAGAAGTGTGCAAGTCGTTAGCCACCGAAGTGGGGAGGGAAACAGTCAGAGTAGTGGTCGGGCAAACATCATTCTCACCAAAAGCACTAACTATGGGGACAGCATTCTGCATATCACGAGTTGAAGGATTGGGTACTGGAGTGGGTCGAGGCTGTTTCTGAGATACAGGGTGACACACTGGTGTTCTAGAAAGGACAGAAGCATAAGTTACCCCAGCTGAAAGAAGAGTGTCTGAGCTCTTCGTATTGCATCAGGAAACGAAACCCTCTCACATGTATGAATGGATAAGATCTCCATTTCAAGGCAGTATCTTGGACAGTTTTTAGAGGAGACAGCATGGGGACCTCCACAGTGATAACATTTAATGGGTCCTGTACAGTCACTGGTATGGCTTGATTCACCACAAGAGACTGACACCAGGAATTCCAGCCTGTGCACAGTGGCAAAATTTGCTGACATGTCCATACCCCTGACAGTGGAAGCACCGCTTTGGGGTGGGCACATATTGCTTCACTGGAAGCGATAGCCAAGCCAGTTTCACATATGTAGGCACTGTTAATTTGTCAAATGTTAGAAACAAGGTCGGGGTCAAAATTCCATCGATTTTCTTATGAAGGCGCTCAGCCTTTATCACACCAGACGATTGTAGGTCCTCCAACAGCCGTGCCTCTGAATATCGGAGGAGGTCATGGGAAAATAAGACTCCATTTGATTGGTTAAAACTGGCATGAGGAGCGGATAAAATAGCTGTATTAGAAACTGAGGTTAGCGCTAGTAAATGTGAGCTCTCTTCCGTGGAGGACACCTCAACCAGGAGACTTCCATCCCCTTGGGAAGAGGTTCTTGGTTCTCTCTCACATGCTGAGATGATGGCACGGTGCATATCAAAAATATCTATATCTCGGACAGACCCACCAAGAACAGATATTATCACTAGATACTTGGCCAACCCCTGAACCACACCACCCCAACAAGAACGCCTCCCATACCCAGCTGAACGTTGGGGCAGAGGAGGATATTCTCTTGGGGCATTGTAGGGCTCAAGAGTAGTAATGAGTGAAGTCGTAACAGAGTGGCCAGGGACCAATACATGGTCATCAACATTATTTTGATTTATTCCCTCCATGAACCATACACAACTACTTCATTCCGTCACCCCTCCACCCACCATTGAGCCCAACAAGGGGAGGTCATATGCCTGGGAAAACACCACTGGCGACCCCAGAGGTAGCGGAAGAGTATACGTGGGTAACCAAAGGGGGACCTGGGCAAGGGTGACCCCAGGACGATAGGAGTCACCAGGGCCCCCAGTGCCCACTTGACCCTAACCAACGCATGACCAGCCGATTGACCTAGTCGGGCCCAACCAGGCCGCCCATCTAGCCAGAACAAGGGACCAAAGAGATGTATTGCTAGCAGCAGGTCACACTGTGCAGCATCGCTCAACTCCCAGGACTCCTATCTCCCACCATTATGGGATGCCATGTACGGCAAACACGTGGGGAGGCAACAGTCCCACCGTAGTTGGTAAATGGGCAGGGACTAACATCACCAGCAGGCCTCCTCCACCAGTGATATAGGGGGTGCTTGGTCCATGAGACTGACAAATGCCAAACCCTACAAAGATAGGCAGGCCTCCAAAGTAGGTGGCACTGCCAGCCACGCTTCAAGCCCTGCCACCACACCAAGGTGACCCCCTTCTGCGGAGAGGAATGGAATGAAAATGGGTATAAGCCAAGGGGGGGCAACAATCGTACTTGTGATAAAAAAAAACATAACATCGTCATAGCAAGTCGCAGTCTACTTTACATTATAGGGTTCCTCACTACATTATCTTAATCATATAGTGTATGTGCTTTATGTGGGGGAGGGTAAGATAGAAGAATCTAAGGATAAAAGCCAACAAATATATTATTCCCCCATTAAATAAAAATATAAGCCTAATTCAAGATCAATTTATTTTCCAGATTCTTAGATGTTATAATTTATGCTACTGATGTAAAGTACATCGATACTACTGTAGAAAGATTTTTTAGCGTACAAACCAATAACAAGATGAAAAGTGCAAAGATGTGCCACGAAGCCTTCCAGTCCACCTAGACTATCACATTTAGTCTAAATTTCAGATTTGTCAGACTTATAGCATTGCCAGTGCCAGTATTTTAATCTAAAAAAAAAATCACCAACATCCACGGCCTAAGCACAAATTTAAACTAAGTTCATTTATTCCTACAGTCCATATCCCATTTGGCTCTTTTCCTCACAGAATCACAAATCTCACCCTCTACTGAACTATCTCCATTTTGTTTTCCCGGGTACCATCTCCTCTCAAACTTCCATAACAAGGGCGGCACCTGTTGTTATATCAAATCCCAATATGCAGCTGACACTATTTTAAAGTTCACTTCATCCAGTTTTGATTACTCTTTGTATAAAGTAAATTGTCAAAATATTACCAAATTTGTCTGTGTAGTCTATCGCTCCCCCAATGCTTCTTCAGAACCCAGTGTATTTGATTCCATATCCACACAGTTGAGTAATCTTAACCTTACCCTTGGCACTGAAACTACCATTTTGGGTGATTTTAACATACATAATGTTGAATGGTTATTGCATTCTGCCAGGACTGATGACGCCGGTCTAGAGTGCGAGCTGTTTGCAGAATCGTTTGATCTCATGCAGCTGGTAAAGCAACCAACCAGAATACCTGATAATCCTGAATATAAAGCCCATCTCTTGGATTTATTCTTGACAAATAATCCAGATCAATACAGGATAGAGGTAGAGGTACTGTGACCACATGGATCCTCTGACCACAATCTCATCAAAGCCTCATTACTTAACCCCCCCACACCTCCCCGTTCTGAACCTGTCAGGGTGACCCTATGGCACTTTGATAGGGCAAACTGGGATGGATTTAGAAATTATCTTGCTGACATTCCATGGCTGTCTTTCTTCTCTAGCGATCCCAGTTCTACCCAGTCCACATTTGCGACTTAATACTAGCTGGTATGGATTCATTCATACCATGGCAACAGTTCATTAAAAGATCAAACTCTCCAAAATGGTTTGATGGCAACTGTGCCAGAGCAACAGCCCAAAAGTCATTAGCATATAACTCTGACTTAAAATCAAAAACATCTGAATCACTCTCTCAATTTAAAATTGCTAGGAATCATGCAAATGCTGTAATAAATCTAGCTAAATGAAACTTTCTTCAAAAGCAAGCAAAAAAACTACTTAACAATCCTAATGGCAATAGAATATTCTGGTCAACTCTTAATTCTTTCAATAATAACTTTAAAAAGTCATCTTCCATTCCCCCACTAAAATCTTCAGATGGCAACAATACAAATGACCCACGTGGGAAAGCAGATATTTTAGCCAGTACATTTGCCAGAAATTCTACCATAGAGGATGCCAGCCAGAATGTCCCAGTACTAGAACTTGACTCTCCCGAAACTGTTCCACTTAAAATACAGACAAGATACGTAAAATCCATCCTAGACAATTTACCTACAAACAAAGCTCCAGGCCCAGATGGAATTCCGCCAACTGTTTTGAAAAAGTGTTCCCCAGAACTTGCCTCTGTTCTGGCTAAATTAGTCAGACTATGCATACGTACTTCTTCATTCCCAAATTCATGGAAAGAATCCAATATCCACCCAATTCGGAAGAAAGGAAGTTCCTCTGACCCCTCTGATTACAGACCAATAGCTGTCACATCTTCCCTTGGTAAGGTATTTGAAACTTTAATTAATAAGCACATTGTTAAACATCTTGAATCCAACAACTTAATTAGTGACAGACAATATGGTTTTCGCCACGAAAGATCAACGATTGACATTCTTAATCTCCTAACTCATACCATCCATCAATCAATTGACCTAAATGGAGAAACTAATGCAGTAACCCTCGATATTTCTAAAGCTTTCGACAGAGTATGGCACCGTTCCCTGTTGTCCAAACTCCCTTCCTATGGTCTAACGCCTTTTGTTCCTTTGATTTCCTCATATCTCAGTGACAGGAAAATAAGAGTAAAAGTAGATGTATATTCCAATTTCCACTCAATCAATGCCAGCGTGCCTCAGGGATCAGTTCTGGCTCCAACCTTGTTCCTGGTTCATATTAATGATCTCTTATCTGTCACCCATAATCCCAGCCACACGTATACAGATGACTCAACACTACTTAGTTCATTCACACTCAGACACCCATTTACAAAGTCTAATATCTCTATCTCTCAACTCAGTACAGCTACCTCCATAAATGAAGACCTATCTACGATCAGTGAATGGGGACAAAACAACCTTGTCTCATTTAATGCTAGTAAACTAAATATATACAATTTACTAATAGACAGATATTGCCAGATTCGTATATTACCTTCAGTGCTACTAATATTCCCATCTCCAAAAGTATTGAAATTCTCGGTGTCTCATTTAACAATGCCCTCAGCTGGACCTCTCATGTTAGATCATTGCTAAAACTGCCTCAAAGAAACTTGGATTATTGTACAGAGTCCGCAACTTCTTCACTGACTAGCAGTTAGCTATAATTTATAAGAGATATGTGTGTTCTCAGCTTGAATACTGCTCACCCTTGTGGAATGGATGTGGAGAGGTTGCATGAAAACAACTAGACAAAATTCGGAACAAAGCTGTTAGAATTATTAACAACCCTGCCATTACAAATAAACTACCTCACCTACAAGTAAGAAGGACTGTTGCCTCCCTTGCATTATTTTACAGATATTTTTATGGCAAATGCTCAGACGAAGTTGGTTCCATGATGCCACCCCTCTATGTCTTCTCTTGTGCTACACGGGCATCTAGTAGCGCTCATGACTGGCATGTCACTCAGCCATATTGCAGAACTTCTGCCTATCAGAATTCATTTATTCCCCAAACTGCATCTCTCTGGAACCCGCTTCCCCAGAGTTGTTTCCCTCCAATCTTCAACCTACAGCTGTTCAAATCTAACTGTTACTGATATTTTATGAACAGAGGACACCAGTAATCTGGTGTATGGATTATTTTTTTTATTCATTTGCTATCCTTCCTCTGTTGTCATTAAACAAAAAAAAAAGATAAACTATCTATCTGTCTATTGCCAGACGCCTTAATCCCTATATGGGGTGGCCACAAACAAATCACCTCCATGTCACCCTGTCCCCCGCCATTTCCCTGCCCTGCTCCCAATTCACACACCCCTCATGTACAGCCGCGCACCCAATTTCACAGTACAGTCCACGTTGCAAATCCTGTGGGTGACCCGGGTTCAGCGTTTCACAGTATCGAACGTGCGGGGGAGGGAGGGAGTAGAGGCCTGGCTGGCGTGTGAGGCGGGTAGAAGGCATACTGGGGATAGGGGGAGGGGGGAAGGAGGAGGGGGAAGGAAGGAAAGACAAGAGGGATGAGACGCGGTTGGTGAGTTAATACAATGCAATGTTTTATTATAGTATAAAATAGAGAGAGAGAGAGAGAGAGAGAGAGAGAGAGAGGGAGAATAAATATACCAGTATTTAGAATAATTTCCATAGGATCTATGACAGCACTTTACACTAATATACATAGCTTAGTGTAACAGGTCGTTACCATACTATGCACGATTCGTGTTTTGTAGGGAACTGTCAAAGATCAGGTGATTACGATGGTGCTGCCCTCGAGGGGGTCTGTTAGTTGGCGAGCGGGCGTGTGTGCCTTGCATGTTTAGGTTCGTGTGTGTGTGTGTGTGTGTGTGTGTGTGTGTGTGTGTGTGTGTGTGTGTGTGTGTGTAATATAAGAAAAATATATCATGATCCCGTTTACCGTGTCTAAATGTCCGCTTATGTCACTAGGTTTTGTTTGTCAGATACAGAGATTCATTTGGTAGGTTACTTATTTGGAATATGAAATGCTTGGTGCATTTATATTTATTATTTATATCTGACTTATGACACCGTTCCGTCTACTCATGTTGGAATAGGTGCAGTGCACTGGGAAACAACGGCTAATATATATGAACACATTAGAATCATGATCGTATGCATATAGGACATCATATTTGGGAGAATATGACATGCTTAAATTTCACCTGATAGGTGAAGGAGAATATAACATGCTAAAACTTTACCTGATACTGTATACTGTAACTGGGAATATATCTTTCAACACCTGTTGCTCAGTATTTGCATGAATCTTAGACCTCTCCAGTTGCAACTATTAAGTATATAAGATAGCAGTGGTTAGTTAGTAATGAAATTCCAGGAAATAAAAAGAACGGGGGGGAGGGGAGGATGGTGCCTCATCCTCATTACACAAACAGTTCTTATGACTGTTATCACATACACAGCCACACTGAAATATTTATGATTAACATTCACAAGTGTGTAAATGGAATGTTTCTGATAACCGTGAGAATTAACCTTTGTAAGGAAACCGTAGGAAAACAAAAACTACTTAACACAAGAGTTTATTATATAGCCAGTCCAACCCCCACCCATTTCAATAACGACGTGCAGTCTGTCTGGCACTGACGTAACAAGACGTCGCACCATCTCTGGTCGGCGTCTGTAGGTCTCCCACGATTCAGAGACGTGTGCCATGAGCTCCCGGTTGTTCCTCTCCTGTGCCATATCCCAAGTGTTTGCCATCTGTGCCCAAACGTGTTCAATTACATTCATATCAGCTCTTTTGGTGGGCAGTTCCAGGAGCTGAAAGTGGTCATGTTCGTCAAGCCGGCGTTGAACTGTGCGAGTTGTGGACGGGACACCTGTCTTGTATGAACAGTATGGGCCCAGGTGGAAACGGAAAATCCTTCTCACGAAGGGATGGCAAGAAGGACTCTTCAAGCACCTCGATGTATTTATCTGCTGTGAAGCACCCCTCAATTTGGAACACGTCACCTGCACCATGCAGCGATATCCAGCCCCACACACTGCAGGTGACGTTGCCAGAACGAGCTACCTCCATGATGTTACGACGCTCGTATCGGCAAGCATTTTACGAGTTAGTGGATTATTGACGTATGTGTATTTTTCCTGTATATTACGCCTAAAACTGTGTATAAACATTCTGTATTCATATATGTATTAGTCCATAAACATACATTAAAACAAATCCCTTTTCGCCAGAGCAACAATATAATGTTCATGCGTAAACCGGCAGGCCATCCATAATTACCACCTCGTCCACACTTCACGACCATTTACCAGGCATGGAACACTTAATACTCCTAGACCGCAGTTGAACCAACATTGTCAATATTGACATATTAATTGAATATTCCATATGAATATCTGTTACCTCAGTAAAGAAAACTAAGATTTTAGCATGCCATATGATTTGTTATACCTGGAGCTATTTTTCTTCAACTGAGGTATTTGAAATTGTATTTGTTTTGTGTTTTTATGTAATTGTTTTTGCATACGGATTTGTTATCTAAATGTGGTGAATTGTTAGGTATTAAGTATTACATATTTCATTACCTAATCTCCAGGGTGGTAATCATTTACAGAACATTAAGGGAATTAATGCACATGATTATGTTCATGTGCAAATTGGACAAACTGGTTAAGTTTAAATATTTCAATACATCGTAACTATTTATTGTTTATAAATCAGGTTAACGTAACATTCAGGTAAGTAAATATCATAAATAATTTACCCAGTTACAGTTGATACATAATTGTGAAAAACCTGCTGTTTACATCTCCATTATTTACTGCAACATAATTACCTGGCTGCAGGTCCTGGTGCATTGTAAAACGTCTCCAGACCCATTCACTCAGTTTTATGACTGCATGACATCCTGTCCCTGTATCGTATAGCCACATTTATAGTCCTCCACCAAAGTCCTCCACAAGCAATTAGGCTGCAGCTTATTAACTAACAATTAATAAACATACCTGGTGTTATTTACTCTCCAGCAATGGCCTTGGCCATGAGACGAAGAGAAAAATACTTTCTCATTTGTGAATACTGCACGTCCCCAGAACTCAAGGTCTCGCTCAACATGGAGTTGTGCAAATTCCAGCCTCCCGGCTCTGTGAGCATTAGTTAGTTTCTCCTTCTGTGCAGGAATTCTGTTTTGTATACCCCTCTCGAACAGCCTGCGCCTTACAGTCATAGCGCTGACATGCAACTGCAGGTTCTGTGCGATAGTCGCGGCGTTAGTGTGAGGGTCTGCTTCAGCTGCTGCCACAATCATGCCATCCGGTTCCGCGTTTGTCCTCCGACGCGCTCCTGTTCTCGCCGTTAACAAACCAGTACAGTGGGTCTCATTTCATTCATTAAAGTGCTAAAACAATCGTAATAGAATGGGTAAAAGTAAACCTGCTACGAAACTAACGCATAATCAAACATTACTTCCATCTACACTTTATTCAAATACAATACACAACCGACAGACAATGATTAACAATTGGCACAAGTTGGACACAGAAACAATTGGAGACAATTGCTAAGTAGGTGTTCGAGAATTGTGAGTATTTGGAGAGACGATTTAATAATAGTGTCATGAGGGAGTAGTGAGTCGACATCACCTCACCGCACTGGGTTGAGGTTGGTGCAAGTCTTTCATTTACCCGTTTACTTTTGGTGCAGTTATGACAAAACATTGAATATATCCTCTCCAGCTACTCCAAGCTGATCCCTACCCACTGCTTACTCACTGGTTCTTGATCTCTACCTCGATTCTAATGTTCTGAGTATGCTGTATAATTATGTAATCACTCAGATTAGAGTGGACAAAAATTTGATATAAGTGAATATCTTTTGAACTCCCTTCATATACTAGAGCGAAACAAAGATTCTAATGGTAAATAACTGTTTCGAAGTTGCTGGTTTGATTATATCAGTATAGTTTAGGAAGGCAGAATTTCCAGATAGGTAAGCGTTTTCTACTTACCAATCACGCTCAAAGAAAACTATACTGTACTTTCACCTACCGAAATGTGTTGCCATTAGGTTTTACTCTTCCAACACGGCTATTACCACCCTTTGGATCACACACGCCAAATGACAATTCATTTACAATGTGCATGCCGTCTTTGGAAAAGCTTATCTGTGGCGTACTCGTATTTAACCTGGCATGTTTCAAAATACCCACCTCTAACTGCCTATACCAGTTTACATATGCATAGTACATCACATTTTCTATTCCATTCCCCTCTTACAATAACTGCTGTTATCTTACCAGCAAACGCTGTGGTACCTTGGACTGCCAAAACCAGCAGAGTAGGGCTGGAGGAACACGGTTCGCCTAGTCGTCATAAAACGCCTGTGCAGAAGTGAATATTACAACCACAAATCACACTTTCCAGCGAAGAAATTCATGTGGGATAGGCCTTTTCCCTTTACCAACATTCAAGGTCTTAGTACCAGCCTGAATTCTGTTCACTTCCTCCTCGAATCCATATCTCCTTTACCCCTGTATCACCCAGAAACCCACCTCTCTCCCTTTACTGACTTATCCCTATATAGTTTTCCTGGCCACAGTCTTCTCACTAACTTTCTTATCACTGGTGGTATATATATATATATATATATATATATATATATATATATATATATATATTGATGCAATAAATCTGATAATGCAGTTGCCACTATCATCAGTTTCACTTGTGCTAATTTCGCTTACTCACTGTAGAAACTAAATTACCGTTATATACCCAAATATATCTGTATAGACAGCAAAGGGTAGGAGGTGAAAATCAATGCTAAACCCCGCAGTGGTTCTTTCTGTAGCTGTTTTATTGTCCACGGTATAATAATCCCTTCCCCTGACCCACTGTATTACATGACGCGATTGACGACTTCTGATACACTCCTGGTTAATGTTCACGGATCTTCAGTTGGCTCCTCCCAGGCAACCACACTGGAACCGTAGACTGTATGCCTATAGGCCACTGGTTGGCTGCTTCTTGTCAGTGTGGCTAGCACCTCACTCAGCCCGCAGCAATGTTAATGAGATACTGCTTGGTGATTTTAAGCCCATGTTTTTTTATGTTTATTGTTCTCCCTCAGACTGCTGGCCAGGATCTGCGCCAACCTTATATCTCCCAGATGCATCGTGCTCTATTTGGGCATGTGATGCTACACTACTACCAAGGTTTTCCCCCAGGCTGATGGCAGTCTACTGGCTGAAGTTAATGATGCAACCCAGAGTGAACACCTTCAGACCATTTCTGAGGTGGATAATCTCCCTGTCTCATGCTGCCTTCATACTTCTTTGAATCAGTCTCGAGGGGTAGTTTATGCAAGTGAGCTTTTCGGCTACAACGTGGAAGTACTCCAGAATGAACTGGCTGATCAAGATATGGTGAAAGTTGAACGTAGGCCTATCCATGAGAGAGTAAATGGTAACTTGTCTGCAGTGCCAACCCTCATCCTTACGCTTGACACAGTCCAACTCTCAGATGATATGACTGCTGCATGACATTGCTACAAGGTGAAACAGTATGTACCTCAGCTTAGATACTGCTTCCATTGCCAGCATTTTGGTCATATCAGCTGCACGTGTAGGCACCTTGATAGTGGCTTGCCAAAGATCTGTGCCACGTGTGGGGATGACCATGAAGACTTCGAGTGTTCCTCACCCCCTTCCTGAGTTGAATGCAATGAGCCATATTCTGCTTCCTCAAAAGTTTGTGACAGGTAAAATTTTGAGTTGGAGGTTCTCTCCTATCGTGCCAAGAAGATTTCGTTTACAGAGGCTTAGACGAGGGTCCTGTCAATGATCTCACTCCAAGGGGTTACTTATGTATCAGCCATAGTAGTGCGATGTTCTCCAATGTTTCCTGCTGCAAGGACATCAAAATCATCCCCAGTGGTAGGGTCCAAAATTGCCTCCACCTCCTCCGTTGCTGAGTGTGCTGCTACCTCATCTTCAGGTACTTGTTTGCCAACTACTATATCCCATTCCGTTACTGTTGTTCAGGGGCGTAGATAGGATCTTAAAACACTGGGCACTTAGCCCAGCCCAGAAATCTTTAGATTTTAGATTTTCACCAGATAATGTTCAAGTTATTTTGTAGTAAAACGAATATGTGAGATAGTATTGTGCTCTACCAAAAGGTTCCGGTCAAGTACTTTTAGGCTAACTTTTGCAACATGAAATAAAAATAAAATGAGTACAATCTGAGTTCAATGGCAATCTCCCCTCCTGACTCATCTACTGCTACAGTGACTGCAGGAAGTAACTCTTCCTCCACTTCCTCTAGCCTTGCAGGCTGCACCTCATTGTCTTGGTCTCCTTTCTTTTTTAAAAA
Source organism: Coenobita brevimanus (assembly GCF_032717465.1). Classification (NCBI taxonomy): domain Eukaryota; kingdom Metazoa; phylum Arthropoda; class Malacostraca; order Decapoda; family Coenobitidae; genus Coenobita; species Coenobita brevimanus. The sequence continues at coordinate 59,525,713 of NC_136993.1, read as the reverse complement.
GTTTCTTATATCCATAGCCTCAAGTCATGCTAGCTGCCACCACATGTCAACAAGCCCTGTAACCTGTGCGCTCTGCTCTCTCTCTCTCTCTCTCTCTCTCTCACATGTGCGTGGGCTGGCACCACTGCGTGACTGATGGCCGACTGGTGAGTGGCTGTGAATACTTAATAGAAACGAACGTGAACCGGACGGGATCAAACTGGACGTTTTCCATACAAGATGTATCATTTCTAGTCCTAACAACATGAATTAAAATTTTGTGTTGGCCCCAGCCAGGGCTCTTCTTATTTTTGTAAAAAAAAAAAAAAGAACTATCTGAGATCTGGGGCTATTCATAAAACATTTGGGGCTATTGCCCCCAGTGCCCATGCCTGACTACACCAATGCTGTTGTTCTTGGATCTGTTTGTGGCAATTGGCACGAGACATCACAAGCATCCAGCACCAAGTTTTCTCCAGAGACTGTGTCAATATCTGCCTGTCATACAACACTGGGAAGTGATAAATTACCAGGAGCAGCACCACGTCTGATCATCTACCCAGACAAGTGTACGTCTGCTGCTGAAACTGGTGTTTCTGTTGCACCAAAACTCGGTAGGGGGTCCTCAAAGTTGTTCTTGGCAGAAAATCACCCAAGTAAACTCTCTGCCAGGGCAGCCAGTCAGAATCAGCCTAACGCTGATGCCTCTGAGTGTTCCTCTTCCTTGGATATGATGGAACTTGCTGGTGCTGGGGACTCTGCACCCTCTACCACTACCTCTAACAATGCCATGGCAACCAGTCCTGTTCTCTCGGCTCCTAGAGCCATTCCAGCTTACCCTGATAAACAGAACCATGCTATTAAACAACCTGTATGGCCTCCATCAAACGTTCCTCTTCCAGGTGGGTCAAGTATCCCTCCCAGAAAGGCAGTAGGTAACCTACCATGCCTGGTGCAGTAAACATTCCCCTACAATAGAACTATAGAGGTGTTAGAGCTAATTATTAGGAACCTCAACGACTCCCATTTGGATTTCACCCCTTTTGTGTTTGCTTTCAACAGACTGCAGTTGGGTGCAGGTCTCTTCCTGGTCCAACAAGATAATTATAAAGTTTTCCACTCACTACCTCTAGTGGATTGTAATTCTCGAGGTGGCTGTGCTATTCTGTGTCATACAGATATTGCATTCACTTATTATTCTCTACAGACCCTACTTCAGATAGTGGTTGCTCAGTTGAACAAGGAGAAGAGTTACACAGTCTGTTGCCTTCATTTACCTTCCTCTGTGCCTGTCTCGTGTGTCGATCTTGACTACCTTATTTGTCATCTTCCTAGGCCATTTGTTTTTCTAGGTGACCTAAATGGGCTTCATGCTTTGTGGGCCAATAGCATACGTAACGGTCGTGGTGGTCTGGCATCTTTGGCTGAGGGTTTTGACTTGGTTCTTCCTACTACGGGCAACCTGATGTATTTTCATGGACATACTTATAGTCTCTGTGTTATCAATCTTACATTAGTCCCCCCTTATTTTTCACTGATTTTTGTTTTATATGGGACGTTACCTGACATGCACAGAAATATTCATTACTCTCGAGTGATTAATGTGTGCATCTCTGTATCAATGAATCATGTCCTTCATCGGTGTTTGTGCAAGGGTGATTGCACAGAATTTGAGGAACATTGTAATCTTGACTGTAGTGTTCATGACATCAGATCAGTGATGTTACAGAACAAGATTTCATATCTGTTGTATGAATGGCTGGTTTTCTTCTATTCCACGAATGTGTGGAAAGTTCTGCAGGAAACCGGTGGTTTGGCGGAATGAGGAGCTTGCTTTGGCAAGGAACATCTACAAAGCTGCTGTTAGAAAGTAGAGGAATAACAGAGATATTGTCTTTCTCAAAAATCAGTATAAGTAAGCTCTTGCACATTATCAGTGGATTTTGAAAAACTCACATCGTACCTGATGGAGAACCTAGGTCTCGACCGTTACTTCATCCACTACTTTACCACTGGACTGGAAGGTGGGGGATTTAACAGGCAATCATTCGTCATCTCCTCCTCTGATATTGAAAGTTCAGGGATCTTCTGCATCGAAAGTCTTGGAATCAACAGGAGGGGTGAATATTCCCCCCGTTTCAGTCTAATGGAGGGGAACCTTATAATGCATTCTTAACTCTCCAAGAATGTTGGGCTGCTCGCCCATTCCGTTGTGTCCTATTGTCATTCATTTGTCTGATATCTTACGTGTGCAATCTGTTTGAGAAGGTTGTTAGTGTGAGACTTGTTTGAGATCTAGTGGAAAATGGACTATTTTCCCCATCACAAAATGGGTTTCGCAGGATGAAATATACATCAGAAAACCTCCTCAGTTTTGAGTCAGGAATCTGGGAGGCTTTCAGTCAACATCCTAAGGCTTTGTTTTTTTTTTTTTTTTACTTGGAAAACGCATATAATAAAGCATTGTTCCATGGAATTCTGAGTAAACTTCACAGCTCGGGGCTGCCTGACTGCCAGTCATTGTTACTTGGTGACTTCTTCCCAACCCACATGTTTGATATCTGTAACTCCCAACTCGGCAAAGCAGTCTCTATATCAGGACTTATCTAAGATTGCTGAATGGGGACTATATATCAGCCATTTAATGCTTTGAAAATCAAACATATCTACTTTACTAACCTGCTGTATTGCTCCAGTAAGGCCCGTGGACGCTTCCAAGAAGTGTCAGTTGTGGCATTTAAGAACTGCTAGTTGGGAGGCCCTCAGGCAGTACTTCTTTGATTTTCCCTGGAATGATCATTGCTTGCATGGTAGAGAGCGATCTGAGTGTCCCTTGCGCATTACGGACGTTATTCTTTCAGGCAATGAAATACGCATTCCTTCCTCATATCCTATGATTAATGCACACAAAAAAATAATGATAATAATTGGTTTAATCATGCTTGTTCTAAAGCTGTCTACAAGAAGAAGACTTACCAAATGTATTGGATCTTACCCACCACTGAATCTCATCTCATCTTTCTGCCTGGATTTGTGTTAAGTCTGTTCTTTGCGCTGCAAAAAATAATTTTATTCTTCTGAACTCGCCAGCTTGAATTCTTTCCACTCTTGGTACCTTGCAGAAAACCTTTCTAACAACTTTACCTCGTAATCCTCCCCCCCCTCTTTTCCAATCTGATGGCTCTGTAGCTATTTCTTCTGCTGATAAAGCAGAACTCTTCAGTCATACTTTCTCCACCAATTCAACCTTAGACGATTTAGGTGCTGTTCCTCCATCATGTCCTCTCTCTGAATTGTTCATGGCTGGCATTAATATTTCTTCAATTGACATACTTTCTGCCATCACTGGCCTTAGTACTAACAAGGCATATGGACCTGATGGGGTCCTGTCCTGTTATCCTCAAGAACTGTGTGTCTGTGTTTACACCCTGCCTAGCTAAACTCTTTTGCCCTTGTCTGTCAACTTGTACATATCATTCTTGCTGGAAGTTTGCTCTCATTCAGCCTGTCCCAAAGAAGAGTGACCACTTCCATCCCTCTGACTATTGCCCAATTGCTTTAACATCATGTGATTCAAAAGATTTCGAGTCTATTCTTAACAAAAAAAAAAATCATTCCTGTCACAACATTTTTTTCTGATCGTCAGTTTGGATTCCACCAGGGAGGCTCCACTAGCGACCTTCTCACATACCTTTCAGATTCCTGGTCATTCTCCTTTCGGGACTTTGGCTGAAGCTATTCCATTGTACTTGACATCTCAAAGACATTCAATCAAGTCTGGCATAAATCCTATATTCCATGCTGCCCTCTTACGATTTCTATCCATCTGTCTGTGCCTTCATCTCTAACTTCCTTTCTGATCGTTCTATAGCTGCTGTTGTAGACGGCCACTGTTCTTCCCCTTGAGCACTAATAGTGGTGTTCCTAGGGGTTCTGTCCTATCAGCAACTCTCTTCCTCAATGACCTTCTTAGCAGTACAGCTAAGCCTATCTGCCCATATGTTGATTACTCCATCCTCCACCTTTCCATTCACTTCCCACAGCGTCAGTCTCAGCATTTACTTTAACAAACAATGGATGAGGCTATGGCACACCTAATGTGTTAGTTGGCACATGACTCAGGGGTAAAAGTAATCTCGTTTTCAGTGAATCAAAAACTCAGTTCAATCAACAAGAAATATTCTGCAGGAGTACCCTCTAGTTATTAACCCGCCAGAACCCGGCAGATTTTTCACTAATTACTCCCTCCCAATCCCAGCTTTTTCGATTTTTTTTTTTTTTTTTGCTAAAACCTCTGCATTTTATGAGAAACATCGAAAATTCAGAAAGTGCTCACCTGAGCTTGGAAATACCCGATACAGGTGACCCTACCCTCACCTGGTACCGTTGTCTATTGAGCCCGGCTCCAGAGAAGACGTTTTCTATGGGAGGGGTAACTATTCCAAACCACTCAGAATAGGTAGATATTTATTTATTTGGTACGAATTTATATGTAGTACAAGAGTACATTGGTTTTCACACAGTAATACAGATGATATAAGTGTTGTTTCACTCACCGAACACATCAACATACTGCACCTTCCTTGGCGACATTATCCTATCACTTCTAATTGTTTCTTCCTATGGCGCCAAGTAAACTTTGTTCTCCACATTGTCATCGATTGGGGAATCACTCTCACCTTGAATTTCGTACCATGGCATGACATGTCTTTACTGGCCAGGTCACTGGTAACAGGTGAGTTGCTGAGACAATGGCATGCAGGGGGGGAGAGGTCACGCTGAGTAAGGCGTTGTCCCCACCTGGCCTCGGGTAGAGGAAGGTGTCCCGCGTATATGTACCAAGAATCTCACGCGAAATGTGAAAATTGTGCAAATGATGGACCCTGCAATTACAGGGCATTTATTAAAATCAATGGGAGTCACAGTGACAAAACCTTAAGGCGCATATGTACGTCAATGGGATGGGGTGCGTTAACAATATCCAGATGAATCCTGCATCATCTTTAAACATACTTGGGGTTTCCTTCCCTCGGGTTTTATCTTTGAAAGAACATATTTCCTGTCATGTAAAATCTGCTTCCAAGAGATTAGGTGTGCTAAGCCAACTTCATGCTGTAGTGCCCAGAAGTGATAACGAGTTGTATCTAGTTCATTTTATATGATCAAAAGTTCGGTTTAGTGAGCGAGTGTGGCCGAGACATAGTTGTTACCATGCGGATGTGACCAGAACATAGATTAAGTTACCTAGTTGCTAAGGCATTTTTTTTTTCTACCGTAATTTATTAGTATTAAGTCACTTTATAATATAAAATCTCGAGTGGATGGGAGCATGTGCCTTTCGTCACGTAATCCAGCATAATGAATGCGTGCGCAGAGTGATGTAAAGCACGATGATTTTTATTGTTTTTCGGTGCAAGGGTACAAAGAGAGAAGTGTTGGTGAGTAATTATTATAACTTGAGAATGTTATTTTTTGGGGGTAATAGATTGTAAGGGGAAAGACATCACATTGAGTCTATCACGAGTCTGTAATAATAAAAATGTTAAACTGCGTACACCGTCATCCCCCCCCTCCCCCTTTGCATCATGCAGTTTTGGCATGTTTCACTCACTCACTGGCTGTGATGTGTGACGGGTGGCCGGTACTGTCGTCATCCTTCCCCAGCCAAGGAATTCTGTAAGTAATTTGATATTATGTCTGATATGTTGAAGCGCGAATAGTGATATCCCACGAGTGATAATAGTGACGGAATAGAGAAATAGACTCGGGGTAGAATCAAGTGTTGTCATTCCTCAGGAAGTGTGTAGTGGTGACACCATTGGCCATTGGAAGAGCGAGTCCCGAATTTCCCACTCACCTCCCCTATATTCTTCAGCTGAATAGTGCAGTATTTCCCATATATTTGTGTACTGTACTTTGTATTATTAATTAGTAACTGGAATACGAGAATGCTAGCTAGTTGTGCCTGAGTCTCAGATCAATGTGTGATTATTGTGGGCCAAGTATCAGGTGCCCAGGAACTGTGAATTATTTATTAATGTGTTGGGATGACTTTCCAATTCAGTACTTATTAGGGCTATGTTGTGAGTTAATGTTCACGTGGTTACTTTGTGAGGCACAATGATGTTGATGCAGTGATGATTTTCATGGTTAGAGTTAAAGTTATTCATGCTTACTGTATTTGTCATAGTACTACTATGTTATCCCTACAATAAGTATTATTTTCAGCAGACCTATGTGTCTGGAGTGCCACGTGTTATTCTGTTATTACATGAGATGCCGAGTATTGTAGCTCATGTTTCTTTATTATGAGACTTTCCTGATCATGTGAAGGGATTACTTGCATTGGGGAGAATAATTATTCATTATTCATATTAACTTCTATCGAGTCCAAGTGTGGAGGTCGAAGTACCAGTGAGTGAGTCAAAGTCTATGTGTGGAGGTCAAAGTACCAGTGAGTGAGTCAAAATTGAAGTGTGGAGGTCAAGGTCCCAGTGAGTGTGTCCAGGTCCCAGTGAGTGTGTCCAGGTCCCAGTGAGTGTGTCCAGGTCCCAGTGCATGAGTCAAGGTCCCAGTGTGGAAGTCAAGTTCAGGAGTGGCAGAGGAGTGGACCAGTGAACTATGTGCTCAGAGGGATGATTATGAAGAAACATATTGGACTGGGACAAAGGAGCTAAGTTTTGTGAATTTCATATCAGGACCATATATTTTCTTTTGAACAAAGTGCCAACTGATTCAGGTTTAATCTGTAAAGCAAGTATAGCTGGGGAAGATTACCTTTCTTTTGGTCTTGTTAATACACATTCCCTCCCACTCGAACTTTATTGTTTGTATAACCCTTAAGAACTGGTGGTATAGAGCTTATCTAGTAGTTTGTTAATGTGAAAACTTAGAAGCATTTTGGGAAATTGCGAAGGTTGGGCTCGGGTTGGCCGAGTTGGAAACTGGCCCCGTCATTTTGGCATGCTACCATTCTTAACTTGACCACTTGAAATATAATAAACGCAACCGAAGAGGCCGCTAGTGGGAGAGAGTCTCCATCAATCTGAGTTCCCGACCGTTCCAGCACACAGTGGTCATCAATAGTGACTTGATTTCTGTCCCTTTTGACCACGTAAAAGTCTGGATCGCAGAGGTGACAGTACAAGTGGTGGCAGCATTGGGATGACCTATTAAGGTGAGGGTAATTAAACTGGTAAGCAATAATTGATAGATCATTTAGAAGTAAAATTAAGGTATTAGCTCATCTCCCAGTTCTCAAAGGTATATGTACTTAGCATTATATGTAGAATTATAAGGTATGTGTATTTGTAGTGTGTACTATTTTGGTGTTGCAGTTGAGCATTCACCTCCTGAGGTTGCTCAAGTTGCAGTTGGGGCATTTTAGTAGTTGAGCATTCACCTCCTGGGGTTGCTCAAGTTGCAGTTGGGGCATTTTAGTAGTTGAGCATTCACCTCCTGGGGTTGCTCACGTTTGTATAATTTATGATGGAATCCCGTGTAGAAAAGTTAATCGACCTTGAAACTGAAATGCCTGAGGGAGTAGAGGTGAAACAGGAACCATCCGCAATTGATGAGTGTTTTGAGCATATTAGAATGTTGCAGATGTTAGGCCCACTCGGACTCACCCCGACCAAGGTTAGAGGTCCATTACAGTATACTCCCGTTGAGTCTGGAAATCCATTTAGGCAGTCAACTCCACAGTTGTCAAATTTGCCTGTAGGAGGTATGCAGAGCTATCAGGCAAATTTGGTAGTACTAGAGTGTAAGGATGTTGATGTTCTAAGGATGAGTGAAATGTATGGTCTACATACTAGGATCCTGGTGGATCACTTTTTGATGCAGGTGGAGTCAGTGACTGCTAACTTAGAACAGCGGAAGGCGGTAGCACTCACACGTATGGACACAGAGTTGCGTACGTATGTTCTGGGAGAGTTAAGCTTATGTGAGGCAGGTGGTAATTATGGGGACATTAAGACATTGTTGCAGTGTGAGTTCAGAGGTCCCGAAGGGATCGCTGATGCATTCTGTGAGCTAGCCCAAATGGAGTATAACTTTGAGGATCCACCTAAGAGATTTGTTAGACAGTTCAGGAGTAACTTCAGCGCAATCTGTAGAGAATATCCCCATATTAACCTTCCCAGTGTGGAGCAGTTGTGGAAGAAAGCTGTGCTACATAATGTACCACAGGAAGTTAGGGAACGATTAGAGTTGTTTAAAGATCTGGGAATGGAGGAGACCTTTATTTCAGAATTAGAGAGAGAAAGAGGTTATAGACAGTGGCGTAGAGTGGCAAAAGTTGTGGATGAACAAGGGTCTGATGTTGATAATGTTCCAACCCCTACTAGAATCACACCACCAGTTGTTAATGACAATGCTCATCCAGTGACTCGAGTACCCGTTCGTCAGATATCCTTTAAACCTAGAACTATGATGTGGCCTTGTGGGTGGTGTTCAAATGGCAGTAAACATGACAGGGCGAACTGTCCAAGGAAACCAGAGTGAGGAAGTTGTTTTGATTGCTTGAAAGGGAACTCTAGAAGGGGACATAAAGGATGCCCTGCTAGACCTAACTTGAGTAGAAAACCAGAGAGAAGCATGCCAAGTATACCTCTCGCAACAGCTAGTTCCCTCTCACAGCAGGATTCTCAGTTACATCCAGACACCCAATCGCCTAGGGAATGACTAGACGCCCCTGAGGTAATGCAGGCTGCCAGTCATGTCGTGTGTAGCGTACAGGATGTAGAACAGAATGAGAGTTGTCAGAACCTTTCAGATGGTGAGGTGGAGGAAGTCCAAAAAGTTCGAGGTGAAGTAGACACTCCAGTGATACGCTTGATTTTGGGCCAGTATCAGGTTTCAGCTTTTGTAGATACCGGCAGTGTAGCAACATTGATGAAAGAGAGTACTGCAAATAGATTAGGATTAAAGATTAGCAAGTGCTGACATTCATTGCATTCAGTATCCAACCATAAGTTAACTGTTGTTGGCCAAGTTTCGTCAGTAGTGCACATTCCCTCCGAGATAAACGAAGTGCAACGATTTGTAGTGGTCCCAGATTATTATTTGTTACCAGAAGTGCTCATGGATGCTGACTTAATTGGTAGAGCGATTTTCACTTGGGACGGAGAAGTTCAGGTGATGCATTGGGGTGGTCAGCAGTACGAGGTCCGAAATAAGCTTTGCCAGACAGTGAACAGAATAAAGTTCCAGGCTAACCATACGAGAAAGGCAGAAGGAGAGCTAGTACAAGTGAAGTGTAGGACTGTGGTACCTTCACAGACATTTATGTCAGTACCCATTGTGTTGAAAGACAGAAAACCCGGAGATGTCTTACATGTTAGTAAATTTCAGAAGGCCAGGGGTAAAGCTTCATTAACACCAAATTGTTGCATGAGAGTGAGAATGGGACATGCTATTTACTCATTGCCAATGTAACCAAGGGACCAGTGAAGCTAAACCCAGGACAAGTGTTGGGGACGTACCATGTTGCTGACGAGTCGAATATTACTTATCTTGACCCAAGAACCGAATATGTGGCCCATGCACCTGTGCGACACTGAGAAAGCATTGAACGAAGCAGTGCATACGTCCCTAGGTACATCACCATTCTTTGCTTTTTATGGTCGTCATCCAAATTGCGAGGTAGGAGATTTGCAGTTGCCTACTGATGAAGACTGTATAGAGAAAATAGATGTCAAACAGATGCTCAAGGAGGCACAACGTCGGATGACAGCAGGATACCTTAACAGGGCAAATGAGGCACGTAGGAATGACTCTCTAGAAGCTGGTGAATTAGTTTGGATTTATCTCGAAGAGTGCTTCCCTGGTACTGCATCAAAGCTAAATAGAAAATGGCAGGGTCCTTACAAGATTGTCAGAGTTATTGATCAGGGTAGAGCCTATGAGTTAGAAAATGAGTTTGATGGTACCATCTTGAGTAGGGCAGCTGAAAAGGTCAAAAGATATGTTGAAAGAGATGCCTTATTGAGTACGGTGGATCACAAGTTTTTGACCAGTGAGGAAGAGGAAGAGATACTGCCTAGTGTAAGATCCTGGAGACCGCCTGAGAGGTTGCAGTACACGTAGGTGATGGGTATATGGTGTATATATTGTATATACTCATTTTTTTTTTCTCTCTGAACACGTCTTGTCCTTGCCTTAACTGGCTGGGAACATGGAGTCAGGTATGCCCTTCTAGGTTTCTCCGGACTGTACCTGCATATTTATCTTTTTTACCACTACCTATGAGTTGTAATTTTGGGTAAGGCAATAGGGTTGAGTAGTTGTTTAGGGTATGTCCAGCTTTTGGAGAGATGAGGCGTGGAAGCTGCGTGTTTGTCAAATCGAGTACACCACGGTGTATAAACCGTCATTTTGCCTTACCTCGATTCTTTTTCTCTTTAGGTTAGATTGTTAGGCTTAGGGAAAATGAGCTCTCACACTTAGGATTTTTTTTTTCCAGTTAGGGAACTGTACATGTGAGGGGCAGTTCTACCTGAAGGTCTCCACCTGGAGGTTTCCTACTTGCTTTGAGAACCTTGAGCGCCGAGTGTATGTAATACCCAAAACGCAGTATAGGATTGCTCAGAGAGGGGAAGTTTCCAGTTTCTCTGTAGGGCTTGGAGAAGTTGAACTATGGGGCTCTCGCATGTTAGGAGAGGTAGGTAGGTTTCGCTCGGTCTCTCTGGACAGAATGCAGTTTAGCGACTCGTGTTACTCTTAGCTAAGCACAAAGTTTCTCCTTGTAGCAGGACATTCTCCTTGTGAGTAATATGCCTGGAGGGTGGCATACGTCGTCAGTTGCATATAGTGAGTAGCAGGAGAAAATTTACTTGTGGTAGAGGATTTTTTTTTTTTTTGTGGACACGATAGCCGCCGACTGTTCTTGAGAATGGAGCTTATGTAATATCCCACAGTCGCAGTATAGGACAGGTTGGCTGGTGTTTTGGAGGTGTGTAGATTGGTTTCCCCTCACGAGCAAGGAGCATGTGGAACACCCCACAGTAGCAGTATTGAGGAAGACTGGTCAAGTAGGTGAACTTACGTACCGTATGTGTTAAGTATAGGTACTGGTTATTTCCGAGGAGTTCAGATCCAGTCGCCCCAACTTTTGGTCTTCCCTAACCGTGGGCGGATATAGTGCCTGGAAGTGATAATGAGTTGTATCTATTTCATTTTATATGACCAAAAGTTCGGTTTAGTGAGAGAGTGTGGCCGAGACATAGTTGTTACCATGCAGATGTGACCAGAACATAGATTAAGTTACCTAGTTGCTAAGTCATTTTTTTTTCTACCGTAATTTATTAGTATTAAGTCTCTTTATAATATAAAATCTCGAGTGGATGGGAACATGTGCCTTTCGTCACGTAATCCAGCATAATGTACGCGTGTGCAAAGTGATGTAAAGCACGATGATTTTTATTGTTTTTCGACGTAAGGGTATAAAGAGAGAAGTGTTGGCGAGTAATAATTATAACAAGAGAATGTTATTTTTGGTGGGTAATTGATTGTACGGGGAAAGACATCACATTGAGTCTATCACGAGTCTGTAATAATAAAAATCTTAAATTGCGTACGCCGTCATCCCCTCATCCCCCTTTGCATCACGCAGTTTTGGCATCTTTCACTCGCTCACCGACCATGATGTGTGAAGGGTGGCCAGCACTGTTGTCATCCTTCCCCCCCCCCCAAGGAATTCTGTAAGTAGTTTGATATTATGTCTGATATGTTGAAGCGTGAATAGTGATATCCCACGAGTGATAATAGTGACGAAATAAAGAAATAGACTCGGGGTAGAATCAAGTGTTGTCGGTCCTCAGGAAGTGTGTTGCGGTGACACCATTAGCCATTGGAAGAGCGAGTCCCGAGTTTCCCGCTCACCTCCCCTATATTCTTGAGCTGAATAGTGCGGTATTTCCCATATATTTGTGTACTGTACTTTGTATTATGAATTAGTAACTGGAATACGAGAATGCTAGCTAGTTGTGTCCGAGTCTCAGTTAAATGTGTGATTATTGTTGGGCAAGTATCAGGTGCCCAGGAAATGTGAATTATTTATTAATGTGTTGGGATGACTTTCCAATTCAGTACTTATTAGGGCTATGTTGTGAGTAAATGTTCACGTGTTTACTTTGTGAGGCACAGTGATGTTGATGCAGTGATGATTTTCATGGTTAGAGTTAAAAGTTATTCATGCTTACTGTATTTGTTATAGTACTTTTTCTTCTATGTTATCCCTACAATAAGTATTATTTTCAGAAGACCTATGTGTCTGGAGTGCCATGTGTTATTCTGTTATTATTTGAGATGCCGAGTGTTGTAGCTCATGTTTCTTTATTATGAGACTTTCCTGATCATGTGAAGGGATTACTTGCACTGGGAAGAATAGTTATTCATTATTCATATTAACTTCTAGCGGGTCCAAGTGTGGAGGTCGAAGTACCAGTGAGTGAGTCCAAGTCCAAGTGTGGAGGTCGAAGTACAAGTGAGTGAGTCAAAATTGAAGTGTGGAGGTCAAGGTCCCAGTGAGTGTGTCCAGGTCCCAGTGAGTGTGTCCAGGTCCCAGTGCATGAGTCAAGGTCCCACTGTGGAAGTCAAGTTCAGGAGTGGCAGAGGAGTGGACCAGTGAACTATGTGCTCAGAGGGATGATTATGAAGAAACATATTGGACTGGGACAAAGGAGCTAAGTTTTGTGGATTTCATATCAGGACCATATATTTTCTTTTGAACAAAGCGCCAACTGATTCAGGTTTAATCTGTAAAGCAAGTATAGCTGGGGAAGATTACCTTTCTTTTGGTCTTGTTAATACACATTCCCTCCCTTTATTGTTTGTATAACCCTTAAGAACTGGTGGTATAGAGCTTATCTAGTAGTTTGTTAATGTGAAAACTTAGAAGCATTTTGGGAAATTGCGAAGGTTGGGCTTGGGTTGGCCAAGTTGGAGACTGGTCCCGTCATTTTGGCATGCTACCATTCTTAACTTGGCCACTTGAAATATAATAAACGCAACCGAAGAGGCCGCTAGTGGGAGAGAGTCTCCATCAATCTGAGTTCCCGACCGTTCCAGCACACAATGGTCATCAATAGTGACTTGATTTCTGATTTCTGTCCTTTTTGACCACGTAAAAGTCTGGATCGCATAGGTGACAGTACAGTGCCTTCTTTATTCCTGCACAATTGTTAACTTTATCCACAGGTTTCATGTGCCCCTGTGTAGAGTACAGCTCCCACGTGTGAGGAGGCTTCCCACATACAGCTCTTCTCAACAAGGTGGAGTCAAAAGCTTTTCGTCTCATTAACTCAACTCGCATTACTGGCTCCCTTCAGCCTCTGTCTTTTCGCCGCACTGTTGCATCTTTATCACTTTTCTATATCTACTTCAGTGGTCACTGCTCTTCTGAACTGTCTGCTTGCATCCCTACACCGCTATAGCATGTGCGTAGCACCCATCTACGAGTAGCAACAAACTCTCATCCCTCCTCAGTCCAACTCTCTAGTGCAAGAGTTAGCCATTACTTCTAGTCCTTCATGTATGCAACAGGTCACTCTGGGACTGTCTCACTCTGTATTCCCTGCTGCCTATGGTCTCCAGTCTTTCAAGTGCCATATGTCCAGGCATCTTGAAATGAATATTGTTTTTGTTTTTCTTGGGGGAACAGTTTCTGGGCTCCAGGCCTTTGTTTCCTTCTTCTTTGCATGATATATATATATATATATATATATATATATATATATATATATATATATATATATATATATATATATATATATATATAATCTCTAACAGTTTTGACATTATTCTCACTCTCTTAACAGTACACTCTGTTGAACCTGATACTTTAAGTCACTTGCTAATATCGCCTCAAAGAAATTTGGATTATTGTACAGAGTGTATGATGTCTTCACTGACGAGCAGTTAGCTATGATTTATAAGATTCATTTGTGCTTTCAGTTCGAATATTGCTCACCCTCGTGGAGTAGATATGAGATTTCCCATAAACAGCTGGACACAATTCAAGACAAATCTATAATAATAATAACTCAGCAGTTACAAATGAACTACCTTCCCTACAAGTAAGAAGGAATGCTGTCTCCCTTACATAATTATATTGTTGTTTATATGGTAAATGCTTAGATAAAGTTGCATCCACTGAGTCACCTTTCTACACCTTCCCCCCTGCTGCATGGCCCTCTGTGCTCATGACTTGACCATCATATTGTCATATTACAGAATCGCCTGTCAAAATTATCTAGTGTCCTGAACCGTTTCTCTTGCGAATTCATTTCCCCAGATTAGTTTCTCCCCAGACTTCCATCCACAGCATTTCATATCCAACCGTTACAAATTTGTTTTTATGTTTGTTGGACATGCAGTCAGGTGTATGCTTTTTCTTCTGTATTTAAATTGTCCTTGACCCTTCTGCTCGATTTCTGTGGGGAGAATGTCTTGTGACACTCTACAGTAGAGTGGTAACTACAGTAAGGCAAGCCTGCAACTCAATGAGGTAAAGTGTGCCAAGTGATGACCTTCGATTTTTGTTCATTGTATTGTCACGAGATGGCAAGTGCCTGTAAAATGATTAAGGCGCGACCAATTGAAATAGATTCAGTATGTTTGGCTTTGATATATGATTTCAAATAATTTAACTCCTTCACTGCAAGCCAAATGTTTTCAACAGTAGGTACCAAAAAGGAAAGAAGAAAAACTTAATTACCTTAGGGTAAATTGCTTTTTATTGGATATAAGGAACACTACCTCACCTCTCATGGCCCCAGGTTCTTGCTTAGCCTTTTACTTCATAGTCTGATATACACTTATAAGCTCACTTGTCTCTTTATCCGTCTCACTGTGTCTGCATTGTTTTATCATACATAGCTACACACACACACACACACACACACACACACACACACACACACATATATATATATATATATATATATATATATATATACAGTATATATATATATATATATATATATATATATATATATATATATATATATATATATATACTGTACATATATATATGGAGCATCTGTAGTACAGTGGTTGAGTGTGCATTTCGTACACGGGTGAGCCAGGGTTCGACTTTGGGAGTGTTCACCCGGCCACATACTGCATTGGTGGACACAAGGGGTGCTGTGGTTGAACCAGTCACTTACTATAAAGTATGCTTGCACCCAGTCGGCTTGCGCGGGCCGATTACACTCGGTTCACAGACTACACATATATCCAAAGCCACTCCAACACTACAGTTACACTTACAAGCACTTCTCACCCTCCATACAATCTCTAGTAGACAGCCTAAGCCACTTGGTAGAGATACATTGGTTGTAACGTCCCGACTTCGGTCGTGATAGGCCGGTCCTGCAGTGGATACTCAAACGACTGCTGCTGCTGCTGATTATATATATATATATATATATATATATATATATATATATATATATATATATATATATATATATATATATATTTTTACGGAACAGAGAAAGATAATGTACACTTTAAGTGAGAATACTAAAAATCACTACTGTCCCGTAAAGTTCCAGGTTCAACACAAAAGAATTAGGTAAAATTACAAGTTAAAGTTTAATGCTCAAACTAACAACAAAACATTCAGGACTCATAAGGATAATGTAATGGCAAAAACAGGTTAAATATATGGTTAACTGCAATAGCCTCTATTAACATGAAATTAGCAAGAGTAAATTTATCTAAGTCAGCCCTGATAAAATGACAATACTGGATAATACTCAGTGAATGCGAGATATATTATTACAGATACAAATTATTATTAATGATGGCTGATAGTAAAACTTTACATAAATTACAAAAAAACTCACTAGGCCTACAAATCAACACCTTATGCTATACAGTACAAGGAAAAAATGCAACAACAGTTATACTCAAATTACACACAGCTGCTAGATGTTTGGAGATTTCTTGAGCACTCACAATAATAATAACTGTACAGGGGAGGACAGAGATGTGAACAAAATGAGGAGCAGATCTAAGTGGCAATGATGCAGAGACTGAGCTCATTATATAGGGGCCGGCAGAGCTTGATACAACTTGTAAGAAGGACGCGCAAATGAAGCCATGGGGACAAAGAGTTGACAATCCTGCTCTGAACTCCAGAAATGACGACTTACTCTACTATAACGGTAGAAGGGGGGAACTGAGGCAGAACACGCTCGTGATCAAACATGCAGCATACTGTGCGTTAAAATTACACAAAGGATGATGAAATCATAGGCTATGTAACACCTCCCCACAAAGAAAAAGAAATTTACAAAGGAAATTTCTTATTACTCTAAAACAATCTGTCTAAAGTCTAGATAAGCAATCTGCAATAACATTTTCTTTCCCCATGACATGTTGTATGTCTAATGAATACTCCTGAAGAAGTAGACTCCATCTTGTCAATCTCTGATTTTTGTCTTTAAACTTACTAAGGAATTTCAGTGGGTTATGATCGGTATAAATGACTATGGGGTCAAAACCAGAACACAAATAAAATGAAAAATGCTGTAAACCCAAAATCAAGGCCAAAAGCTCTTTCTCAATAGTTGAGTAGTTCTTTTCAGGTGGAGTGAACTTCTTACTGTAATAAGATACAGGGTGTTCAATACCCTGATCATCCTCTTGCAGCAAAACAGCCCCAGCTCCTGTATCACTTGCATCAACAGCCATCTTAAAAGGCTTAGCAAAATTTGGAGTAGCGAGCACTGGCTGACTTAATAGAATAGCTTTAAGTTTGTTGAAAGAGGATTCACAGTTATCGGTCCAGACAAATTTAACTCCCTTTTTCAGTAGGTCTGTAAGTGGTGATACAAGAATAGAAAAGTTAAGAACAAATCTCCTGTAATAACCTACCATTCCCAAAAATCTTTGTAGCTCCTTCCTACTTTTAGGTCTGGGAAGATCACCTATAACCTGAACCTTAGCTCCTGGTGGTGCAACATGTCCATCACCAATTACATACCCAAGGTACTGAACTTTAGCTTGACCAAACTCACACTTTGATAAATTAGCTACAAGATTAGCATGAACCAAACGCTCATGAAATTTACTGACATGGCATAGGTGATCTTTCCAGTTGTCACTGAAGATTAATACATCATCAATATAAACAACACACCCTGCCAAACCCTCTGTTACAACATTCATGAGCTTCTGAAATGTGGCTGGTGCATTCTTCATACCATATGGCATTACTGAACATGCAAAAGTCTTTCCTAGTGTTACAAAACATGAGATCTCCCTAGCACGTTCAGTCATAGGTACTTGCCAGTATCCCTTTAACAAATCAAACTTACTTATGTACCTAGCCTTTCCGATCTTGTCTATGCAATCTTCCACACGAGGGAGAGGGTAAGTGTCTGTTTTAGTTATCTGATTAACACGTCTGTAGTCGATGCAAAGCCTCTGTGACCCACCTGGCTTAGGGACTAGAGTGACAGGAGAACTCCACTCGCTTTGACAGGGCTCAATCATCTTGTGGTCCAACAGGTAGCCAAGCTCCTTCTGGATGAAAGGAACTTTCACTGGGTTCACACGGTAAGGAGGCAGTTTAATTGGCTTTGCGTCTCCAACCTCGACATCATGCATCAACACAGTAGTTCTTCCTGGAGTGGCACGGAACACTTGCGGGTACTCCTGCAGTAATGCCGAAAACTCCTGCCTTTCCTTGGGAGGTAGATGAGAAAGCTTAGTCTGGAGATCATTCATGATATCAGGATTCTTCCCCAAACTATCACTCAGGCTCATACTGCATGGGAGAGCTTCACTTGCAGACTCGGGTGGAACAGCTACAGTGCAGACTGGATTATTTTCGTCCCGCCTGTGATATAACTTTAGCATGTTGATGTGACATAGTTGCTTGCTCTTTCTATGATCTGGTGTGGCGATGACATAGTTGACATCACTGAGTTTCTTCTCCACGAAATAAGGACCACTAAACTTGGCTTGAAGAGGTTGCCCATGAACTGGTAGCAGAATCAAAACCTGATCTGGCTGAAAGTGGCGTAACCTGGACTTCTTATCATACCAAGTCTTCATCTTCTCCTGAGCAGCTCCTAAATTCTCTCTCGCCAGCTGTAAAGCAGTGGACAGCCGTTCTTTGAACTTCATCACATACTCCAACAGGTTGACGTCATCTTCCTCCGACAGCCAGCATTCCTTGAGTAACTTAAGGGGTCCTCTTACTTCATGGCCAAACAGTAGTTCAAAAGGTGAGAAGCCCAGTGATTCATTTGGAGATTCTCTTGCGGCAAACACAACGAATGGAAGACCTTTATCCCAGTCTTTCTGATGTTCCAAACAGTATTTCTTGAGCATTGATTTGAGTATTTGATGATATCTCTCCAACGCTCCTTGGGTCTGGGGATGGTAAGCTGAAGACGTGATCTGGGAGATGCCCAACTCTTTCAGAGACTGCTTGAAAACATTCGACATGAAATTACTTCCCCGGTCTGACCGTACCTCCTTGGGCAGACCAAACTTTGTGAAGAACCCTAGCATTTCCTTAACCACGTTCTTTACTGAGATATTTCTAAGTGGAATGGCTTCAGGATAACGAGTAGCCATATCAATCAGGGTCAACACATAAGAAAATCCTGAAGAAGTCTTAGGAAGAGGGCCCACAATATCCACCAACACACGGGTGAAAGGCGCCTCAAAAGTAGGAATGGGAACTAGAGGTG
This sequence comes from Coenobita brevimanus, assembly GCF_032717465.1. Classification (NCBI taxonomy): domain Eukaryota; kingdom Metazoa; phylum Arthropoda; class Malacostraca; order Decapoda; family Coenobitidae; genus Coenobita; species Coenobita brevimanus. The sequence goes on along the minus strand of NC_136993.1, from coordinate 59,507,018 downwards.
CAACCTTTTCGGTCTGATTACACTTCCCCACAACTTGACAGGTGTGACAAGACTTACAATACCAGGAAACATCCCTGAAGATACCTGGCCAGTAGAAGTGTTTCAAAATGCGTGCCACAGTCTTCCTTACTCCGAGGTGTCCTGCCAAACTGGAATCATGAGCCACTCTAATGATATCCTGCCTACAAACACGAGGGATGACAACTTGATGTACAACCTCCCATTCACAGTCGGCTGATGCTGTTGGGGGTCTCCACTTCCTCATAAGTACTCCTGACTTTACATAATAACAAGTAGAAGCACCAGCTGACTCTTCTTCACTGTAAGCAGAGTTAGCTAGACCTTTCAACTCAGGGTCAGCAACCAGCAACTCAACCAACTCTTGACGAGACAAATTATCAACACTACGGGGTACTGCCTCATCTGGTGAGTGGTCCAAATTAGCAAGAAAAGTGTCAGCTAGGATAACATCATCATCATCATTATCCTCTAAATCACCAGTAACTTTAGACTTAGCCCTAGTGACAGCACATGCAGGGAACACATCAGGGACATCACAATCCTGGGTCGCAGCCACTGGCTCACTAGACAACTGAGGAGCTGGACACACTTGACTTCCACCAATATCATTTCCAAGTAAGAAAGTTACACCTGACATTGGGAGTGTCTCAACCAACCCAACCATAACGGAACCATTAACAAAACCAGACTCTAAATTCACTCTGCACAGAGGGACAGAGAAGTAATTATTCCCTACACCTTGTAAGATTACAGTTTCATCAGAGGAATTAACATTAGAGCCTAGAACACTGGTCAGCATAAGGGATTGGCAAGCACCTGTATCACGATATATTTGAACTGATTTCCTGTCATTACTGTCCAGAGGACTGACAAAACCATCAGACAGGAAATTAGCACATGAACTCTTGAGAGTGTCACCCACGTTACTGCTCAAAAGAGGAGCTCCATCATGAGAATTTAAGTTACCCCTCAAAGCAGGTTCAGTTAACTCAGTTAAAGAATTCTGGGAACTCTCAAGAGTGGACACTAGACCAATTGACTGAATATTTAAAGACTCCTTTTTGTTCACATCACGCTGTCTCCTGAAACATTTCTCCGTAGTATGACCAAGCTTACTACAATAAGTACATTTACTTTTCTGAAATCTAGAGGTGAAGCTGGTATTTACTTCCTGAGAAACATCATCTTTATTCTCTTTCCTGTTACCTGTACTCTGAGTAGAGGCAATGTACTTACTCTCAGCTTTCCCTTTTTCTCTAGAATATCTCTTGTGAGTGAGAACATATTCATCAGCTAAAACTGCAGCATCAGACAAATTATCTATTCTTTTCTCATCAAGATATAGGCTTACATCTTTATAAATACACCTTTTGAAGTCCTCCAGCAAAATCATCTGCTTATATCTGTCAAAATCAGAATCCACATTCTTAAAATTTAACCACTGCTCTAACAAATCTTCTTTGATTTTTGCATACTCAACATGGGATTGCTTATCTTGCTTGTAAGTTGTCCTAAATTTTACTCTATAAGCTTCAGGAACAAGCTCATAGGCCTTAAGAATCAAGCTCTTAACTACATCATAATTATCAGACTGATCCTGAGGCAAAGATGCATAAGTTACTTGAGCTTTACCGGTGAGAACAGTTTGAAGGAGTACTGGCCAATACTCCTTAGGCCAATTAAAACCTGTAGCTACCCTCTCAAACAAATGAAAATACTTTGTTAAATCAGATTCATTAAAAGGAGGGACAAGTTTAACATTTTTAGCCACATCAAAATCATCAGAGCTAGATGATCCAGTTCCACCTTGTTTCATGCGATACTCATGGTCTGCCTGAATCCTAGCAATTTCAACTTGTGCCTCAGCCTTCTTAGAACGGGCCTGAAATTCAGCCTCCTTAACACGAGACTCCGCCTCCTTAGCCTTAGCCTCCTGCAGGGCTAGCTGTAACTTAGCTAATTCAATCTGCGTTTGCTCATTTGGAGGAGTTACATTAAACAAGCTTTCATTAATCATGTCAACAATTTGATCTTTAGAATGATGAGAGCGAACAGCAATTCCCAATTGTTGAGCAACAAGCTTAAGTTCATTCTTTGATCTGTTTTCTACATCACACACTGTTTGCACATTTGACAAAAAATCTTTGGCTTCATCAAGTGTAGTAATAGTAGACATAATTAATAAGTAACAGTCACAAAATATCAAGCAATATCCTTATGATAATATCCTGAATATCTTGATATAAGGTCGCCAAATTTATGTTACGGAACAGAGAAAGATAATGTACACTTTAAGTGAGAATACTAAAAATCACTACTGTCCCGTAAAGTTCCAGGTTCAACACAAAAGAATTAGGTAAAATTACAAGTTAAAGTTTAATGCTCAAACTAACAACAAAACATTCAGGACTCATAAGGATAATGTAATGGCAAAAACAGGTTAAATATATGGTTAACTGCAATAGCCTCTATTAACATGAAATTAGCAAGAGTAAATTTATCTAAGTCAGCCCTGATAAAATGACAATACTGGATAATACTCAGTGAATGCGAGATATATTATTACAGATACAAATTATTATTAATGATGGCTGATAGTAAAACTTTACATAAATTACAAAAAACTCACTAGGCCTACAAATCAACACCTTATGCTATACAGTACAAGGAAAAAATGCAACAACAGTTATACTCAAATTACACACAGCTGCTAGATGTTTGGAGATTTCTTGAGCACTCACAATAATAATAACTGTACAGGGGAGGACAGAGATGTGAACAAAATGAGGAGCAGATCTAAGTGGCAATGATGCAGAGACTGAGCTCATTATATAGGGGCCGGCAGAGCTTGATACAACTTGTAAGAAGGACGCGCAAATGAAGCCATGGGGACAAAGAGTTGACAATCCTGCTCTGAACTCCAGAAATGACGACTTACTCTACTATAACGGTAGAAGGGGGGAACTGAGGCAGAACACGCTCGTGATCAAACATGCAGCATACTGTGCGTTAAAATTACACAAAGGATGATGAAATCATAGGCTATGTAACAATATATAGAATATATATATATATATATATATATATATATATATATATATATATATATATATATTGATCTAATTATCTATATATTGATCTAATTATCTAATTGACTATCTATCTGTCTATCTATCTATATCTATCTATATATATCTCTCTCTATCTCTCTCTATCTCTATATATACAGTATATATGAAGCTTCTGTGGTATAGTGGTAAAGTGTGCGTTTTCGTACACTGAAAAACTAGGGTTCTCGCTCTGCCTGGGTAATAAACTTTCGGAGCATTTTTCTGGCCACGCACTGCATTGGCGGACATCAGGGGTGCTGTGGTTGTACCAGTGTCGCATATTATAAAGTATGCTTGCACTCAGTTGGCTTGCGCGGGCCGATTATACTTGGTTCATTGACTATACACACATCCAAAGCCACTCCAACACTACAATACACTTACAAGCATTTCTCACCCTACATACAATCTCTACCAGACAGCCTAAGCCACTTGGTTGAGCTACATTGCCTGTATCGTGCCCGCTTCGGTTGGGATAGGCCGGTCCTGCAATGGACATTCAAAAGTTTGATGAGATATATATGTACAGATTTTATGTGTCCAACTCTGGGCATAGACTTCACAGCCTACTCCCAAGGCCCAGTAGTCCTCCTACATACCATACACTTCTACATGTCACCACTTCGGCACTAAAACCCACTGTCCATATTGAATATCTGCAAGAGCTGTCTCATACAGGTAGGCGGTTTTTACAGAGGTATTTTTACATGTCGGCAGGTTATTTTGGTAGATCAGTAAAGTCTGATTCTATGAAATTCAAATCCTTTAACTGTTCCCAGCCCCAGCATGATTTGAACCTGGGTCTGGTAGGACTGTAGACGACCTCTCTTCCGATTGAGCTAGAGAGAGAGAGAGAGAGAGAGAGAGAGAGTACATATATCTCTATATGTTTAACATGGTGGTTCTCTTATACTTTTTTTTTTTTTTTTACCTTCAATACCGAAAATCGAACTTTTGTTGCATTTCCTATTTTTGTGGCTGCCCAGCTACAGCTTTTAGCTGCAAGCAGTCATAAACATTAGTCTTAATGTGTTGTTACATAGTTGAAACTCTTCATTTTTAGAATGAAAAGAGGGGAAGAGCTGTTATCTATATATTGTTAAACTGAGTAAGTTTTGCATTTTGATACATTATGAAGTACGTATCCCACTCTGACTGGAAAGTACAAGCTCCAAATCCTTTATATTAATTTTGACTCATCCGGTATAGATTACAGGGTCAGAATTGTGGGTAACTCGCCACGGCCGACTGAACAGTGGGAAGGTGGTGCTGGAGGCGGTAGGCGGTCTCCTGGCCCAGGGATTTTACGGTCGACTCGTAACCAGCCACTCCAACCACACTCTGGTGGGTTGCTGGCTGTTCTTTGGTGTGGTGATGGGCACAGCATATCGCGCCAGCCTCATTGCTTCCCTCACCCTCCCCAGACTACCACCCAGACCAGAGACAATTGAGGAGCTTGTAAACTCTGTGGACAAGTAAGCCCTGGTATCTTGTAAGTATGAATATATATCACTGTGGATGAGGCGATAAGTAATGATGCAGTTGAGGAATGAAATGGAAAATTGTAAAGTAAAGACCGTTTATTAATGTTGCCTAGAGACGATTTTATTCAACTTTGGCAAATACCTTTTATGTCAAAGGTGTTAATGAGATAAATGTTTGTCCCCTGAACTCCAAAACACACACACACACACACACACACACACACACACACACACACACACACACACACACAGAAAAAAACACACAATGACACACAGATACAGACAAACATTCAGAAACAAATACACACAAACACACAACCACACACACAAACACAAAGATACACACAAGCACACATACAAACATACTCAACCACACACACGCAAACACACACGGACAAGCACATACAAGCACAAACACACAAACACAAACACACACGCAAACACACACAAACACGCAAAAACAAACAAACGCACAAACAAACGCAAACATACAAACACACACATATACAAACCCACAAACCAACGCACATACACAAACACACACATGTACAAACACACACTACACTAACGCACATACATGAACACACATACTCAAACACAAACACACACAAAGACACGCACACTAGTACAAACACAAAAACACAATAACACATTAAACAAACACACAATTACCCAAATATACACAATAGTCACACACACACACACACACACACACACACAATCACACACACACACACACACACACACACACACACACACACACACACACACAGTCCATAAGCTAAGGGAGAGTCAATAGTCATTTCTCATCTGTCGCAGAGTAACTATGGAGGATTATGGTAGCGCATTTAAGGAGTTCTTCATTAAATCCGATACGAGGGTGTTCAGGACCTTGGGACAAATAATGCGGCCGGGTGCAACTGCTATGCAAGGTCTGACATGGGCTACCACGATGAGGTATGTAATATTGACCACAAAACTCCTGTGATCTCGCCTGCCTTTCTGTCCACTGAAAAATAATTTCCTGAATCAGAAGCAATTGCCACTTTTGACATTTATCTATAGCCTAAAAAGAGTCTACTGTAGTGTCAATTGTTCACCAGTCATTTTTTAACGACTATGGAAAAAAGAGTCAAGAGGGCAATAAATTATAATACTAATGGTAGGAGGCACCGGAGCTACTAAGCTGAGTTATGTACTATTGGCCACAAGTATTCTTACACACCTCAGATTTGCCTCTCCCAGATTTCATGTGGTAACACCTGGACACCATGTCCAGGTGTACGATGTCCAATGTTCTCCTTCCCATAAAATTATACATCTAGCTATTTACGTACCTTGGGACTACATTCCATGAACATTGTTATTAATCCCTCCAGTCAACCAAAAATTTACATGCTCTGATATTACTTTTATGTGTGAAGGAAACTGGTCTCTCCTACCCCTCCTTCCCTCCCTCTCTCTTTCTCTCTCATACTCCCTCCCTCCCACTCCCCATTGCCTCTCTCCTTATTCTCCCATCCTCTCTCATTCTCCCTCCCTCGATCCCCATATTCTCTCTCTCTCTCTCTCTCTCTCTCTCTCTCTCTCTCTCTCTCTCTCTCTCATACTTCCAGCAATTAATTGTACCCTACCTGAGACGACATTTCTTTCGTCTATTATGCCATTATCAATGAGTCGTTTATGTTAAGTCCTCCAACTAGCCAGTAATTAATCTTAAGTATTTGTTCTTATATTCTGATATTAGTTAGTTGGATTTGTGTTCGAAGGGTCACCAGACAAGGCTCTTGCCGGTCACCAGGATTTGTGTGATGGACTCCGTAATTACTCTTAGTCCATATCCTTTCCCTCATCACAGTCAGACGACTCTCGCTAGCATTAGCAAAGCCAGTTTGAGTTTTGACTTTCCGAGGTACACTCACGATCACTAATTTCTGCCCAGGGATGCCCCCTTCCTACTCCTGTATACCTAGGTAAGAGGGTAGAGGGAGACGAAACGAGCTCCACCCCAGCTCCCAACCCTCCCCCATACCCCTACCCACCCATCCCCCACCCGTCATTCTTAATTCGCAGTTACATCTGAAGCTGATTTCATGCTTAACATTCTTGGTCCCACTACAAACATAAAACACTAGGACGTGTTAAAAGTATATAATATAACCATCAACACGCTGCAGCAAGAAAACAATGCATTATGATGTTGACGGTAAAACAAAAATGTTAACATCGGCCAACTCAGGCCTCGTGTGTTTGGTGCACCGCTTAGCAAACACACACACACACACACATACACACACACACACACACACACACACACACGCACGCACGCACGCACGCACGCGCACACGCACACGCACACAACACGCACACACACACACACGCACGTACGCACCCGAGGCACGAGGCCTGGGATGGCCGTCGTTAACATTTTTGTTTTACTGTCAACTTTTTAATGCATTAGTTTCTTGCTGCAGCGTGTTCATAGTCATATACTTTTACATATCCTAGTGTTTTATGTTTGTGTATTAGTAATGTGACTATCAGCGTAAAGTATGAGGTTAGCTTGAGATGTAACTGCCAGTTAAGAATGACGAGTGGGGGGTTGGGTGGGGTACGGGTATCGGGGAGGGTTGGGTGCTGGGGTAGAGGCGGGTGGAGCTCGTTCCGTCCTCCCCTACCGTACGTGTTCAGCCTTGGTCAGTTGTAATATAATAATAATAATATTTTAAAAATCAACAATTCGTCATAAGATGATCCACCGGTATACATGGAGAGTGATGAGGAGGATGGATGGTGAACTTGTTGAACGAAAGGCAATGATAGACTACGTGTATGTGGATGAGCGAATGAGAAGACAAGTGTTGGACGCAAGAGTGTGGAGAGGGTGGGGGAATGGAGTCTCGGACCATCACTTAGTGATGGCCAAGGTAAAGATGCAAAGAAAGTGGTTGAGGAGGCGAAGGGGAAGACAGGAGGAAGCAGCTCCTGTGAGAAGAGTGGAGAAATTGCAAGATAGTGAGAAAATGACAGAGTATAAGAGCATAGTGGAAGAAAGATTGGGAAGGTATGAGCTAGAGCAGATGGAAGGGGTGGAAGACGTATGTAAGATATTCACGGAAGAGATAGGCGCAGCGTGTGAGGCGGTTTGTGGACTGAGGAGGAGATGCAAGGGTGTGCAAGGGACAGCATGGTGGAATGATGAGATGAAACGAGCTGTGGAACAAAAGAAGAAGGCATATGGTGAATGGTTGGCGAGTAGTGGTAGGGGAGAAGATGAGAGAGAGAAGAGAGAGGTATATGTGAGCAGGAGAAGGGAGGTTAAGAGACTGGTGAAGGAGAGTAAGAAGAAAGTGGATGAAGAGTTTGGGAGGAATCTGAGTGTGAAATGGAGGGAGAGTAAGAAATTGTTTTGGAGGGAGGTAAAGAAAGTAAGGCAGTGTGAAAGGGGAAAAAATACGGGAGTGAAAGATAGGAATAATAGATTGTTGGTGGAGAAGAGAGAGAAATTGAGGAGATGGAAGGAGCACTTTGAGGATTTGTTGAATGTAGAGAGTGAGAGCAGTGTGAGTATAAGTGGTTGGGGAATGGCTGGGAGAAGAAGAGATGAGAGGAGGGAGGAAGAGATCAGTAGGGCGGAAGTAGTGGAAGCGATGAAGAAGATTAAGCTGGGAAAGGCCCCAGGAATTGATGGAGTGTGTGGTGAAATGCTTAGGTATGGGGGTGAGATTGTTGTGGAGTGGATATGGAAATTGTGTAGATTGGCTTTGGAAGAGGGAAGGGTTCCAGAGGACTGGAAATCAGGTATAATTGTTCCTCTGTACAAAGGAAAAGGGGAGAGAGAAGTATGTGGTAACCATAGGGGTATTTGCCTTCTTAGTGTGACTGGTAAAATATATGGTAGAATACTCATTGATATGGTTAGGCATATGACAGAGGAGCTAGTTGGAGAAGAACAAGGGGGATTTAGGAAGGGAAAAGGGTGTGTAGATCAGATATTTGTTCTAAGATGTTTAGTGGAGAAGTATCTAGAGAAGGGAAGGAAAGTGTATGCTGCCTTCATGGACTTGGAGAAAGCTTATGACAGAATAGATAGGCAAGGTATGTGGAAGGTATTAAGAATATATGGAGTGGAGGGGAAATTATTGAGTGCTGTAAAGAGTATGTACGAGGGAGCTAGGGCTACGGTGCGAGTGGATGGTGAGCTGAGTGAGTTCTTTGATCTCAATGTGGGACTGAAACAGGGGTGTGTGATGTCTCCATGGCTGTTTAATATATATATGGATGGGGTTGTAAAGGAGGTGCAAGGTAGGGCAGTGGATGTGGGGCTGGCCCTAATGAATGAGGGTGAGATTTGGAAGCTTCCGGTGTTGCTGTTTGCTGATGATACAGTATTGTTGAGTGAAGATGAATGGGAGTTGCAAGGTTTGGTGAATGAATTTGGGACAGTGTGTAGGAGGAGGAAGCTGAAAGTTAATGTAAACAAAAGTAAAGTTATGGTGTTTGAGAGGAATGAAGTCACAGAGTGTGCAGTGAGGTTGGATGGTGAGGATATGGAGAATGTGAGTGCATTCAAGTACTTGGGTAGTGTGATGAGTAAGGATGGAACTTTGGGGGATGAAGTACGTGAAAGGGTACAGCAGGGAAGGAAGGTTGTTGGTACACTGAAAGCAGTGATGAGAAATAGGGAGGTGAGTATGGAAGTTAAGAAGTCACTGCATGATAGTATTGTGATCCCTACCCTGACGTATGGAAGCGAGGCGTGGACCTTGCAAGAGGGGAACAAGTCAAGAGTGAGAGCAGTGGAAATGAGTTACTTGAGAGGAGCATGTGGAGTGACATGGAGGGACAGGTTGACGAATGAAGAAGTGAAGGAACGTTGTGGGGTAGATGTGGATGTGGTTGAGAAGATTAGGAGAAATACACTGAGGTGGTTTGGACATGTGGAGAGAATGGAGAATGAAAGACTGATTAAGAGGGTGTATGTAGGTGAGGTGGAGGGAGGGAGAGGGAGGGGTAGACCGAGGATGAGGTGGAGGGATGGAGTTGAGAGGTATATGAGGGAGGGGGGGGTGAGTTGGGGGGAGAGTAGTCAAATGGTGGGTGACAGAGTGACTTGGAGGCGTTTTGTCTGCGGCCACCCTTTGCGGGATTAGGGCGTCGGGCTATAGATAGATAGATAGATAGATTGAACAGTTGGTCTCCCCTTCCCCTATCCCTCTCTCTCCCCATCCCTCCCTATCACTTCTTCTGCAAGTGTTTTTAAAGAGCCACGACACTCCGACGAACGTCTCGTGTAGGCAACCTGTGGTTCGTGGCCCGCAAGCGACCCTACCTTCCTAGTTGTACGGCTGGCGGAACTGTGTTAACATAAAATGATGTATAACCCCTGATTTAGCTACAGAGTGATCAATGGAGAAAATATTTCTCTTCACAATAATAGTTATACAAAACAGACTGCGTATATCAAGACTCTGACTTGATTTATTCTTATAGGCGGCCTGGTATTATTTATTACAGTATTAGTGACACGTAATGAGTATAGTGTTAGGGACTGCAATGGTATGTTTGGTATGCGTGTCTTTATTTATGATGTATATGATCGTTGTTACTATGTTTTGGGTAGTCTAACATGATTACACCACGGCCGGGTGATGTGTTGTTAGTTAAGGTGAATTTTATTCTTCTTGCATAACGAAGTCAGGAGCCGTACCCAGCATTTCATTGCCTTTATAATTTATAGTTTATAATAATTAATGTGGCCTGTACTAACATTAGTGTTAAGAACAGCAGTTGTGTTTAAATAATACAAACAGTTCTTCCAGTGTTTTTACAGTATACGGAGAGAGAGAGAGAGAGGGAGAGAGAGAGAGAGAGAGAGAGAGAAAAAGAGATTCTTAGGTCAATGCCTTTAGCGGATTCATGCACACATATATTATAGGATGGGTGGTTTGTCACTTTTTTCGGGATAACTGCCCAATACACATCAACTGGCCAACCACCTGAAGCCCAGCGAGGACTGCTGGGGTAGTATCGTGCATCTATGGGTCCCAGCACAGAATAAATCACCTCCAAAAACGCATGATGGTCGAGTGGTAACTATTCATAAAAAATCAAAGAACTGTAGTTAAACAAACTTGTTACTTCCATCTCTGACAGGCTGCAGGAGGTTATCGCTAATTGTGTCGAGGAACGATCCACTACAAAGTTTTCTCTGCATAGACTGTGCGGTAATTTAAAGGTTTTGATAAAATACAGATTTGGTTATCAGGTTATGTAGAAACACCTTCTCTTTATGCTAGAGGGGTATTAGTAATGCACTTACATAGTAATTTTTCCATAATATTTTCATGGAAATCTTACTCCATTAATAAAATAATCACACCCTTATCACCTTCTTAATCTCCATATACTATACACAGATGTGTAGATAATAACAGCTTCATCCAGCTTTATACGAAATGTGGAGGAGTACAGGTAGAAAAGTATAGAGACTTCGCCATGAAACGACTCCGAACTGTAGGAAAACAACCATCTGTAAGAGTAGGGAAAATTCTTGCAGTAAGAAACAGTATTGCCACCCGTGTATCTGACGGTCATAGCATATGAGACAGACTGAAAGAGAGAAGGGGGGACGGTGAGAGAGAATAAAGGGAGCGAGGGAGGGAGAACGTGAGAGAGAGGGAGGGCAAGGATAAGGAGAGAGGGAGGGGGGGAGGAGGATAAAAGGAGAGGGAGATGAAGAGACCAGCTCTCTTCACTCATAAAAGTAATATCAGAATATATAAACTTTGGCCGAATGGTGGGATTAAGAGCAATATTCATAGAATATTGCCCCAAGGTAAGTATATAGCCAGAAGAATGTAAGGGGAAAATGAGGTAGGGAACATACGATACCGTACATCTGAACGTGGAGTCAGTGTTACCAGATGAAATCTGGGAGAGGCAAATCTGAGGTATGTAAGAATACGTATGGTCATTAGTATCATACATTAGCCTAGAAAAAAAGTAACAAGAAAATTTTCAAGATAATCTTGGTTACACATTTCAAGTTGTGTTCATGATTTAGGGTCTCCTCAGACTACTACTTGTAGGTTCAGTTGGAGAAATTTCCGCGCGGGACACTGTGAAGATGGCGCCAGCAGCGACAGAGAGAAATGATCTGGTAACAGTGCTGGGGGTGAAGCAGGGGGTGGGAGTTGCGGGGAAGGTGAGTAATGGGGGAGAGAAGGGGTGGTGGTGGGGGTAGGTGAGTGTTAGGGAGGGGTTAAGTAGCAACAAACTCTGCGTAGATAATTATTCCAATACTATTTTTTATAATAATAAAAGATAGTGGCAATAAGCAGCTAATGATTGTTCAGTATTTCATGAAATAAGCACAATACCTAAGCAAACAGGTATCGTCAATACGTAACCTGATCCTGCGCCTCCGTCATTCCGTCCCCTCATCGGAAAGCTTTCTATTGTTGACCGAGAACTTGTACAAATATTTAGAACTGAAATCGGCTGCTTCTCATCCAAGTTGCTTAACAAAGATACTGTAACCTTCATTGCAACTTGTACTGAAAACCGAATCTAACATCTTGTAACAGTCCATCATATATATATATATATATATATATATATATATATATATAAGTCAACTACTGTTAAGACCGAACACTGGCAGAAAAAAAAAAAAATCCTTTAGACTGACGGCGTGATCTGTTATCGTTCCATAGTCGTATAGGCACTTACCCAACTTACGGATGGATGAGCCTGGCCTTCATACCAGACTATAAGTTTAAGCATACTCCTGTCAACATTTTCTAAGGGCCAATTCCTCATATCTTAATAGGCCTATATAACTTTTTGCTCATATGCGTAGGTGTGTGATTATACGAGTATTAAAGTGCATAATCTCTCTCTCTCTCTCTCTCCCTCTATCTCTGACACACCCAGTAGATTACCTAACATACAATCACATTGGTAACCTTTTGGTTGGCAGGAATAAGATACAATCAGTCTATTATTCAGTTGTCATCTAAAGTGATTACGGACATAATGTCGCTATTAAGATGGTGATATATTTGCCAAAATACACAAGACACGCACACAAAATTACCAGCACTATGTAAGACTTGCATTGCTACAAATTGTGCATGCATCCATCGTTTTACGAAATTTTCGTAATGCAATACATTAGGCTTGCACAGTGCGCATCATCACAGTGCACGAATCGCATTGTGCTGAAGTGACCAAAAATCATAACCAAAAATCTTGAATGTGCGAATTTACCTCACAGAATGTGAGGTAGAGGCAAGGAGTGGCTCAAAAACGCCATTTTCTACTAGTACGCGCCCCCCCCACACAACACGTCACGTGTCATCATGTTGATGCATTCTAATGCGCAGCTTGGGGTACAAGGCGGCGGGCGCGCCATAACAGTCCTGGCTTGTGCACAGTACAGATCTGCTCTCTACAGGTAACCTGTCGTGTATGTGTGGCATTTTTTTTGTTGCTCCATCCTGGCCTGTACTTCTCTGCACCATGGCTCCAGCTCCAAGACTTAAGAAACTTCTGACGCACGCAACCAAGTTGGAGATTATCAAGATGAAGGTGGAGGAACAAGGAAACACTGCCATCAGGAAAGCCCTTGAACTGGCTGAATCAACAGTGAGGACAGTGTGGAAGAACCGTGATGCCATAAGGGCTCTAGTGAAGACATATGATGCCTCTGACCTAGACGGCCGTTCGTGGGTGGGAAATCTTGCGATGATACTAATGGAACGGTATCTTGCCACCTTCATAATGAGGAAGGAGAAGGAAGTGTTCCACTGAATGGCAGATTCATTTGGAACCAAGACCAGCTCTTTTACAAGGCAGCATCTCGCAAGTTAAATGTGAGCAAACCTTTCAAGGCATCGGTTGGATGGCGTTTTCTGAAGCACAAGGAACTCCGTCACGTCAAAGTGTCTGGTGAACGTGCCTCTGCTGATGAGCTGGCCGCGAGAGACCATACTGCGATATTTATAGCGTTTCTTGAAGAGGGATAGTACATCAAGGACCAGATCTACAACATCGACAAAACATTGTTATACTACAAGGCCATGCCCAAATCAACTTACATCGCTAAAAAACAGAAACAAGCCCCTGGTCGCAAGCTCCAGAAGTGTAAGATGATGGTAATGTTTGCCATAAACCTGTCTGGGAGCCACAAGATGAGGCCAGTTGTTGTACATACAGCTTCACACCCAAGGTGCTACAAAAAACCTCACGAACATGGACGCAAGACGTGTGTACTGGTACAAGTCTGCAAATGGTTGGATGACTGGGAACATTATGGCAGACTGGTTAACGAGGCACTGTGTCCCCGATGCCAGGGCCAAATGTCGGGAACTTGGCATTCCATTTAAGATGCTCCTTGTGCTGGACAGTGCACCAAGTCACCCTCCATACCCAGAAGATCTGCACAAGGATTGTTGTGTTGAATTTCTGCTGCCCCAGACGACGTCACTAGTGCAGCCACTGGATCAAGAACTGATCGCCACTGTGAAGCACTTCTACTATAAGCAAGCGTACAACTATGCAGGAAGACTAACACACAAGAGGAGCTTCATGCCCTACAAGAAGATCACGACGAAGACCTCGATGAGGCACCTGCTCTGGTTCCATCTCCACCAGCATCTGTATCCCGACCCACCACAGGTGCCATGACTGTTGAGGCATTTTGGCGTCGTTTAACAGTGAAGGACGCAGTTGACTTTCTCCTACAAGCATGGCACCAGATTACACCTACAACGATGAACCATGCGTGGCTAATGCTCATGCCTCACTTATGCATGACCCAGGAGACAGCCATTCAAGCATTGGCCGAGGCTGAGGCAGCAACACTGACAGCAGCACAAGCTGTACCAGGTTTTGAGGATGTTACATTGGCGGACATCCGAGAAGTGCACGCTACTAACGAGGAACAGACTCCCGAGGAAGTGCTGCAACGGATAGATGAGGCTGACACAGAGGCAGATGCCAAGCAGAGTCAAGTTGAGCAGCCTAGTGTGATGGAATGGAAAAACAGAGCTGTTTATGACAAGAATAAGCAAGATCCTTGCTGCCGTGGATAACCTCAAGGAAGAGGTGAAGGAACAGGAAGTGAGCAGCCTAAGAATGGAGGAAATTCTGGTTGGTATCGACTAACTTTTCTGTTTTTACACAGACAGGCACAGGCAAGAAATAAACAGAAGACAGACGTTCATAACCAGTTACACACAGTGGACTCAAGTTAGTGAAAATGAGGAACGAGCTACATCGTCTGCTCCTGTTCCTGTTGAGGATGAAGAGGATGCAATGTCAGAAGTGACAGCATTGGACTTTAAGGGGTTTATGGCCGAAGTGAGTGACTTTGAGGCTCCTGTGGAAGGTGCTCAAGAGGAGTCTGTGGAGGGAAGTGTTGGTGCGGCGGGAGGTGCGGCAGGGGGTGCGGCGCTGTAAGTGTTGCCGCATCTCAGAACCCCTGTCATTTAAGTCCATCAGGCCTGTTGTCTACTGTTGTTAAGGTGACTACCCATATTTTTGTTATTGTAGCTATATCTGTAGTACAATGTCTGAAAATTTTGACCTTTATTATGTCTCTAAGGACCCAAAAATGTCCAGGTATGAGGGGGTACTGCCCACATGTAATTTTTCCCATAAGATTATGTATTCACAATGCGTGAATTCACAATGTGTGAGGAGGTCATGGACCGCCAAATCTCTCGCGCACTGTGCGAGCCTACTGTACCTACAAACGTGCTAGCAGTAGCGGTTGCCCCGTCCACACAATTGTTCTAAGCAGCCTCCCCACCCCACACATACATACACCAACTGGCATACTTGTAATGCTTTCGCCTACCATTTAGTAGGTCGGGGGTTCATACCAGATCAGATGTGAAAGATTTCACTAACGAGGTGGGAGGTTACTGTTCCTCTTGAGGGAGGGAATGGTTGTTTGCGTGTGTGAAGGTCACAGCCTTGCCCTAGATCGGACTATATGAGCTCTCAGCTCTCTTCCTGGAGGGTAATGAGCAGATGATCACATCAATCTGTTATCCTGATCGAGCCAGTGAATTACACACTCACCGAAACGTATTAAATTTTGGCAGGCAGTTCTCCTCTCCGCCGACTCCTTCCACACACACTAAGAGATAATATCACATACTTATTGTCCCATACAACTCACACGTGAGGAGAGTATAGCTGAATAATAATTCTTTCTGGGAATTAGGTCGAAGGAAGGACTTATTTGCCCCATTACATTTAAACAAGACGTGTTTCTCAACCCAACTATTCTATTTTACCGAGTTTCTGATAAACTTCATGCATCAGTCTAGTACTACACGTTCTAACATTTGTTTCGATAAACAAATATTAACTGAACCGAGAGCAAAAAACATCACTGAAAGACTGTGTCAGTACCAATGATATGTTGGGTCACCCCTCGGTTGCCTGTGTTCTTGTAAACCAGTGGTTTCCAAACTGGGAAACGTGCCCCCCTTTGGGGTGTGTGAAGTAGAATTTTTATTTTATGCGAGGATGAAGGCTGAGCCCGCAAAACAGTTCCTTCAAAAAAAAAAAAAAAAACAATACAAAAAACAGCCAAATTCAAGATCCATTCATTTTGAGATGCCTGGACACACTGCGTTTGAAAGACTGGAGATCATAGGAAATGGGAAATACAGACAAAGGGAGACAGCTCCAGAGCTGACCTGTTGCGTAAATAAAGGACTGGGAGTAACGGTTAACTCTTGCATTAGAGAGTTGGACAGAAAAGGGATGAGAGTTTGTAGCTAGACGGGTGCTACACACTCGTCGTGGAAGTGGAGGGATGCAAGCAGACAGTTCAGAGGGGCAGTGACCATTGAAGTAGCGATAGAAAAGAGATAAAAGATGCAACAGTGCGGCGAAGAGATAGAGGTTGAAGGGAGCCAGTAAGAGGAGAGTTAATGAGATGAAAAGCCTTTGCGGGAGCCTCCCCACATGTGAGAGTTGTACTTTAAACAGGGGTGAATGAAACCTGTGTATAAGGTCAACAACTGTGCAGGGGTAAAGAAGGCTTGGAGTCGGCTAAGCACACCTGATCTCTTGGAAGCAGACTTTACAAGAGATGCAATATGATCTTTCCAAGATAAGTCCCAAGTGAATGAAAACCCAAGCATGTTCAAGGATGACGCAGGATTGAGCTGCATATTATTAAACTTTAGTGGGTACTCCTGGGGAAGATTTTGATGGGTTGATAGGAACCTGGGGGAGGCAGTGGCACAGTTGGTAAAGAGGTAGCCTGCAGTCCTACCGGACCAGGGTTCAAATCCCCGCTGGGGCAGGGAACAGTTTAAAGATTTGAATTTCATGTAAAGCAGACTTCACCGATCTACCAGAAGACCCGCCGACATGTCGTAAAAATATCCCTGCTAATACCAATACACCAGTCCTGTATGAGACAGCCCTAACATGTATTCAATATGGATGGTGGGTATTAACGGCGAAGTGGTGACATGTAGAAGTGTATGATTTGTAGGAGGACTGTTGGGCCTTGGGAGCAGGCTGTGAAGCCTATGCCCAGAGTCGAGCACATTAAAAAAAAAAATAAAAAAAAATAACAGTCTTTGATGAGTTAAAAACAACAAGATTATTTTTACCCAAGTCAGAGATATGAGCCAAGTCAGACATTAGGTGTGCCATAGCCTCATCCCTTGTTTGCTGAAGTAACTGCTGAGATGGACGTTGCAGAAGCCGAATGGAAAGGTGACAGGCGGAATCATCAGCGTACCAGTGGACAGGGTTAGATGTACAGCTTAGAAGATCATTGATAAATATAAGAAAGTCAGTTGGTGATAGGACATAACTCTGAGGAACATCACTGTTGATAGATCTAGAAAAACGATGGCCGTCTACAAGACCAGCTATAGAACGACCAGAAAGGAAGCTATAGAACGACCAGAAAGGAAGCTATAGATGAAGGCACAGATAGAAGGATAGAAACCATAAGAGGGCAGTTTGGAAATTAAGGATTTATGCCAGACTCGATCGAAAGCCTTTGAGATGTCAAGTGCAATGGCAAAGCTTTCGCCAAAGTCATGAAAGGAGGATGGCCAGGAGTCTGAAAGGAAGGTGAGAAGATCGCCAATGGAGCGTCCTAGATGGAACCCATAGTGACGATCAAAAAGAAGGTTGTGATAGGAAAGATGCTTTAAAATTTGTCTGTTAAGAATAGACTCCAAAACTTTTGAGACATAGGATGATAAAACAATTGGACGATAGTTAGAAGGTTGGGAATGGTCTCCCTTCTCTGGGACTGGCTGAATGAAAGCAAACTTCCAGCAAGAAGGAAAGGTACAAGTTGATAGACAAAGGCGAAATAGTTTACCTAGGCAGGATGTAAGCACAGAAGCACAGTTCCTGAGGACAACAGGAAGGACTTCATCAGGCCGATATACCTTGTTAGTACTGAGGCCAGTGATGGCAGAAAATACATCAGCTGAAGAAATTTTAATGTCAGTTATGAGGAAGTCAGAGGGGGGAAGTGATGGAGGAACAGCATCGGAATCGTCCAAGGTGGAATTGGAGGAGAAAGTCAGAGCGAAGAGATCTGTTTTATCAGTAGAAGAAATAGCTACAGAGCATACATTTCTTTGACTAATGCAAGAAACCCTTGGTTTAATCACGCTTGCTTTAATGCTGTCCGCAACAAGGAGAGGACCTATAACAGATACCGGAGCCAACCCACCCCTGAGTCACATCTTTCATACGTTTCTGCCTGGAATCGTGCTAAGTCTGTTCTTCCCTCTGCTAAAAATAATTTCTTCCGTACTAAATGCTCTCAACTCTCCAACTCGAGTTGTTCCTGCTCCTTGTAGCAACTTGCCAAAAACCTTTCTAACCACTCAACCTCATCATCCTTCCCTCCTCTTTTCTACTCTGATGGTATGTAGCTATTTCTTCTACTGATAAAGCAGACCTCTTTGCTCAAACTTTCTCCTCCAATCCAACTTAGACGATTCCGGTGCTGTTCCTCCATCACTTCCCCCTTCTGACTTCCTCATGGCTCACATAGTTTCTTCAGCTGATGTATTTTCTGCCATCACAGGCCTCAGTACTAATAAGGCATATGGGCCTGATGGAGTCCCTCCTGTTGTTCTCAAGAACTGTGCTTCTGTGCTTACACCCTGCCTAGGCAAACTTTTTCATCTTTGTCTATCAGCTTGTACCTTTCCTTCTTGCTGGAAGTTTGCTCTCATTCAGCCAGTCCCAAAGAAGAGTGACCATTCCCAACCCTCTAACTATCTTTCAATTGATTTAACATCCTGTACCTCAATAGTTTTTGAGTCAATTCTTAATTGAAAAATTCTAAAGCATCTTTCCTATCACAACCTTCCTTCTGATTGTCAGTATGGGATCCGTCATGGACGCTTCACTGGCGATCTTCTCACCTACCTTTCAGACTCCTGGTCATCCTCCTTTCGGGACTTTGGCGAAAGTTTTGCCATTGCACTTGACATCTCTAAGGCTTTCGATCGAGTCTGGCATAAATCTTTAAATTCCAAAATGTCCTCTTACGGTTTCTATCCTTCTATCTGTGCCTTCATCTCTAGCTTCCTTTCTGGTCGTTCTATAGCCACTGTTGTAGACGGCCATCATTCTTTTCCTCGATCTATCAACAGTGGTGTTCCTCGGGACTCTGTCCTATCACCGACTCTCTTCCTTTTATTCATCAATGACCTTCTAAACTGTACATCTAACCCTATCCACTCATACGCAGTTGATTCCACCCTTCACCTTTCCATTCGGTTCCCGTAACGTCCATCTCAACATTTACTTCAACAAAAGAGGGATGACGCTATGGCACACCTAATGTCTGACTTTGCTCGCATCTCTGACTGGGGTAAAAATAATCTGGTTGCTTTAAATGCATCAAAGACTCAGTTTTTACACCTATCAACCTGACAAATTCTTCCACAGGTATACCCACTAACGTTTAATAATATTTAGCTTAATCCTGCATCATCCTTGAACCTGCTTGGGGTTTCATTTACTCAGGACTTATCTTGGAAAGATCATATTACATCTCTTGTAAAATCTGCTTCCAAGAGACTAAGTGTGCTAAAACGACTCCGTTCCTTCTTTACTCCTGCATGATTGTTGACTCTATCCAGGGGTTTTATCCCCCCCTGTGTGGAGTACAACTCTCATTGTGGGGAGGCTCCCCACATACAGCTCTTCTCAGTAGGGTGGAGTCAAAGGCTCTTCGTGTCATTAACTCTCCTCCTCTTACTGACTCCCTTCAACCTCTGTCTCTTCGCCACACTGTTGCATCTTTGTCTCTTTTCTATCACTACTTCAATGGTTACTGCTCCTCTGAAGTGTCTGCATGCATTCCTCCACCTCTACGAAGGGCACTTAGCATCCGTCTAGCAGCAAACTCTCATCCCTTTTCTGTCCAACTCTCTAATGCAAGAGATAACCGTTACTCTCAGTCCTTCATTTATGCAACAGGTCAGCTCTGGAACTGTCTCCCTCAGTCTGTGTTTCCTGCTTCCTATGATCTCCAGTCTTTCAAACGCAGTGTGTCCTGGCATCTCGATATGATCGGATCTTGAATTTGGCTCTCTCTTGTATTTTTTTTTTCTTTTGGAAGGAAGAATAATAGCAGGCCCACGGCCTTTGGTTCCTTCTTCCTCATACAAAAAAAAAATAGTCAAAGGATATGAGAAGAGAATGTATGCTTCCAATGTCTGAGAAAATAACCTTCGTAATGCGCAAGGCACACCCAGATGGTTCTCGGCCATGGAAGCAATAATCATTCCATTGAAAATCAATGCAGTACTGCCTGAGGGACTTCCAATCCGCAGCTCCAAAAGTGCCACATACGACGGTTGTTTGGAGGGTCCACTGGCCATACCAGAGCAATAGCACAGGTTAAGTTAATAAGGTTGTTATTGGAGGAGCCCAACAGAGAGAAAATATTAACAGTGAAAGCAGGATTAGTTGTAAGGAAGAGGTCAAATATGTTGGAGCTCTCTCCAAGGTGGTCAGGGATACATGTAGGGTGTTGTACAAGCTGCTCTAGATCATTAACGCATGGACTGCGAGCCACAGCTCAGGATGGGTAGTGTTGGATTGTGAGCCACAGCTCAGGCAGTGCTGGCTGTGCTTCACCGTAAACAACTCAACTTCTACATGGGCATGGTGCTACGCAAAGACGGAGAGAGAGTATTTTTCTTTCACCAGATGATGCCCTGGATGTTTACCTTCAAGTTTATAAAATAAACTTTTGATTTTTTTTCATTTTTTCACTACTCCCATAAGTAAATTTACACATGGACCTACGCAAAGGAGAGATTATTATTTTTTTTTTACCACATGATGCCCTGGATGTTTATCTTCAAGTTCATAATAAACAATAACTAAAGAAAAAAGAAATTCCATCATTTTTTGCACACCACGTGGTGGGATAAAAAAATGTAATAGCGCACTCCACGGGTTAAGGATAGAAATGATGTAGGCTTGTTCACCAGGTGGATCAGTGAAAGGAGAGGAGAGCCAAAGGTGGTGGTGAACATTGAAATCTCCTAGATTGGAGATTTCAGAAAAAGGAGAAATGGGTAGAATGTGTTCCATCACAGAAGTAAGCTAGTCAAAGAATTTTTGATTGTCAATAGAATTAGGGAATAAGTAAACAGTGCAGATATATATAGTCAGAGAATGACAGGACATTATTTTCCTTTTTTAATTTTGAAAAGGAAGTGTAGTGTGTACTGTGCATGTATATTGGTGTCAACAGTAAGAGAAACTAGTATTGGAGAGCATGCTGGCCTATACTCTGTGTTAATGAGATACTGAAAATGTTCGGCAAAGGTGGATGGTCAAGAACTAGTCCCAAGGGCTGAAGAAACGGGAGCTCCAGCTCTCCCTGTCTCCAGCTTTCCATCCACTTTGGGAGTACTTCCCTGCTCGACTTGTGCTACAGTCTACTCCTGCATGTATTTCAACTATTGGCTCCCTTGTCTTAGTGATCGTGTCCTCAGGATACTTTTCTTTCCTGTAGGAAATAAGACCAATAGGTTACAGTTAACATTTCAGGTGGTTGTCTTAGTCAATCAGACAGGCAAACTCTCACTCTTCACAAAACCATGTACCCTCATCCAAAAAAGGGTTAAGGTTCATTCACTTAGGAGAGTCATCAACAATGACAATGACAAGGTATCACTACTAAGAAAGCATCACTTCCATATTTATCTGTGGACATGGCGGTAGTGTAGGTTCTTCCGGACCACCGGCCATGGAATCCTGAGGGTCAGTGATCTCAGAGGTATCTTCAAGAAAACACTCAAGTTCATCTTCTATCCCTGTTCTAATTTTCATGAGAAATTCAGTTAGGAGCTCAGTTTTTGACCGCTTCACGGTTTATTTCCTGTTAAAGCTTCATAAGGTGCCATTTTTTTAGTCTCATGGTAATTGCTGTTCATCATCTACTAGACAAACCGAACCCCATAACTCCATTTGACACAGTTATTACCGCGTATCCAGGTCATCAGTTTTCTTTTTAATTCAATATTACATCATTCAACAGAGCCCTGACTCTGATGTCTAGAAAGCCCATTTACTAAGACTAGTTCTAGCCACAATAGTGCCAATGGGCTAGTGCACTGAGTGGTCCTGACATCTGGTGGGAGTCTGTGAACTTATTCCAGATGCGCCCGTTGCGGGTGTGAGGGTTACAGCTACAATATTTCATGTTATTCTACCCAAAGCCAGCTAAAACTGAGTGTTGTTACGTTGAACATTAGGTTTACACTAGCAAAACTAAGGGTTCTACAATATTCATGGCCTTATAAAGAAGATGGGTTGGAGAAAAATAGTATTCAAACGTATGTTCTACTCCTGTCTATCAGGTGAGTTCTAGGGATGTATTAAAGAGGGTTTATGTGGAAGTATTGCCTCCATGGTTGTATAAAGAAGGTAAGTAATTCGAATAAGGGTAATAGGATTTCCATTTCTTAAAGAACAATGATGAAAGATACGGATAAATTCGCCATGCGACATTTCCATTCGGTACTGGGCTCTGCCACACGTACGGTTGTAAACAAACACGAGACTGGCTAGATGCGTCGGTGATGGGATGACTCGGTTGATCTGAAAAGTTTATTGTTGTAACGGTACAGAGTGCTAATACAACCAAAGAAGGTGGTGGGTCGTGCCACACCCTTCCTTTTGTCGTGCATTTATTTTATACATATTCTCCACTGATAAACTGTAGAGTTTTGCTTACACTAGCTTGAAGCAGTACATTTTTTAGCAACTATGACTAGGAAACATAAGGCACACACACCCTGTAAGAATACACTTCTCTTTCTCCGTTTGAGATCATCACAACTATTTAGTTGACTATATAGTCTATATATGACACTTTTTTTTATTGGTATTTCTCCCTTACACTGCCTTGGAAGCGCAGTTGTTAGCGGCTATTGCTAGGTAGCGGAGTGGTGTGGAGGATAGAACAGAGGATAACAAGAATCATAGAATGTAGTGCTTGTCAGTATTGTGGTACATGTTCCAGGCAGGCTATTCACGGAGAATTGGTAGCAAGTTTTTCATTGATTAACCATGTGATTTGTTCAGTCAGTGTTGAGAGTTCTGGGTTTCAATACTTAGCAGTTAGCGGTGTGACATCGACAATAAGAACAGTTAGCAAAATGACGAAGTTTGCGCCGTGGCTGACTGCAAATCAGATTCAACTTTCAGCGCAGACCAGCACCCATTCATGAAACAAGTGAAAGGATGGGCCAGGTTTCCATCAAATATGGACGCCAAACGTCGTAAGGCCGGTGTCACACTATACGGCGGCTCCGCATGGCTTGTACCACGTCACACTGTGCGGCCAAAGCGCACAGTTTACCCCAGCAGCCAGCGTGGATAGGTTAATCATGTCTAAACTGACTGTTTGTGCACTAGAGGCAGAGGGATTACTGAAAGAGCCAACACGTCGTAGACATATGTACTAGGCTATAATGTGTTTTGTGGATGGTGATTAATGTACCACAGTTATATAAACATACATATATACATACATCAAGTATTAGCATTTCAGTATTAAAGATTAGTAATTATGATACTTATATAACATGGAAATTTATTTGGAATATTAGGAAGCATATGTCTGCTAAATAATTTTAGTACTTTAAATAGCACAGTATGTATTAAACGTAAGTACATAATGAATAATGTTACTTTTTATAGAAAATACAAAGAAAAAAAAATATTTTACCTTTCCCATTCCTTTCTGCTTACTCTAAATCAAGTCAGTTCTCGTACATCAATTCCCCTACTTCAATCCATGATTCTTCTTTACAGTTTTTATTGGAGTATTCTGCTGCACTCTTCTCCCAAATTGCTGGCCTTTCCTGTATGCATTGAATAAATTTATCCACGTCAAACATCGCGTAAACACAACACAGGAGTAGTAGCAGCAGAGCACCGTGCGGCGTGGCCGGTTAGTTTGACCACGTGCATTAAACTGTGTGTGTTTTAACTTTTGTCCTCACGTCACAACCGGCGTGATGCGGCGTCGCGTCGCGGCGCTGTGGCTCCGCCGCAGCATGATGCGGCTTTGTACGGCGGATGCGGCGCCACCGCAGTAGTGTGCCACCTCTCATTTGTTTGTGTGTGTTATCGCCATGCGGCAGCCGCAACAGCGCCGCCGCATACTGTGACACCAGCCTAAGCTGTGGGAGACGCGATGTAGAAGAGGTGTTGAGTGGAGAGCAACCAGGAAAACATGTCGTACACTGCTCCGACAACGAATTTTAAAATATGGCAAAATTTGTGCATGAAAGTATTTCCTCATGTATTTACCATGTTATAGTCTTACACCATATATATTGGATGTTTGCTGAATAGTAAATTATATGCATAAGTTAATTCCATGGAGATGATGATTCCTGTTTTACGATTTTTTTTTCCTCTAATGCCACCTACACACCAATAGCATTATTGTCAAACGCATTTGAAAAATTTTGTGATTTGAGGAAACTACATGAAAGTGCATAGAACAATTTTTCTTTGAAACCCGCAAAACGTATGTCTAGAAGTTCACCGACTCCCACCAGATGTCAGGACTACTCAGTGCACTGGCCCATTCATGTATTACCTGAACAGTGAATTCCTTACCATTTTCTGATTGTTAGACATGGGGAACACCAACGTCAAGGAACATCAGGAGCAGTTCACATGCCATCTCTGACGCTGTTTTGGTTTTCAGTGTGCGAATAATATGAAATTTAATTAGATATTCCATGTTATTCAGTAATTATAAAGTGGTAACTGCCATTTTTCGTTTTTTGCATATCTACAAGATATACTTGCCCACACTCATTAAGGTCATTTACAGAAAGTGATCGACAACTCCTGAAGCTGTTTCCTGTCTGCGCCCTTTCTCTGTACACATGTCATAAGACTTTGTAGTTACTTGTAGAGAAGTATATTTTAGACTTGTGGTCGAGCGGCTTTTATATCTTGTAGTAGTTTCCCCACCAGATGTCATGTAGTGACGGGAGAGGTAAAGAATAGTATGGGACTATTTTTATTTGTCTTGGAAATATTAAACAGGTATAATAGTATAAGTCCTGGGTAGCTACCTCCCTGTCTCGCTATCTCTCTCTCTCTCTCTCTGTTCTAAGACTAATCTCCGTCTCGACCTCTCTCTAGGGTCGCTTGTCTCCTTCTGTCTAGCCTGTTCGGTGGCTAATCTCCGTCTGAGCTCTCTTTCCTAAATTCTGGTATAGCAGGGGTGGACTAGATCTTTGTTCACGAGAGGACTGCTGACAGCTAACTGCATCATCTCCTTACTGGCCGCTGTCGTCAGCTTTCCTCAGTGTTAAGAGTGTGTAAGCATGCTTAGCACTGCTCGATTCTCGCAGACACAACACCTTCTCATCTTTTGACTTCCTGCTTCTATCTGTCTCTCTATCTATCTATTTATCTATCTATCTAGTATGATTTGCAATTATAATATGGAGACCTACCACATTGCTCGGCCGCGCGAAAATGGCGTACCATCGACATTTAATAGTTATAATATATTAATACATACTACATACACATTATAATGAACTTATAAGCTAATTAAGTGAAATACATAATATTGTAAAGTAACATAAATGTATGAATATTGTATACATATATTATTCATAATAAATAGTGATTATTCAGTAATATTACATTTAAACAAGTTGTATACATATTTGAATAAATGCAATGGTTGTTGTATAACACTTGTAAGACGTGCATGTACAACAGACGTATGCATATAATTGTGCAATGGTAATACTGCTAGGTTATACATTACATATTTGAGTTATCACTTTAGTAATGTCTAATATTTCACCTAACTTGTATGATGATACTGGTAATACAGAATTGTGCTATAATTGTATGACTTATAATATTGTACTAACATTGTGGTACTACATAATTGTGTTGGCCTTATAATTGTAGTTACATTTTGTTAATGCAACTATTACATATGTGTCTTGGCCTTATAATTGTAGTTAAAGTTACATAAAAGTTACATCTTGTTAATGCAACTGTTTTGTCGTTACATAATTGTTACATATCGTTTGTAGGTACATAATTGTAGTTAGTGTAACATAATGCAATCGTTTGTCGTTACATAATTGTTACATATCGTTTGTAGGTACATAATTGTAGTTAAAGTTACATAAAAGTTACATCTTGTTAATGCAACTGTCACATAAATTGGTACATATTGTTTGTAGTTACATAATTATAATATGGAGTAACATAATTGTAATAACTGCAGTCCTAACATATGCTGCGGTCGATGATAGTGATGATGTGTCGTGCCACTTGTATGTGGAGACAACAATTTGCTTTTTTGTTTGTAGTTTACGTGGTATTTTGACTTATGTAGTAACATTTACACTTATTTTCATTTGTTTGTTATGTGATCTTACTCTATTTCTCTTTTTTTCTTTCTTACTTTTCTTTCTTTCTTTTTTGTATGTATTGATTTTCCATAGTTTGTTTCTCTTTGCTTGTGTACGCTTTTTTCCATGTTGTTCATGGTTGCATAATTGCTGACTAATTTCCTTGAGATACTTTTTTAAAGTTTAGTTTATATTGCACAGATACTATAAAATGATATTATATAGTCCCATATTTTGTTATTTTATATAAAAAATATATACACTATATACAGTATTAACTATACACACTGACTTGTTGTTCACCTGTACCTATCGTGAGTAATATGTGTGTCAGCACTGTGTGGAAATCATTGTCTTCACGATTGTGTTGAAGATGTTCACTCTTGCTAACGGCATTTGTGTTGGCCATTTTTTTTTTCTTCTCTAGGTTACCTTGTAACTTAATTTGTCTGTTTCCACTAGGTAGCTTTAATTAATAAATGTTTAATACAGTTCTTTTAATTGCTCACTGAGTAACTGTGATTGTATATTTTCTTTATTACTTTGTAGATATAATTAATGTATAGTTGTATGTATGAAACACGTATTTTACGTAGGTATAAATGGTAACACTCGTTGGTAGTAAATAAATGTTATAATAAATGAATGAATATATACAGTGTAGAATATTTATTGTTGGTGATTATTTAGTATTTGAGTTATGCAGATAACTGAAGTAAGTATGTGTATTTAAACTGTAACTATACAGCACGTTTTATATGTTTGTGCAGAAGCTTATTGTCTATCACTGTGTATTGTATAAATGAAGTAACTATGTAACTCACTAATTTTACCGTGGTGGGAATGGTGTGAGTGGTGGTGCAGGTGGTGTGTTGACTGACGTGGCGTCTGTTCAGCAAGCACGCATGATGACCTCAACTTCCCACACTGGTAGCTGTGGTGAGTGAATGAGTAGCGATGAGTAACTTGAGTGAAGACGAGTGAGTAAGATGAGTTGTGAATATGGACTTGGTGTTTGCTTCGTCGTCCTGACCTCTTCACACCTGCCTTAAGCGGTGGGGGTTGGGTGGATGTAGCAGAGAGAGGAGGGTGAGGTCTGGTGGTTATGAGTTGTGAGTCGTCTCTCACTCTTCGTTTGTTTGTTTGTTTGTGTTTTTTTTTCTTTCTTGATGTATTCTTGGTCCTTTTTTTCTTGTGATTTACTCGTTGTAGAATGAAGACTGCCGCTACTTGTAGGTGCGTGTAGAAGATTATACAGACGACGTAGAGTTGTTAATTGTAGTTGATTGTAGATGGCTGTAGTTCGCTTATTCGTCGTAGACTTGTAGACTATTTGCACTGTAGGCTGTATTTTGTAGGATTCAATGTAGAACTGAAGCTAATCTTGTAGTATCGGTTGCTTTTGTAGAAATTTGCTTTTAATTCGGAGACGATGTCTGCAGATTTGCTGATTTGTCGTTAAGCTACTTGCAAGGCGTCGAGTGATCTCTTGACCTCTGCATCAGCGTAAAGATCTGGGAGACGGAGGGGGATGGAGAGA
Source organism: Coenobita brevimanus (assembly GCF_032717465.1). NCBI lineage: Eukaryota > Metazoa > Arthropoda > Malacostraca > Decapoda > Coenobitidae > Coenobita > Coenobita brevimanus. Next base: position 59,478,907 of record NC_136993.1, on the reverse strand, counting down.
AGCGTCAGGAGCCGGTTATGTTGTTGGTTGAGAGAGATATTCTTGTTTTCAATCTTGATATTTTGTAGTAATTTAATGTTGATTCGTAGACGAGGTTCGTATACGTTCGCTGCTACCAAATGTCATAAGACTTTGTAGTTACTTGTAGAGAAGTATATTTTAGACTTGTGGTCGAGCGGCTTTTATATCTTGTAGTAGTTTCCCCACCAGATGTCATGTAGTGACGGGAGAGGTAAAGAATAGTATGGGACTATTTTTATTTGTCTTGGAAATATTAAACAGGTATAATAGTATAAGTCCTGGGTAGCTACCTCCCTGTCTCGCTATCTCTCTCTCTCTCTCTGTTCTAAGACTAATCTCCGTCTCGACCTCTCTCTAGGGTCGCTTGTCTCCTTCTGTCTAGCCTGTTCGGTGGCTAATCTCCGTCTGAGCTCTCTTTCCTAAATTCTGGTATAGCAGGGGTGGACTAGATCTTTGTTCACGAGAGGACTGCTGACAGCTAACTGCATCATCTCCTTACTGGCCGCTGTCGTCAGCTTTCCTCAGTGTTAAGAGTGTGTAAGCATGCTTAGCACTGCTCGATTCTCGCAGACACAACACCTTCTCATCATTTGACTTCCTGCTTCTATCTGTCTCTCTATCTATCTATTTATCTATCTATCTAGTATGATTTGCAATTATAATATGGAGACCTACCACACACATTTCACACTGATGTACTGTTGTATAAATGAGCATGGAATGTTACCGTACCGATTAGACACTGCTCGATAGGTTGTCTTTTCACCTCCATGCCCAGTTTCAGTTTGAAATCCATGAATAATGTTCATAACAGTGTTTATAGTTAACATAGCTTCCTACTTCGATGGTACATTGAGAACTGAAGTAGAGACTGTGATTCCTCCGGTCATGCCACGTCAGTTAACCAAAGGCAGTTTGTTAAGTGACTTATCAGATCCGAGTAATTCGAGTGACTGTTAGCCGATTGTTTATTATTCACGTGAACATCTGTCTATCTATCTATCTATCTGTCTATATCTATATCTATCAATCTATCTACGTGTGTGTGTGTGTGTGTGTGTGTGTGTGTGTGTGTGTGTGTGTGTGTGTGTGTGTGTGTGTGTGTGTTCTTACCTAATTCTTACCTAATTGTATCTTTACAGGAATGAGTCAAGCTCGGACTGTCCCGTCTTAAACCATATTTATTGTACATATCCTTAGATTTGTGAATTGTTTTGGCACACACGATTTCATTCGGTAGTGCATTCCATTGATCAATTGCTCTGTTTGGGAAACTGAATTTCCTCACGTCTTTATCACCTCTCTTCTTATGCAGTTTTTTGCAGTGTCCTCTTGCTGATGCTTCCACATACGTTAAGTAATCATTTATGTTTATTTTCTCCTTCCCTGATATGCACTTATATAGCATTATCATGTCACCTCTTTTCCTTCTCTCCTGTAGTGTTGGTAGATTCAGTTTATTTAGTCTTTCTTCGTAGCTTAGATCCCTTAAGCTTGTTATCCATCTTGTAGCGGCCCTTTGAACTTTTTCAATCTTGTCTATGTGTTTTTTGAGATGAGGACTCCAGACTACTGATGCATACTCCAGGGTTGGTCTGATGAATAATGTTATTATCCTTCTTAGCATGTCTTCATTTATGTATGTGAATGCTATTCTCATATTTGCAAGCAGTGTATACATGTTCCGTACCTTCTCATTGATGTGGTCAGCCGGAGATAGTCTGTTATTGACAATCACACCTAGGTCCTTCTCTCTTTCTGATGTGTGTAGGGTTTTATTTCCTAATGTATAATCCCAATCAGGTCTTTTTCCACTTTTACCAAACTTGATTACATGACACTTGTCCACATTGAATTCCATTTGCCACGTATTACTCCATTCATGAAGTTTATTTAATTCTTCTTGTAGCTCTTTACAAGAGTCTGTATTAGTAATTCTCCTTGGTATTTTTGCATCATCTGCAAACATATTTAGATAGCTTTCATTTCCAGTGTTACTGTCTATATCATTTATATACACTAAAAACATGATTGGTGCCAGCACTGAGCCCCGTGGTACTCCACTAGTCACTTCTTTCCATGATTAGTAGTTTCCCCTTAGTACTGTTCTCATTTCTCTTTTTATGAGAAAATCTTGCATCCAACAAAACAGTTTGCCTCGAATTCCTCCTTGATGGTACAATTTCCATAAAAGTCTTTGGTGTGGTACTGTGTTAAATGCTTTCTTGAAATCTAAATAGATATTGTCCACCCATCCTTCTCTTTCCTGTATTGTGTTTGTTACTCTGTCATAGCTCAACAGATTAGTAACACATGATTTTCCTTTTCTGAAACCAAACTGTCTTTCTGTTATCATATTGTGTTCTTCTAGATGATTTACCCAAGATTTTCTTATAAGCTTTTCTAATACCTTGCTTACAACACTGGTCAGTGATACTGGTCGGTAGTTGAGTGGATTTTGTATATTCCCTTTCGTGTGTGTGTGTGTGTGTGTGTGTCACCATAGACGGGTATCGTAGAAAGTACAAGTGTATGAAACTTCTAAATGAATGAACGCCACAATCCGGTCGGATGAGACGTAATACACAAATTATACAGTCGTGTACGGTGAGATGTGAAATAAACAGCGAACGCCCCATTTCATTGGCTCATATTCCACGCATTCTGTTTCTCATTGAGAAACTGCATGTAGAGTAATTCGCTTAATGAAATCAGGTTTCTTCTCGAATTTATCTGAACTTTCAGAATAGGAAAATTTGCACTGAATATTCTTGATTCCAACCTACGCTGTGCACATGACCTAACAACTAACACTTGTTACTCCAAGGCAGGCTCATGCTGCTCCACATCTGAATCAGCAACTGAAAATAGCAAAACACTTCACGCAAATAGATGGGACTGCTGCGTTGTATCTGGGAAAACAACATCTACTACAGATGCTTCTTGGCTGGATGTTACCTCTTGATGCTCCGTACAAGGATCCGATCGACAGAATATTTATGAGAATTAGTCAGGTGAGATATTGTAGATATTCTTGTTGCTCTTTTATAGGATTTTACTTATGTTTGGAAAGACTTTTAGACAGCAGAAATCTGATATAGCTTTTCTTAATTCTCTAAATGTAAAATGAGTTAGCTAAATAAAATCATCTCAAAGTTGCAGGAATACACTACAATCGGACATCATGAAACTGAATGGATTAGTTTAGCAGTTAGTGGGTGGGCACTTCCTCGTGAGTCCTGAAAGGTTGACTTAATTATAACCCCTAGGTGCCGGGGGACGTTTGTATCCCATGCAAAGTTTGTGGATTGGGAATGCCAGGTGACGGCTATGGCTGCAATTGTTTTCACGCCATTTTTTGAAGCGGCCACCAATTTATCTCATCACCAAAGGGTGGTGGTGTACTCCCGCCTCCGCACTGGAGCATGAGTCAGTCTGTCCTGCGCCGTGGCCAGGTGTGATACAGTGCCTTCGGGATCCTCTTCATCAGAATCTGTCCCTGCTGCCCGCAGCCCCCTTTCATCATCCACTCCAGCCAAACTCCTGCTGAAGGATGTGAGGAAATGGCTTATTGACAGCGCCATAGGACATGTACTTGATGATACTGTGTCCACTCTTGGAGAGAGTGACGAAACTTCTTCAGAAAATGAAGGAAGTTATCACGTTAAGAGTGGTGTGTCACGTGCACTCACCCCAGCTCCCTCAGACATGTCGGATAAAGACTTGAAAGTGCTTCTGGAGGCTGGAGAGGTGCACAAAAGTGACACATTTGTTTCTGACGAAGAGGAGGACGCGCCAGGAAGTGTGGTAAGTGAAGGAGATGGTGGTGTTGATGACTGTCACTTTGTATATAAACGGTGCTGCCTCATCTTTCCACCACTCTCTGAGCAAGAAGGTCCTCATCACTACAACCGAACACCTCAAGGGCCATTTCCCCACAACCTGGCTCTTCGTATGAGGAAAGCAAGGTCTGCAGCCCCATCGAGGACATGTGGCAATCCAGTACCACCCCAGGAAGTCCCTGATACAGGTGAGTCATCACCCGTGTCCTCCCCTACCTCCACCATAACCTCTCCTTCCCCTCCCCCCTCCCTGCCTGTGGTCGTGGTCGTGCACATGGTAGAAAGAGGCACCTTATTCCTGCTAGGTCACACCCTAGCAGCCCCGGCATCGGTAGGCTTGACACTCTTGTGTGGAAGGAGGGTGAAGGCTTCTAATCTAGGCCTACCCTGCCTGCCTTTGATGACACAGGGGCAGGTGTTCAGAGGGAGCACCTGGGGGCAGGACAATCAACAATCTTGTCCATTTTTCAAGCTATATTTACTACCACTATTATCCAGTACCTGGTGGAGGAGATAAACTTTCACCGGGCTATATCTGTCCAATGGCTTAAGGTGTCGATGTCCCAGTGTGCAAAAATGAAAATTTGGACGGCAGTGGAGGCCGGAGAAATGTATGTATAGCTGGCAATGACGATGATAATGGCACATGTAAAGAATCTTGTTCTTCACGATTATTTGGCTATGGATGAAATCTTACACACACCTGTCTTTGGTAAGTATATGGGCCATGAAAGGTACTTGGCCATTCTCAGGTTCCTACACTTCAACAGAAACTATGCCCCAGCCCTGAATGACAAGTTGTAGAAGATCAGACTGCTTCTTACCATGCTGAAGGAGTCAAATTATCAGGTTTTTCCAGTGGTTTCAGAAAGTGACTACTGATGAGTTGCTTTTTCTATTCCTGGGGGCATTTAGCATTTATTCTCTATGTGCCTTCCAAACAACATTGCTTTGGCCTAAGTTCTCTGTTTTATGTGACTGCAAGACTGGATATGTGCTAGACGTGATAGTGTACTCGGCAACAGATGTGAATATACCCAGTGATGATCCCCATGGGTTCACTGCTGCTGTGGTAAAAGTGCTGATGGACAGATACTTCCACAAAAACCATATCTTGTACACCGACAATTACTACACTTCTCCGGCATTGATGCAGTATTTACCTCAACATGAGACTGGGTCCTGTGGAACTGTTCATGCCCAAAGACGGAATTTTCAATCATTCCCAGAAAAGACTGAGAATGGTGCCCTGTTAAACCTGGAAATGTGGTATCATGGCAATTCACTGGCACGACAAGTGGAAGGTCAATATGCTTACGACAGTTCTCCGTGGGATATTGCAGCATATAGGCAAGACAGATTACAGGGCCAGGCAACCACTGTCGAAGCCAGATGCGGCCAATGATTATAACATCAACATGTGGCTCATGGATAACTATGCAGATTGAAGAGATAGATTGCCTTCGGAAGTCTTGCAGATGGTATAAAAAGGTGTTACTGCACCTTTTGGATATACACATACTTTACAACGGGGTTGTGGGTAAGAGTCTTTCCTTATGTGAATATGAGAAAGAACTGGCCCGGCAACTTCTTGAAAAGTATGGAACTGTTGAGGTTGTAAGTGGAAGGAGGCAGGTGCCCCAGGGCCACTGGCTGATAGGTTGGCCAGCATGCAGTACCTGGAAAGGCATTATCTCATCCATCTGGGCCAAACACCTGCAAGGCTCGTGACATACAGGCATTATTAGGTATATTCAGTGACCAAATGTCGGCCCACTGCACGCAAGTAAACGGCCTATCAGTGTCATGAGTGCAAGATTGCACTTTGTCTGGAGTGCTCGTTCGTGTTCCATCGTGAACGTGAATTCTAAGCACAGGTGTGTGGAAGCATGTATGTAAATAGCAGACAGAGACAAGAAAGTGTTATGTGTTTGTGTGTGTGTTTTTTTTTGTAATAACATATGTCCAAAGCTGATGTGAAGTGCTTGTAAATATGTTGAGGTACCCTACCACTTATGAAAGAAAACATTATGCGCACTTGTAGAAAAGTGCTTTCTGTGGTAGCACTTACGTATAGTTCTTGCCTTTGCTTTATTGTGCAAAATACGAGATATGCTCAGTACATGTAATATGAAGTGCCAATGGTAAAAATACTATATAACATGATTAGCGAGAAAAGCATTAGCCCAATGCCAAGAAAATGTGCCAAAAAGCCTAACCAATAGTACAATCATCTTCCTCATGGTTTAGAATAAAGTATTCATTACACCAGTATGTGCTACTTGTGGAAAAAATTTAAATGGAAAGATGGAAAGTTCCTCTCAAACTGTTTCCAAAGTGCAAAGTTGTAAGTCAGTGAGGGAAAAATGAGTAAGTAGGCCTATTGTGTCCTTCAACTTCTCCCATACACAAACTGGGCAAAGTGCAATGTTGTTACGACCAGAAGACCATATATGCGAGCCACATGTACCAGGTGATGACTCACACCCTTTGCTGTGAGTAGGGAAAGTGGGAGAGATTGGTTACTAAATGGAAAATTCCATGGTGAGAGGTTGGGCAGTGTTACAGACGCACTACTCTACCTGGGAAGTCAGTATTGCATATGCTGACCAGCGTGCAGGTGCAAAGACCGAAGCCTGGGCTGCGCACAATGGGCCGGACACATACCAACTCGTGTGCTGCAAGTAACCTGTCTTCTTTATGTCCCTACTCATCAACTGAACCACCAACAGACCTGGGGATGCTTTCATTCGCAAGAGGAAGAGTTGGTGAGTATTATGGTTTTAACTGTTTTCTTTAAGAATAATTAAATCATTCCGAGATATTAAGCTTTGAAAGCAAGCAATTTTGGGAAAATTGCCCATACAGATCGGCTGTCGGCAGTAGAAATCGCCCGGTACCCAGGGGATAAGGTATCCGTACACTCTCTTGCAATTTTGCTTGTTCCAGTCAGCGATGTCAGTCCCATCTCTCCGTGAATGTGAACCCTGAGTTGGTTAACTCACGTTTCTAGCCTGCAGTGGTGAGAAAGAAAGAGTAGTCTGGGGAATTCTAGGATGATGCAGACGGTTGATATTACGGATGATCATGCCGTTTGGTGCTTGGGGAAAGTAAATAGCCCAGTTAGATATGAAGAATGAAGGACTTGCCAATACCAAAACACTTAGTACAATGAGGAACACTTAATAGAAATGTATACATCATACCATATTATCACAATTTATTTTCGTAATTTACAACAAAGTAGGTTAATGTGGCACACCATAAAGTCTGCTCACACACACACACACACACACACACACACACACACACACACACACACACACACACACACACACACACATTTCTTAGCACACAAGCTCTGGTAACAGAAAGACAGCATTTCTATGGTTCCCTTGTTCACTGGGTGTTGAGAACCAAATGCGGCGTCCATCTGGGTAACAAACCTCCATGCTTTTCCCCCCCCCCCCCAGCATGAGGGAACATAGGTTCACCACACAGGATGGCCCTGCAAGGCGGTTGCTTGCCTGCAAATGATGGATCTATTTAGCGAAGCAGACCAAGATTACTTAAAAGTAACAACTTGATGTAGTGCTGCCTAATTCTTTTGGCGACTCTTCACTGATTGAAAGCCGTAACCAAAGAAACCATTTTCAAGGTTGAGTAGAAACTATATAATCAAAAAACGCAGTAACATGGAACCTATTATGGTGCCACTGTTAACTGAGTGGTGAGACGCAAATGCGGCGTCCATCCAATAACCAAGCTTCCACACTCTTCCCCATGCCTCGCCACAGCAATGCACTGTCCACCCCAAGGGAACAATGGTTCACTCTGCAGACTAACTCTGCAGTGGCAACAGCTTGCCTGCAGTTGATGGATCCACTTGACCAGATCTTCTACTGCTACTTAAGTATTATCTCATTACCAAAGCAAAAACATTAGCAGTTGTGAACATGATTTATATATGTCATTCCTCTGTCGAATCTTTACCTCTGCCAATGAAATTGAAGGAGGTTAGGTATTCACTTATGTTTGTTTGTATGATGTCCACACAATGAAATTTTGTGGAAGGGTAAGCCATCGGTCAAGAAAGAACTGATCAGATTTTAGGGTGGATCTAGATCCAGATCCTGCAATGGCATTGGCAGAGGTATGCACTCTCTATGTGCTTTTTTTATAACAGCATTTCATTATAAATACGTATTGTACTTTTCTCAGTATGATCCTTAAATTTTAACCTCGAACATCAGTTATAACTAATGCAAGAGAATGTTTACCCGTCCCCGCCCCGGTGGGGCTCAGGGACGGGTATTGTTTTCATTCTGTTTGTCTGTCTGTCTGTTAACAACTTTTCATGACAACTACTGGAATTACAGGGATGATGGGCTATTACCTGATCACCTAATTAAATTTTGAGCCCAATTGGGCCAAGGCTCAGGCTGAAGGCCCAATAAATGTAAAAGAAGTAAAAAAAAAAAAAATCGTTTTTTCGCCATAATTCTTTTCAACTTCGTCATATCGACACGAAACCATAACCTAAGAGTGCAATTTTCAAATATGCATCCCATAACATGCCTCATTACATCATTACATGATGTCAGTGTCAGGTGGGTCAGGCCTAAAATTTTAAATGGGCATAAAATCGTCAATTTTCACCCGATTTACTCCAAATTTGCTATATAACATCTTTGAGTAGATATCCTGTTGTGCTTATACGTCAGTACTAAAATGACTGCCAGGAACGGGTTAGCTGTGCTTTGGCATCGCTTCTTGTTTTGTATTACTTTCAGCCACCCTAATCTTCCCTAGCTCAGATCCCGTTCGTATTACTTTGTTGTTTAACAATATCGGCATGATTGTGTTTAGTGGGCTTCTACATAATTTCAGTTTAATCCATGTCCATAGAACTCAATCTTTATATTACACTTACTTGACGAATGACTGTATACAAGTATCAATTGTCGCTGATTGCTCTCCCAATCAGGTGGGGTGCCACTAATGGCAGTCAAATTCCTGTGATAAATTAATGATTTTCATATTTTTATGAACAGAAAAATCTTTATATTAAAAAAAAAAAAAGAGAGAGAGAGAGAACCATGAATTATTTGCATTTATACTTTTGTGAACAACTCTTGTTAAACCTTTGCTGGAACAATAACTCCGTGTCGGAAAATCCTCCTCCCTCGTGCGGCATTTTAGTACTGTGAACCACCCATGCACCAGATATCTTTCCAGTGTGCTTCTTTGGTCAGAAAAAAAAAAAAAAAATTAAGAGTGAACCTAGTGGATATTATGATATGATTTATTTATTAGTTGTTTCAGTCTTCTTATTCATTCATTATTCTGTGAGAGACTGTTAACTTACGAATTGGCAGCATTTGACAAACCAAGGCGTTGGCCATCTACACGTTACTCCCTTATGGCAGCAGTGTATAGAGGCCGGTACTCTCAGGAGCACGCCACCTGATAACTCATAAACCTACACATTCCAAAATTCAGACAGCGCATCACCTTATCACTATCAGCACCCTGCACTTTGCAGCACCCTAATTTAATGCGATTTTTCCAAAATAACGCAAATACCATCATAATGTCAAAAACAATGGTCAAGGAAGTCATCACTTCTATATGAAGGGATGATAAAGGGTGTACTGTAATTCTTGTGTGTGTGTGTGTGTGTGTGTGTGTGTGTGTGTGTGTGTGTGTGTGTGTGTGTGTGTGTGTGTGTGTATGTGTGTGTGTGTGTGTGTGTGTGTGTGCAAGACCTGTGTAGGTTATGCTGAATTAACCTATTCTGTTGATAGTTGGTAAATTGTGACACACCATGTTATACACCACATATTGTCTCTCATTTTTTCTGCGTTTATTATGTAATATGTTGTGGACAAGTCCTCCGTTTTTCCTACCCGACTCGTCTATTCACTCTCCCCAAGCACCAAACCCTGTCACTCTTCCAATATCCCACCGTCTGCATCATCCTTAAACTCCCCTCGTCGACTGTCCTTTCTCCTTCACCACTGCTCATTCGAAGTTTGAGTCGATTAACTCAGGGTTCGAAACTCCTGGAGAAACGGGACTGACAACTCTGACTGTGACAGGTGGAAGTGCAGGAGGGTCTACAGTACACACATGACCTGATCTGTGTGATCGAACGATGACCTGACCTGTATGATGGAGCTGAAACTTGCTCTATGGTAAATGTCACTGTGTCAGCAATATTCTGTTTTCCGTTTCTTGGATCCGTTGCACTCTAGTAGAATAACAGAAAATTCATTTAGGATGCCAGGGAGCATATTATCTGCATTAACGGAGATGTGGCAGATAATACAAAATATATTATGCTGGTAGATGTCAAAAATAAAGCTCTCTTAACAAGTACAATAACAAACGTTAGGAATATCGTTTTTATTATACGATCTCATGAGAGGCATAGCTGATTACACACACACACACACACACACACACACACACACACACATATATATATATATATATATATATATATATATATATATATATATATATATATATATATATATATATATATATATATATATATATATATATTAACCCCAGACTAATTCTTCATCAGGCTGGTTTGTACGAGCAGTGGACGAAGGAAGCACTGGCTGCAACTGCTAGAGAAAACCGAATTAAACAGCGTGAGAACCTTAAGAATCTCGGAGAGGAAGAAATGTCAGAAAACAGTCCAACAACAGGATTCAGAAGTTTAACTTTTACACACATACAAGGCCCTTTGCTGCTGCTTTTGGTAGGCCTTACTGTGAGTGCTTTGGCCTTTGTACTGGAGAGGGTCCTGGTGTTGTCACGAGAGAAATGATCCACTGCACTCTTTAGACTAAAATTTACCGTTTCTTTATTGAAATCATTGATGAATGTCGTCATTGTTATGCTGCTCTCTTAATAAACTACATCACTGTAGAATTGTAGTAGTAATTAATCTCCTCATATAACAGACGAATAAGTCTATGCAACCGACTTGATTAATCTGTTCGGTTTGAGATCGTCTTTATTTTATTCTTGCTGCGGTCAGACAATATTGCTCTGATTTAGAGAGATTTTCTGATATATCCATAATTTAACCCTCCAGTAATAAACATGCCTTGCAAGTGGAATATATACATCTAGCAACAGCTAACATGTAATGAAGACGACGCCATCGTAGTGAAGGGATTAACCTGCCGTGTGCCACCTATTTTTAGCCCTATAGGTCACTTCCGTGTTGGCCATTATTTTATCTTTTTTTTGGCTAAAATGATAGATTTTGATGTGAAAACAACTAATTTCACCATTAAAAATACTCACTGAAGCTCAGAAATGGGTTTTATTAAGTCCGGCATACTCGTACACAGGTATTCCCACTCTTACGCTCGCCATGTAGGTGAGAGAAAGCCGTTTTCTATGTAAGGTAGACTCAGGTATTTATGCTGGGAAGATATAGCAATGTTCAGTAGACTTTTCTGATTACTTATTGCTTCAACATGTCACAATTTGCGTGTCTCTCTTACTGTGAATACATTTTCTTACACTTACTTGTAGATTAGTGCAACAAGACTTCTCTATGTACAGTCCTGGCACTTACAAGAAGGTAGGGGAGGGTGGTGATGGTTTGGACAATGGGATGGTTCGGACAGTGCATTCCCTGAGAAAAGTATGGGACCTATGGCCGTGTGATCTTGCGTGAAAGTGAGAGAGTTGTTTACTTCGACCACACGGAACATCCAAGATAGAAACGCCTCACTTTTTGATGCAGGTCAGATTTTATGTTTCTTTTGCATCTCCTATGTAATAATCTGCGTGCATATCGTAAGCTCTACCTTTATCTATATGCCAGGCATCAAACTGTGCATTATCAGGGTGACTCTGTGTTGCATGTAGAACATATTGGTATGAAAAATGATTGTTAAACTCTCTCGGGTGAAACTTGACAATACCTGTCAATTATTATTTTTTATGCGAGGAAGAAGGAACCAAAGGCCATGAGCTCGCAATAACAGTTCCCTCCAAGAGAAAAACAAAGTACAATAGAGAGCCAAATTCAAGATCCCATCATTTCGAGATGCCTGGACACACTGCATTTGAAAGACTGGAGATCATAGGCAGCAGGAAATGCAGACAGAGGGAGACAGTTCCAGAGTTGACCTGTTGCATAAATGAAAGACTGGGAGTAACGGTTAACTCTTGCATTAGAGAGTTGGACAGAAAAGTGATGAGAGTATGCTACTAGCCGGGTGCTATGTGCCCGTTGTAGAGGTGGAGGAATGCATGCAGACAGTTCAGAGGAGCAGTGACCATTAAAGTAGCGATAGAAAAGAGATAAAGATGCAACAGTGCGGCGAAGAGACAGAGGTTGAAGGGAGTCAGTAAGAGGAGAGTTAATGAGACAAAGAGCCTTTGACTCCACCCTGTTGAGAATAGCTGTATGTGGGGAGCCTCCCCAAACATGAGAGTTGTACTCCACACAGGGGAGGAATAAAACCTCTGTATAGAGTCAACAATTGTGCAGGGGTAAAGAAAGAACAGAGTCGGCTTAGCACACCCAATCTCTTGGAAGCAGATTTTACAAGAGATGTAATATGATCTTTCCAAGATAAGTCCCGAGTAAATGAAACCCCAAGCATGTTCAAGGATGATGCAGGATTAAGCTGAATATTATTAAACATTAGTGGGTATACCTGTGGAAGATTTTGACGGGTTAATAGGTGTAAGAACTGAGTCTTAGATGCATTAAAACAACAAGATTATTTTTACCCCAGTCAGAGATACGAGCCAAGTCAGACATTAGGTGTGCCATAGCCTCATCCTTGTTTGTTGAAGTAACTGCTGAGATGGGCGTTGCGGGAACCAAATGGAGAGGTGAAGGGTGGAATCGTCAGCGTATGAGTGGATAGGGTTAGATGGTCATTGATGAATAAAAGGAAGAGAGTTGGTGATAGGACAGAGCCCTGAGGAACACCACTGTTGATAGATCTAGGAGAAGAACGATGGCCGTCTACAACAGCGGCTATAGAACGACCAGAAAGGAAGCTAGTGATGAAAGCACAGTTAGAAGGATAGAAACCGTAAGAGGGCAGTTTGGAAATTAAATATTTATGCCAGACTCGATTGAAAGCCTTAGAGATGTCAAGTGCAATGGCAAAGCTTTCGCTAAAGTCCCGAAAGGAGGATGACCAGGAGTCTGAGAGGTAGGTGAGAAGATCGCCAGTGGAGCGTCCCTGACGGAGCCCGTACTGACGATCAGAAAGAAGGTTATGACAGGTTAAAATGTTTCTATTGAGAATTGACTTGAAAACTTTTGAAATACAAGACGTTAAAGCAATTGGACGATAGTTGGAGAGTTGGGAGTGGTCACCTTTCTTTGGGACTGGCTGAATGAGAGCAAACATCCAGCAAGAAGGAAAGGTACAAGTTGACAGACAAAGGTGAAAGAGTTTGCCTAGGCAGGGTGTAAGCACAGAAGCACAGTTCTTGAGAACAACAGGAGGGACCCCATCAGGCCCATATGCCTTGTTAGTATTGAGGCCAGTTATGGCAGAAAATACATCAGCTGAAGAAATTTTAATGTCAGCCATGAGGAAGTCAGAAGGGGGGAAGTGATAGAGGAACAGCACCCGAATCGTCTAAGGTGGAATTGGAGGAGAAAGCCTGTGCGAAGAGATCTCCTTTATCAGTAGAAGTAATGGCTACAGAACCATCAGAGTATAAAAGAAGAGGGAAGGATGATGAGGTAAAGTTGTTAGAAAGATTTTTGGCAAGGTGCCAGAAGGAGCGGGAAGAATTCGAGTTGGAGAGTTGAGAGCATTTAGTACGGATGAAATTAGTTTTAACAGAGCGAAGAACAGACTTAGCACGATTCCGGGCAGAAACGTAAAGATGATGTGATTCAGGGGTGGGTTGGCTCTGGTACCTTTTTTAGGCCCTCTCCTTGTTGCAGACAGCATTAGAACAAGCGTGATTAAACCAAGGCTTTCTTGCTTTAGTCAAAGGTTATGAGAAAGGAATGTATTCTTCCATGCCCGAGAGAATAACCTCCATAATGCGCAAGGCACACTCAGATGGCTCCCCGCCATGTTAGCAATAATGATTCCAGGGAAAATCAAAGAAGTACTGCCTGAGAGCCTCCCAATCCGCGGCCTCAAAATGCCACAGACTACGTTTCCCTGGAGGGTCCACAAGCCGTACCGGAGTGATAGGACATGTTAAGGTGATGAGGTTGTGATCGGAGGAGCCCAACTGAGAGAAAAGATTAACTGTCTAAGCAGAAGGATTAGTTGTAAGGAAGAGGTCAAGTATGTTGGAGCTCTCTCCAAGGCGGTCTGGGATACAGGTAGGATGCTGTACAAGCTGCTCTAGGTCAATAAGGATAGAAAAGACGTAGGCTTGTTCACCAGGTGGATTAGTGAAAGGAGAGGAGAGCCAAAGGTGGTGGTGAACATTGAAATCTCCTAGAATGGAGATTTCAGAGAAAGGAGCAATGGATAGAATGTGTTCCATCGTGGAAGTAAGATAGTCGAAGATTTTTTGATAGTCAGTAGAATTAGGGGATAAGTAAACAGCACAGATATATTTAGTCAGAGAATGACAGAAAAGCCAAAGCCAGAGTGTACAGAATTCAGAAGATTCGAGTTCAGGAACACGAGAGCAAGATAAGTCGTTGCGTATATATACACAACGGCCACCTTTGGCTTTGAAATGAGTATAGAGAAAGTAGGAGGATACAGAAAAGGGTTTACTCTCAGCTGCCTCAGACAGCTGAGTCTCAGTTAGAAGAAGAAGGTGAGGTTTAGAGGAGGAGAGGTGGTGGTCAACAGAGCGAAAGTTAAAGGAAAGGCCGTGAATGTTGCAGAAATGAAGAAGAGAGTCAGACAGTGGTTCCAGGCACCTCGAGTCGTCACCGGGAGAGGGGCGGAAGGTGGGGGCATTTATGGTCCCCCCCCCCTGGGGACTCCGAGGCTGGGTGTTCAGACGCCATAATTTATTTTTGAGTTTTGGAAAAGGAAGTGTGGTGTGTACTGTGCATGTAGTTTGGTGTAGATAGTTAGAGAAATTTGTATTGGAGAGCATGCTGGCCTACTCTCTGTGTAACTGAGACACTGAAAAAGTTCAGCAAAGGGGGATGGTCAGGAACTAGTCCTGAGGGCTGATGAAACGGGAGCTCCAGCACTCCCTGTCATCAGCTTTCCATCCACCTCGGGAGTACTGCCCTGCTCGACTGGTGCTACAGTCTACTCCTCATAGATTCGGGATGATTCGGACAGTTGAGAAGGGGGAGGGTTCGGACAGTCTGAACTATCCCTCCACTGTTACCAAGTCATGACTATCAAATGATAATGCTACTTTTGATCATTTATATTTGAACACAGAGTGAAACACCATTCTTCATACTTATCAGAGAATATATATTTATAGTTTTATTTATATAACCTATTCCTCAAAGTGTAAAAAGATGGAATGGGTATTACAACGTCTATTTCAGTTTTGCAGGTTGCAATATGCGTTAAAAGTATGAAGCTCGTCAGTCTGAATTAAGGCCTGGAAAGTGAAAAGTGAAGTATTCCAGAGAGAGAGAGAGAGAGAGAGAGAGAGAGATATGGTTAATTATGCATAATTTTGAAGCAGAAAGTAAGAGGTTAAGTCAGTTATTAATAAATCTGGTGAAGGTTATTTCAGTTATAATATATATATATATATATATATATATATATATATATATATATATATATATATATATATATATATATATATATATATATATATTGTTACATAGTTACATAGCCCATGATTTCATTATGCTTTGTGTAATTCTAACGTACAGTATGCTGCTTGTTTGATCACGATTCGCCTCGTGGCTTCTATAGTGACAAGTTCTACCTCACTCCCCCCTTCTAACACTTATAGTAGAGTAAGTCGTTCTTTCTGTTGTTCAAAGCAGGAGTGTCAACTCTTTGTCCCCTATGGCTTCATTTGCGCGTCCTTCTTACAAGTTGTATCAAGCTCTGCCGGCCCCTATATAATGAGCTCAGTCTCTATATTAATTGCCACTTAGATCTACTCCTCATTTTGTTCGCATCTCTGTCCTCCCCTGTACAGTTGTTATTATTTTTGTGAGTGCTCAGGAAGTCTCCAACCATCTAGTTGCTGTGTAATTTGAGTATAAGTGTTATTACATTTTTTCTTGTACTGCATAGCATAAGATGTTGATTCGTAGGCCTGGTGAGATTTTTTGTGATTAATGTAGAGTTTTTACTGTCAGCCAGTAGTAATAATATTTTGTATCTGTAATAATATAATTTGCATTCACTGAGCATTATCCGGTTTTCTCATTTTATCAGGGCTGACTTAGATAAATTTACTCTTGCTAATTCCGTGTTAATAGAGGCTATTGCAGTTAACCATATATTTAACCTGTTTTTGCCATTACATTATCCTTATGAGTCCTGAATGTTTAGTTGTTAGTTTGAGCATTAAACTTTAACTTGTAATTTTACCTAACTCTTTTGTTTTGAACTTGGAACTTTGCGGGACAGTAGTGATTATTAGTATTCTCACTTAAAGTGTTCATTATCTCTCTCTGTTCCGTAACAATATATATATATATATATATATATATATATATATATATATATATATATATATTATATATATATATATATATATATATATATATATATTTTTCTTTTTTAAGAAGTATCAAGTAGTTCATTTTGATTCTGAAGTTTAATATTGTACTTACAAAATGTCTTTGAATTAATAAATGTTTGATTTTATCCAATCCAACTCACATAATTTTAAGAATATGCCAAGTAATACATATGGCTGAACCATCCCACTCTTCTGTCCGAACCATCACCACTGGTAGGGATGGTTCGGATGATTTAGTCACTTGTGTTTCATTAACTATAGCTTAAAGCTGAAAAGAGCTAAGAATTTCATATTATCAGCCTACAGAGCCAAATGATGTGGCAACATTTTAACATAAACCAGATTACTCTGCTTAAACCTGAAATTTTATTATTTTTTTTTTTTAAGTGTCCGAACCATCACCAGCCTCCCCTATTTGCAACTTGATTTCACTATGTATAGTACTTACACTTGAAAGAAAATATTTACAACTTGATTTCACTATGTATAGTCCCTACACTTTCGTGAAAATATTTACAACATGCCTTCATTATGTACAGCACTGGATGAGGCACACATGCAGAATGAGGCAGAGTGAGCGTGAGAGAGGGGGGAGCGAGTGAGTGTATGACCTAGACCATCTGAGTTATGATAAAGGAACAGTTAACATACATGCCTTCCAGTTTTTACCTGCGAATCTTGAAAAATGCAGTCACAGTGAATGTTTTAATTTTAAGCTGCTTTAAAACGGCACTGGCACTGACCACAGATTTTTGTCAGGCCGTTTTAAAACGGCAATGGCACGCAGCAGGTTAAGGAATAGAATATTTAGAATCGAAACAGAATACTTAATGGGTGCTGATAATAAGCTATACACTGGTCACACCTATATATTTTTCCCTTTTTTTTCCATTACTTTTTTTCTTTTTAATATATGCCTTCCACCATCCTGTTCTTTTTTACAGATAAAGTACACCAATGTATTAAAGTCCAAAGCATGCGTTTATTTTCACAAATTTTAATAATCCTTACAGTCTTAATTCATTGTCCATAATTCGTTTTTCATTTGCTTCTCCTTATCGGCCACTCATTTCTGTCGGGAAAATAGGAAATCAAAAAGCAGATCTAATAACAAAAATGAAAGTAGAAAAATATGGACATCTATTATTGTAGGACACAGTTCACAAAGAAACATTACAAAAAAAAAAAAAAATGTAGACTGCTTTCATTCCATTCAGCCCAAAATGTCTTTCTGTAACTGGTTTGCTGACTGGCTGTATGTCTACCTGCTTGCTTGAGCGGGTGGGTCGTTTGCTGGCTGGCAGGTTGCCTACCATCAACCTTATTTACCAGCCTACATGTGGGGAGAAGGGATTATAGCCACTTATCAATGGGGGAAATTTAAATAAGTTCTGACCTATAAAATTAAAGGCTTTACTCTGGCTTACATCGCCAATATAAGAAAACGAAGAAGTTATGAATTTTCTCCTCAAACAGTACTCTAAAGGGAATAATCACTCACGAATGCTGAATTATTAGCACTCTCAGCTGCTGACAGAAACAATGATCCTTGCCCCCTGACAACTAATAACTAACCCTGGAACCTAGAAATACTAAACCAGTTCTTGCTTTAGCCTCTCCCAGCTTGAGCAAACAGTTTGCATTAAGTTAGTATGAAAGAACTGGGTTAACTACCAGTTGTAGTTAATATCAAGAAAAGTTTGTGCAAACTGGGAGCAAGAAAATTAAGCAAACAATATGGAAAAATGATGCACAATTTCAGACATGATCAAGCTTGAAGGAAAAGCTGTAAATTTATTTACATCAAAATGAATTCTTACGATGCAAGAATCTTAGACCAAGTAAATTCACTTACTCATACAGTCAAGCTACCTAACAGACTTAAACCTAGAAAACAGAAAAATAAAGATTGGTGTCTCGGGGCTGCTGGCTGAAGAGATATGAAGTCACAGGGCTACAAAAAGGCTGGGTTATGTAGCCACTAAGACACCAGAATACCAGGGTAGTCTTCGGTGTTAACTGCTCCTGCACTGCCCTGTCACCACATCCGCCTCTCTCGGCTGCACATCACCACCTGAACTGTCTTCCTTACGACACAATGCACGTTCACAGAAAATGGGCATGGTTTCCCTTCCCAACCGGTACAGAGGCAGGCAAGTGATATATATACAGTATACACCATTTTTGCTCAGTGATATACCAATGTTTGTGAATATAAACAATCACTCCTGAAACAAGAGCAAAAATCTGTTCCAGTCAGAGTGCCATCGCAGGACAGTTTGCTGAGTGAATTTTCTGGGACATCACTGATGTTTGCGAGTTCCTGTAATAATACACAGTCGTGAATTTGTGACATTACGTCCCATGAAAATGAAATTTACTCTGGAAAACTGTAAAAAATTTAATGTAATACATCCTAAATCAGTCACACATGATTCACATGTGATGTGTGCACTATCCTGCTACAGGGGAATGTAACTGTTGTCAATGAGTGTAAAAACCATATATTTACATTAATAAATGAGGGGAAAAAAAAAAAACTGGGACGATAGCAAAAAAATCCTATACTCAAGTCAGACTAAGCGAAAGTTTGTTACATTTCCTTTAACCCATTGCATCTGGCACATATTGCCATGAACCCTTCCCACAGCTGGGAATTCCTGATAAAATTATCTATTTTTAAACCTTCATATCTCAGTTAATACTTAACCAAAAAAAAAAAAAAATGTCATAATACTCACCAATCCTTTGTCCTTAAGCTGATTGCATCAGATAGTCCGTGAAGTGCGTGTAGGGACAGTGTGTGGGGAAAAGCGACATTTTCGTTGTTTTTTTTGCCTGTGTTCATGTGCGTGGCAGAGGTTCGGTGCCACAACTAAGGCTTAGACTTGTGCTCCACAATAATAAAACTTCGATAACAGTTCCAGAAGACTGCAATCCACCACAAACACTCTTTGCACGAAAAATATTCCACAATTGGGCTTACTTGCTACTGGGAGGCTGGCAACCATAGCAACAACCTGGAGGTAGGCTGCCTGCTTGCCTCATCACCACACCGCCTTACAGGCAGACCGACTCTCTCTCTCTCTCTCTTACACACACACACACACACACACGGAGATGTATGTTTGGCTTGCGTTTTCGCTCAATCCTGCTACCACTGTGCGATTAGAAGTCTGGGTATTACAACTACAACAAATACTACTATTATTACTACTACTACTACTACAACTACCACGCTACAACTACTATTACTACTACTACAACACACGACTACAATTACTACTACTCCTACAACTACCATTACTAAAGGTACCACAACTACTACCACTACTACTACAAATACTACCACTACTACTACAACTACTACTACTGTTACTACATAAAATAATATCTATCTATCTATATATATATAGATAGATAGATAGATAGATAGATATAGATATATTTATTTATTTATATACTGTGAACAAAACAGTTATTCACATATTGTCCATAATCGAAAATACCGTATTTTCCACTATAACAGAAATTTTTTCCCTGTGATTTAGACTTTTTCATCATATGCACACACGAAAACTTTCAATAAAAAATAAGTACTGATTTCATCATGAAACAAAGTCTGCTCTCATTGTTCATATTAATAGACAGAGCAGTGGCACAAGGCACCACATTTCCTCCTCCCTTTCTCCACTCAATCATATTTTCCACTTCAACATTTTTTTTCCTGTGATTTGTACTTTTTCATCATAGCAAACATTCACACACGAAAACTTTCAATAAAAAGTAAGGTACTGATTTCATCATGAAACACACTTTCTGCTTCCATTATTCACATAAACAGACAGAGCGGTGGCGCAAGGCTCAATGCACTGTGTTTCCTCCTCCCTCCCTCCTCCCTGTCTCCACTCCCTACCTCCTCTTCCGTCTCCTCATCCGTGCCAATATCCCCCTCTCCAGGATCGTCAATACTCTCTGAACCATTCCCATCATCGGAAATAGCAGATGAACATACAAGGGGAAACGATGGGTGCACAGTTGACTGGAGGACTCACATCCTTCAACATTCTCACACAATGCATAAATATTGACACTCATTATGGTGGTCACTTTCCTGAGAGGAAAAGTCACTTTCTCCACTTACAATTGGCGATAATGTCACCTCGAGTTCTCTCCCTGTCACACTATCACTAAGGCCTTTTCTGGCCTTTGGACCTTATTGGTGCTGAAGTTAGCAGCTGCAGGTGCTCAGCCAAGGATCCAGACACAGGGAAAACTTTTTGTGTAGGTTTATTCAATATGGAGGTACGCAGGTAACAGGAATATGACTCAGACGTGCGCAGGAGGGTTGGCAGTGGCTGCATGTGGTGAAAATAACCCGCGGATTATTCAAACAATGCCACGAGACAGCTCTGGCAACTCTGACTCGTACCGAAACCTATGATACGAGAAACATCGAGAAGCTCCTCGACTACCTAACTGGCAAATCTCGCTTCTTAAATAACATATACAATATACTGTATATATATATATATATATATATATATATATATATATATATATATATATATATATATATATATATATATATATATATATATATATATATACCCCCTGAATGTAGGGAAGAGTAAAGTGATGGTCTTTGAGAGAGGTGAAGTCAGTGAATGTACAGCGAGGTTGGATGATGAGGAATTGGAAAATGTGAGTACGTTTAAGTACTTGGGTAGTGTGATGAGTAAGGATGGAGGTTTGGAGGGTGAAGTGCTTGAAAGGGTACAGCAGGGAAAAAAGGTTGCTGGTTCTTTGGAAGCAGTGATAAGAAACAGGGAAGTGAGCATGGAAGTGAAAAAGTTACTACTTGACAGTATTGTGATACCAACTCTAACGTATGGAAGTGAAGCTTGGACGTTGTTGGAAGGACACAAGTCAAGAGTGAGAGCAGTGGAAATGAGTTATTTAAGAGGAGCCTGTGGAGTCACATGGAGAGATAGGCTGACGAATGAGAATATAAAGTAGTGTTGTGGTGTTGATGTGGATGTGATAGGAAGCGTTATGAGGAACACACTGAGGTGGTTTGGCCATGTGAAGAGGATGGAGGGTGAAAGACTGATGAAGAGAGTGTACGTGAGTGAGGTGGAGGGGGGAAGAGGGAGGGGGAGGCCGAGGATGAGATGGAGGGATGGGGTGGAGAGGTATATGAGAGAGGGGGGTGTGAGTTGGGAGCAGGGCAGTGAAATGGCGGGGGACAGGGCGACTTGGAGGCGATTTGTTTGTGGCCACAGCCCCATCACTGAACACCCAGACAACACTGCAAGCCCACACCTCCCCACCACGATCGGCTCCTTCTCCCCCTACATCTCACCCCACCTTTCCTCGCGTCTGATGACACACACCATCCGCCACACCCCACTCCTCAGCCCCTGCCAAGCCACCATGGTTCGCACACCGCCCGCCACCACCCCCACACCCACACCATCCCCTGGCTTCGCACCCACCGCCCACCCCACACCACTGGCACAGAACCCTGCCACCGCCCAAACCACCCCACCACCAAACACTGGGATGGCGCCACAAGACCGCACTCGCCGCCACGCTGCACCACACCTCACCTGACAGCTCACCTGCACCACCAACACCCGGCCGCTCCTCCACCTCCTGTATATGGGAGATAGGGCTGCAGCACAAGACACAGACACAACCAACAGGAGGGCTTGAGTGGACTTCATGGCATCCTTGTCTGGTCACTGCTTTCTGGAATATACCTTCATAATTACATGTTATGGGGATGATTCTCTCTCTCTCTCTCTCTCTCTCTCTCTCTCTCTCTCTCTCTCACGTGGAGGAGTAACGCCATAAGTCCGGGATTAATTGAACCCACAGGTCTGCTATGTCTGATCAGAGCTTGAGATATTAAGAATAGCTCTTACTGCGAAATTGAGTGATGATGATAGATGATATAATTAGGTTACTGAGCTAAGAGAGGAAAGAGATAAATGTATGCCTGACGACTTCACCTCCATATTAACCCGCCCAGTCCCGTCGACTTATGGGTACGTTGCAACGATTTGCATTTGCCAGTCCCGGCGACGTACCAGTACGTCGTACAATTGCAAGGTCCCTAATTTGCACAATTTTCAAATTTCGCGCGTGATTTTTTGTATCTGTATATGGGACACCTTCCTCTATTCCTCTACAAGATGCCAAGATATTGCAGCAAGTGTGTATAGCTCCAATGCTTGTAGAACAGAAGAGATAATGAGAGGCGAGGAAAAGGAAAGATGACATTGAAGGACTGGGAGTAACGATTAAATCCTGCATCAGAGAGTTAGACAGAAAAGGGATAAGTTTTCTGCTAGACGAAAGTAGTGGTGCGGAGACTCAACCAGACACTTCAGAGGAGCAGCATCCACTGTATTTCTTTAAATTTGCCTCATTTAACCCCCATCGTTTTAAGGCAGCCCGTAAAATTTCATTCATTCATTGCCAGACACCATGTATCCCAAACGGGGTGGCCAAGGGCTTAGAGTTAATTGTTTTACAGGGAGGGGCACTAATCCTCCACCAAACACACTAATAAAGTGTTATGGTAAATTACCAAAAACCCCTTGCTATCAGAAAATAATAAGTTGAACTCACTAACCATAAACTCCACTATATATTACTATAAATACAATTGGAACCCCAGTGCTTCACCACCACCCCCGTGAGACCCACCTCCAACTTCCCCACGTGCACAGAGACCCTGGACGATACTAATCCTGTACACTACACCTAGAGTGTTCTTATCAGTGCACATTGAACTACAGTAGTATTCTGTGAGATACTGATTATCTAGTTGTACCTCTGGAAACTTTTGGAGCAGCTACCGGCCGTCTGACGAAGGCGGGACTCCAGCAGGAGGGATGGGAAGCGGCTACAGGCCAACTCGAGGGCAACACCTTCGGAGCAGCTACCGGCCGTCTGACGAAGGAGGGAGTGACTACAGGCCGTCTCCTACTGATGAGAGGAGTGGCTACAGGCCGACTCAGGAGCAACGCCTTCGGAGCGGCTACCGGCCGTCTGATGAAGGTGAGAGTGGCTACAGTCCGACTCCTGCTGGAGGGGTGTGGAGCGGCTACAGGCCGACTTGGGGGCAACGCCTTCGGAGCGGCTACAGGCCGTCTGACAAAGGTGGGAGTGGCTACAGGCTGACTCCTGGAGGAGGGGTGAGGAGCAGCTACAGGCCGTCTGATGAAGGTGGGAGTGGATACAGGCCGACTCCGTCAGGAGGGAGTGTGGGGCGGCTACTGGCCGTCCCCAGAAGAACACCTTCTGACGAAGGTGGGAGCGATTACAGGCCGTCTCCTGATTACCCTCAGGTCGGTGGTGTGCCGATTCCTTTACAAGGGGCGGGCGGCTACAGGCCGTCCCTAAAGGGAAGACACCTTCGGAGAGGCTACTGGCACACTCCTTAGGAAGGTAGGAGTGGCTACAGGCCAACTCCTGAGGGGCGCTGATTAGAGCTCGACAGACAGCTCTACCCCAATCTGGTTTGGTGGAACCTCGCCTGGAAGGTAGTGCAGGATTCCTGCTATGGCGACGGTGAGGCGGCTCCTCATCATAGGGACAGTAGCCGTATTTTAACCTGTCTGCTTTAGCTATATGGCGTCTAACGTTTTCGAAAATGCTTGGCACACATTAAATAAATAGTAATCAATATCAAGACAGATTATGAAAACGTCTTCATCAAACAAAACATTGTTTACAGAAACTTCCTTTTCAAGTCCTGCATCGCTTATCCTCCCTATTTTTTTATTATTATTATTATTTTTTTTTTCGCGAAAGACTTTAGCAACAAGAATGGTTCACCCAGATGGAAGTTGAACAAAGGCACACCCCAATCTCTCATATTAAAAAAAAAAAAAAAGTAAACCGGTTGATACGAGGCGGGAGCTATGACTGATGGTCCTACTGCACTCCCATTGGCTGGCGGGCATCATGATGCTAGCGTGTTGATTGGCTGGGCAACTCTCCCGGGCTCTTGCCTTACTACAGATCGGAAAGTAAAGTCGTACAGCATTTCCTAAAAAAAAATTCGTGGTTTTGTGTAGGATTATGGACCTTATGACCATACCACTCAAGCTGTGGAATTTATATTAGTAAAATATCCAAGTATCCCTTGCTATCAGAAAATAGTAAAGCGACCGTGCTATCAATAACCTACACTTTATAATACTATAAATATAACGCGACTCCCAGTGCCTTACACCCTCCCTTAGTGAACCTCTTCCCTAATTTCCCCAGGTATGCAGAAACCTTGATTCGTGTTATGGTAAATTACCAAAACCCCCTAGCTATCAGAAAATAATAAGTTGAACTCACTGACATAATCTCCACTTTACATTACTATAAATACAACTGGAACCCCAGTGCTTCACCACCGCCCCCGTGAGACCCACCTCCAACTTCCCCACGTGCACGGAGACCCTGGACGATACTAATCCTGTACACTACACCTAGAGTGTTCTTACCAGTGCACATTGAACTAGTATCCAGTGAGATACTGATTATCTAGTTGTAAGAGTTATAATTGACGAAATACTGTGTTGTACTATCTGCTGTTTTGTCTTGTGTCTGACTAAGTAATATACGTGTAAAGTTTATTGCCCAGAGTTTTTGTGTCCTGCCTCTCTCCTATTTGTACTAAGCCCCGGTCTCGAAAGAGGACCCCGCTACACGTTAGGTGTTCTAGCACCAAGGAGTCGGGCCTCAAACACCTAGCATTACAGTTACAATTATGTGTTACTACAGTGTTACTACAATATTACTACAATGTTACTAGAATTATGGTACACTTGCTACAGTTATGTAACTACAAACGATATGTAAGAATTACATTACAGTTATGTACAATACAATTACTGTGTAACAATTAATGCAATGTTACTACGGTTCTGTATTACCAGAATCATCACACAAGTTAGGTGAAATATTAGACATTACTAAAGGGATAACTCCATGTGTAATGTAATGACCTAGCAGTATTACCATTGCACATCCATATGAGTGTCTGTATGATTATTTATATATTTTCGTAGTGATGGCCAGTAATATAACAACTGGGCTTGTCTGAATGTCCTATCCTTTGCAGGATGTCCTGTATATGGGCTATCGTGTATCGTTTGTAATACTTGGGGTATCATGTCATTAGGTACTACCAATCGATTATTATATTTTCTTCAGCGTTTTGGTTGTCCTGGGTTGATCTTGTATAAGGCATTATTGATTACTGTGAATTGTTCGAGTGGTACATATAGTTTGGGTAACTGTATGTCATCTCCACACTCTAACTTGTATATAACTTTAGACCACGTTGGATCAAGTCTTTGTGCATTAGCGATTTCATTGTGGTTAGGGATGTCCTTTTTGAGATCTAATACCGCGACATGAATTGTATTTGGGTTCCTAGATAATGCGTCGGCTGCTAGATTCATTTTGCCTTGTATAAAATGCATATGTACATTGTAGTTTTCGACTATACATTACCATCTTGCTCTCCTCCCAGAGAGGAGTTTTTCTTTAAACATACCCACTACCGGTTTATGGTCGGTGAATAAGTGTATTTCGTAACCATATACCAAATCTCGAAACTTTTGTAATGCAAAAACCACTGCAAGTGACTCTAAGTCTGTAGTGCAATAATTTTTTTCTGCACCTTTTATTTGTCTGCTGGCAAGTGCAATTGGTTGATTCTGTTCTCTTTTATCTTCTTGCATCAATACAGCCCCTAATCCTTTAACTGATGCATTTGTACAAACAATAAATGTTTTTGTAAATTCCTGATATGCCAAACAAGGTGCATTTGCTAGTTTATTTTTTAGTTTATTAAATGCTTGTTTTTGTTCTTCTTCCCATTGGAATATAGAATCTTTTTTGAGTAGTTGGAATAGTGGAAAGGCTATATGAGAGAATTGTTGTATAAAAGACCTATTGTACCCTGCCAAACCTAAAAATTGTCTAACTTCGTCAATCGTAGTGGGTTCAGGGAAGTCTCTCACTGCCTGTATTTTGTCACTGGTGGTGTGAATTTCCTTAGCACTTAATGTGTGGCCTAAGAATTTTATTTCCTTAAAGCAAAATTTGCATTTAGAAAGAATTTTTAAGCCAACATCACCAAGCTTTTGTAAGAGTAGGTCTAATTTATGGAGATGTTCTGTGATATCTTTCGTTGCGATGATAATATCATGAAGAAAAACAAATATTCCTTCTCCTAAAATTCCGGACAATACATAATTCATAAGACGCTGGAATGTGCCCGGGGCTGTCCTCAGTCCCATTGGCATCCTTCTGTACTGAAAATGTCCTCTATTTGTGGAAAAGGCAGTGTATTTACGTGACTCCTGATCTACTGGAATTTGATAATAGCCACTGAGCAAATCGATCGTGGAAAATACATTATTTTCTGGTCCAATATTCCGTAGGATGTTGATTAGCAATAGCATGGGAAATCGGTCCGGGATTGGGTGATTGTTTAGTTTATTGTAATCTACTACTGCACACGTTTCTCCATTTCGTTTGGGCACGAAGAATAATGAGGCATTCCACGGGGAGACTGATGGCTCAATCATTCCAAGTTTTAACACTTCATCGGCATGCTGGTTTGCAAGTGTATGCTGAGATTGTTGGATTTGATAGGCCGGTAAAAAAAATTGGTGATGTATCTGGGTGCACATTAATCTTGTGATTCATCAGGGTAGTACACCCTAATTGTTCTCCGGGTAATGCTACGGTGTCCCTGTGTTTTTCCAACAGGGTTAACAAATCATTTTCTTCATCAAATTCACCTGAGTGACTTCAATTTTCTTTTATGCTTTCTCTATCTGTAGATTTTATCTCACTTGTCACTCCAGCTACAACTATTTCCATCACAGGGGCGGGACATTTTTCAATATTAACTATACAAGTTCCCTTTTTAACTGTACTTCCCCATTCATGTGATTAATTATGAATATCTGAGTTTGCCCATCGCCGTTCATCTGACATAATGCGTTTTCTACTGACAATCCTTTTACTTTACATAATTCTTCTAAGAGAACAGTACTGTTCTGTAATTTCCTTTTTATGGTAATTTTCGTATAGGAGTCACGTGGTATAGCAAGTAATTGGTGAGATGGGCGGGAGAAACTGATAAATCAGTACCTTTACCTTGGTCTCTAGTCTTGGAGGCTGGGGGGGATGGTGTCAGTGGATCTATACACTCATCTGTTTGTGTATCTTTGTTTAGGCTGTTAATATTACCAATTCTTTTTTGTTCTGTTGTACTAGTCGGTGAGGACTCTGATGGTATTTCCTCTATGAATTCATTATCAAAGTCTATTTCATTAATTTGTGGGAGTAAAGTTATTTTCTCTATTCTCATTCATCTTAAGCCAAGAAACATATGAACTTTAATTGCTAAGTTTTCAACGATAAAAAAAAAAGGCAGAGATTGGTTTTGTAGTCTCCGTGAAACTGATGTTAAACCGTATCATGTTTTTTACTGTGATTTGTTTGCCATCTACCGTATATACTGTAAGTCTAAATCAGATTCCTCCAGAAAAGTTACTTTCTTATTTCTAAAAATTCTATCTATTTTCTTGTGCTATTAAGTTCACCGGAGAGCTTGTGTTTAAAAATAATGAATCGTTTTGATCCTCACATAGAGCTGGTATCAAGATACACTCATTTAACAACATGCCTCCTATGTGAATTTTAGACTTGCTTTTCTCTACGTTTTTTCGTTTTTTGTCGTGACACGGCCTTCCCCCGACTTGAAAATGGAAACTAACTTCTCTACTGTCTTGCAATTACTAGTCCAAGGGATCAAACCTTTGTGTCATTTGTCAATCCTCTTTTGTTTTGATAAAGCATTTGTTCTTTGTGTGTCCTGGTTTTGCACAATAATGACATAGAATGGACCTAACTCCTGACTGTGATCTGCAAGATGACTTCCCATATTTAGTGGTGTCTGGCGCAAGATCTGCTCGGGCTGCGCAGAAACTTATGAAACTGCCCATGGCCTGGTGTTTGTGATCGTTGCCTTGATGCGTTTGGTTGTTTGCTTTGTCTGCTTTCGGGTCGCGATCAATTTTGTTCTCTGTTTGGAGTAGTTGTAGTTGTTTTCACAGCTGATACTGTCTCAGACATTCTCATTCTACAAGAATGTGATTGTGTTTCGATCACCCCTGCTTTGCTACACTGCATCCTTACCTCGTTCATTAAGTCTAGTAAGCACATACCTGGGGTGTATGTGATCGTCTTGGCGATCTTGAGGGTCCTATCAATAATTTACACAAGGCAGCTACATAACCAATGATGTCCACGACGAGGTCTGGGGACATCTTTCCATCTCCTGTTACCCAGTTTGAGTTTTCTAAGGTAGCTAATAATGTTCTTTTGATAGTGGAGACATCAGCAGTTATTTCACTGAGCACATGATTTGTAGTGTGCTCCCTTACAAGATCTACAGTCTTATGTAATTCTGGGATTATACCTGGGAAAAATTTCATACCTCCAGAAAATTTTCTCTAAAATTCAGTTTTAAATTCATCATATGTCTTGACTCAGAAAAGCCGGGCACCTTTCCTGATTAATCAAAGAGGAAAAAATAGCAATTTTCTCTTGTTCATCTGTTATGTGCCTTTTTACGAAGATCTGTTCGCACTGATTGACCAATGAAATGACATCAATGCGATCTTTTTCTGTGCCAGAGAAATTTGGGGCAGTTCTATCCTCATGATAAATGTAAACATGAGGTGGGGATGTTTGATCCGTGGTATTGGTTGCGTTATTCATTTTCACTGGTTGCTCTGTTAATTTAACTTGGACTTGTTTATCGTTGTGTGAGGGAATAGTGGAATAGGTTTTCCCTGAACGATGAACTCTGTTAAGTATATTTTCATAAATGTGCAAGTCAGAGACAAAGTTCTCACTTGCTACATCAGAGGGGGTTTGCCAATCATCATCATTATCATCTAGAATTGAGGTAATAGTTTCTTTGTCTTCAGTCTGCAGTGAAGTCTGTAAGGTGGGTGTGTTACCCTGGTGCTCTCCTAATTGTGTATCTGCAGTGGGCGCTAACTGTGTATCATCTGTTACTAACACGGGTGGATGTGAAAATATTCCTGTCATATCACTCACCAAAAAAGAATTCATATTGCTAAGGTATGGTGTTATGAAATACGTCTTTTGTTTATGTCCTAACTAAACAGATGAGTGAATGAGTTGTAATGAATGATAGATAGTGAGTGTATAAGTGTACGGTATATATAAAATTTAGTAAAGGAGGTGATTTTACCTAATTTAAAGCACTGAGAAGAAATGAGTAAGTATAATTACACCCACTTGATACAGGGGCGTGTTGACAGCAGATGTCGATCTCAGAAGATAAAGACAGAGTTGAATGGAGATCTCCTTTCGATAATTTTAGGGCTGAGTTGATGGACGATATTACTCCAGAAATTCCATGGCCTGATTTCAGTGTTGATTGTAGTGGTTAACAGCTGCAGTCATAGGCAAACCTCACCATAGAACGTCGAATTCCCACTCAATACTGTGGAAATAAATGAGTATGAGTAGGAGCTATGTGAATAAGAATGAGTAACGAGCAGTGGGTGAGAAGTGCCTGGTGTCAGTCACACGTTGATTGGCTGGCGTCATCTCAACAAACACGCATGGTGACGTCGTCTCAGCAGATACACATGGTGACGTCGTCTCAGCAGATACACATGGTGACGTCGGCTTCCCACACTGGAAGCTGTGGTGAGTAAATGAGTAGCGATGAGTCACCTGAGTGAGGAAAGGTAAGATGCATTATAAATGTGGCTCTGGTGTTTGCCACGTCGTCTTGACCTGCGTCAGCAGTGGAGATAGAGGGGGCGGTAGGAGATTTGTCCACGAGTCTAATATATGTATAACTGATCTACAAAACACACTACAAGAAGTTACAAACTTCCTACAAGATGCTTACTGCATGTTGCTCATTGGTAGGCACGTACAATGATAAGGTTCCATATTATGTCCATAACATTTCTCTGGGAATAACATCACATCCTAATGTTAATGTATTATTGCACATCAGCACTAAAGATGCAGACATAGTAATTTTAGGCCTTGTTAAATTATAATGTGTATAGTAAAATTATCGTACTTATTCGGATGAAATGGTTAATATAAAGTAAATATCTGTCTGCTTATAGTCAGATGCCACAGTTCTGGAGGGGATGGTCATGAACAAATAATCTCATTTTCGCCCTGTTATTTACCATCAGGGTGTCCTTCCTTCAACTCACACTACCCTCATTCATGTACCGTCCACACCGTCCCTCCACTGGACTACCTCTCACTGTCTTGCCCTGAAATTTTATTCACATACACCCTCCTAACCCACCTCTCACTCTCCCCTACCATTACAATGATAAACCATCTCGTTGCACAATGCCTAAAAATAGTTTCCTCACTTGGGGGTTGATAGTTGTGAAATCATAAGCTCACGTCTGTAATAATAATACACCTGTATTAAATATAGCACTGATGTGTCACGACTGTAGGAAATGCGTGTGATAACACTATAGCATAAATATGTCACATGTCATAAATATTTCAGGGCTACAAACATGTGTCACAGGATCATAAGATATCAGTCGTGTTTCAAATTACATCGTTGATATTTCAGTTTGTTTACCACAAAGTTGTTCTCATACTTGTATTTTTTTTTTAACGCACTGTACGTCTTATAACAATTAAGAGCATATCCACATCTACACCACAATACTCTGAAGCTTCCTTATCTGTCTGTAGCAGTCTCCAAGGAACGCCACGCACTTCTCTCAAATAACTGTTTCCAGTTCCTATTACTCCCGACTCATGCCCTTCCCTCTAATTCCAGGTGCAATCCCATGCATTGACAATGGATGACAAAGCTATCATACAAGGTTTTCTTTTCTGTTTTTAATCCACGCTCATCTTACAATTACTTGTCAACGCCTCATACCTGGAGATTTCCTTCCTCGTTGTATATTTTCCCGCACCTCATCTTCTAAGCACTGGACATGATTACTACACTACATTAAAAATCTGAAGGCACTGACGTTCTCCATTTCCTGACCATTCATGCTCCCTGAGCACTTCAGTTCATTCCTTTCAAAAACATTAACTATACTCTTTTGCTGTATTTACTGTTATTTTGCTTCTTACACTTTCTTCCCAATTCATTCATCAATTCTCACAGTTTCCATTCACTTTCATTTAACATAAAATCAGCAATCAGGAGCAAATCCATTTTTCAGTTCCTCCCCTGTTTCATTAGGTACAGTCAGGGAAAGTTCCGCATTACCCACCTCCCGAGGCACTGGTGTGAGACAGGCGAATGTGAAGCGGCAGCCAGACCTCTTATGTCTGGTAACTGGGTGTGTGAAGGGGGGGGGGGAGGCGGGGGACTGGGGACAGACGAGGGTTTAGTGATAGGTTGGGAATCATGTGTACGTCTGTAATGTTTGATTTGGACGGTGTGTCAGAGTTAATTTATTGAGGATAGATGGCAATATGATGCTAGCAATTTATGGAAAAAATTATGTAAATGTCTGTAAAGCTAGTGTTGTCAGGAAAGTTATGGAAGTTTACTGGGTCCGGGCAGACCTTTGAATACTTTCATTCCTTCTCGACTCTAACATTAGACGTTTCCGCAGGAGATATTCATAATGACATAACATATTTTTATAATTTGTGTTGACTCAGAAACAAGACCACTCTCTCTCTCTCCCTCCAATTATATATATATATATATATATATATATATATATATATATATATATATATATATGGAGCCTCTGTGGTACCGTGGTAAAGTGTGCGTTTTTGTACACTGAAGAACGAGGGTTCGCGCCCCGCCAGGGTAATAAATTAGGGAGCGTTCTTAGGGCCACGTACTGCATTGGCGGACACAAGGGGTACTGTGGCTGAACCAGTGTCGCATACTATAAAGTATGCTTACACTCAGTCGGCTTACGCGGGCCGATTACACTTGGTTCACAGACTACACAGACATCCAAAGCCACTCCAACACTACAATTACTCTTGCATTCACGTCTCACCCTACATACAATCTCTACTACTGTAGACAGCCTAAGCCACTTGGTAGAGATACATTGGCTGTATCGTCCCCACTTCGGTAGGGATAGGCCGATCCTGCAGTGGACACTCAAACGGCTGATGAGATGATATATATATATATATATATATATATATATATATATAAGAAGGGAAGGACGGGAAGAAGGAGTATTTGTAAGGAGAGTGGAAAGGTTACAAGAGGATGAGAAAAAGCCAGGGTATAAGAGAGAAGTGGAGGAACGATTAGGCAAATATGAATTGGAGCAGATGCGAGACGTGGAAGGTGTGTGTAGGATTTTTACAGAAGAAATATGCGCAGCATGTGATGTGGTGTGTGGAAGGGAGAGAAGACGGAGGGGGGTGCAAGGAACAGCGTGGTGGACTGAAGAGGTGAAACAGGATGTGGCACAAAAGAAGAAAGCATACAATGAATCGATGAGAAATAGGGGCTTGGAAGAAGTTGAGAGGCAGAAGAGAGAGTTATATGTAGAAAGAAAGAGAGAGGTGAAAAGATTAGTAAGAGAGAGTAAGAAGAGAGTGGATGAGGAATTTGGAAGGAATTTGAGTGTAAAGTGGAGGGACTGTAAGAAAATGTTCTTGAAAGAGGTGAAAAGAGTAAGACAGGGTGGAAGTGAAGTTAGCAGGGGAGTGAAAGATAAAAATGGTAGATTACTAGTGGAGAAGGGAGAAAAAGTGAGCAGATGGAGAGAACACTTTAAGGAATTGTTGAACATAGAGGATGGAAGTAATGCGAGTATAAGTGGCTGGGGAATGGCTGGGGGAAGGAGGGAGGTGAGAAGACAGGAAGAAATCAGTAGGATAGAAGTTGTGGAAGCAATGAAGAAAGTTAAATCAGGGAAAGCCCCAGGAATTGATGGAGTGTGTGGTGAAATGCTGAAGCATGGGGGAGAGATAGTAGTAGAATGGATGTGGAAGATGTGCAGATTGGCCTGGGAGGAAGGTAGAGTCCCGGAGGATTGGAAGTCAGGTATAATTATTCCCTTGTACAAAGGAAAAGGGGAAAAAGAAGTGTGTGGTAATCATAGAGGCATTTGTCTTCTTAGTATAATAGGAAAAGTGTATGGTAGGATACTTATTGACAGAGTTAGAGAAAGAACAGAGAAATTAGTTGGAGAAGAACAGGGAGGCTTTAGGAAGGGAAGAGGTTGTGTAGATCAGATATTCATTCTTAGATCTTTAGTGGAAAAGTTTCTAGAGAAAGGAAAGAAGTTGTATGCGGCTTTCATGGATTTGGAGAAAGCATATGACAGGGTGGATAGACAAGGATTGTGGAAAGTGTTAAGAATATATGGAGTAGATGGGAAGTTGTTGAATGCTGTGAAGAGTATGTACGATGGTGCGAAGGCTGCAGTGCGTGTGGTTGGTGAACTAAGTGAATTTTTCTCTTTGAAAGTTGGGTTGAAGCAGGGATGTGTCATGTCTCCATGGTTGTTCAATCTGTACATGGATGGGGTAATAAAAGAGGTACAAGTTAGGGTAGTGGATGTTGGAGTGGCCCCTGGTGAGAGAGGATAGTGTTTGGAAACTCCCTGTACTGTTGTTTGCAGATGATACTGTGTTGTTGAGTGAAGATGAAGGGGAGCTGCAAGGCTTGGTGGATGAGTTTGAGAGAGTGTGTAAGAAACGGAATCTAAAGGTAAATGTAGGGAAGAATAAAGTGATGGTCTTTGAGAGAGGTGAAGTCAGTGAATGTACAGCTAGGTTGGATGGTGAGGAATTGGAAAATGTGAGTACGTTTAAGTACTTGGGTAGTGTGATGAGTAAGGATGGAGGTTTGGAGGGTGAAGTGCTTGAAAGGGTACAGCAGGGAAGAAAGGTTGCTGGTTCTTTGAAAGCAGTGATAAGAAACAGGGAAGTGAGCATGGAAGTGAAAAAGTCACTACATGACAGTATTGTGATACCAACTCTAACGTACGGAAGTGAAGCTTGGACGTTGTTGGAAGGACACAAGTCAAGAGTGAGAGCAGTGGAAATGAGTTATTTAAGAGGAGCCTGTGGAGTCACATGGAGAGACAGGGTGACGAATGAGGATATAATGGAGCGTTGTGGTGTGGATGTGGATGTGATAGGAAGCGTTATGAGGAACATACTGAGGTGGTTTGGCCATGTGGAGAGGATGGAGGGTGAAAGACTGACGAAGAGGGTGTATGTGAGTGAGGTGGAGTGGGGAAGAGGGAGGGGGAGGCCGAGGATGAGATGGAGAGATGGGGTGGAGAGGTATATGAGAGAGGGGTGTGTGAGCTGGGAGCAGGGCAGTGAGATGGCGGGGGACAGGGCGACTTGGAGGCCACCCCAAACGGGATTGAGGCGTCTGGCAATATATATATATATATATATATATATATATATATATATATATATATATATATATATATATATATATATATATATATATATATATATTCCCCATAACAATTAACGATGGGCTTGAGAAGGGACAGAGGACTTGGAGCCCATAAAAACCCTGCAGAAACACACCTCTGGAAGCAACCACAGAGCAACACCAGTCCTGTAAGAGACAGCCCTAGCATATATTCAATATGGCCGGTGGGTGTTAGCGCCAAAGTGGTGACACGTAGAGGTGTATGGTATGTAGGAGGACTGCTGGGCCTTGATAGCAGGCTGTAAAGCCTATGCCCAGAGTCGGACACATAAAAAAAAAAAAAAAAAAAAATCCTCAGAACCTGGACATGGCAGACATGCCATATGGAAAGACTAAAGTCCTCTATGATCTGCCTAAACCAGTACTTAAAAGGGCGTGGAGCACGAGGATGCGAATCATAATAATTAACCCTCCTCAGGTAGACCTACAGTTTTGCTTACAACTTAAGTACACCTGGGTCTGTCAGACCCAGCTTTAAAAAAAATGCTGTAGTGTCACACATCATTTATATAATGAATTTCTGAATATTCTACAATGTATTAGGTGTTCTCAGTTACAAAACTATGTGAATAAGTTCTAATTCATTGAACTCCACATATTTAAAAAGTAAATTATGAAAAAAATGCCAATGTAAATTTTTTTTTTTTTTTTCAGTCATCATACACAAAAATAAAGAACACTATGAGCCTAGCATGGAGGACCTTCATTATGGGCATGGTGGATCTCACACAACATAAAATAAACTGGGAAACTCATAGTGGAAAATTCTCCCCCCTTCTCAGGTACACCTGGGTCTCACAGACCTGACATGCAATTCTGAGTGATATATTGCAAAAGCGTAGAGAAACACGAAAGTAACCCCCCTACACCCTGCATGGGCACAAAAAGTTAGGAAGCTATTGAGAAGGACAGGGATCCCAGGTATCTATAAGTTACTGAACTATACCCTCAAAAAAATTGCCCGGGACTGTCAGACCCAGATGTACCTGAGGAGGGTTAAAAAATGAGTGGTTAGATACACAAACTGTTGTAAGCGAGTCTGGCATGCGTCTCAAGCAGTTCCAGTAATGAATAATGAAGGACCTGCATTGCAAATCCAGGGGAGGCACTCCAGCCTCCACCAACAAGCTAGGGATTGAGGAGGACCTAAAAGCCCCTGTAGCAAGTCGCAAACTAGCATGATGTACAGGATCAAGAACCTTAAGTCGAGGCACAGTAGCAGAGGAGTAAACCTCACAACCATAGGCAAGTTTAGATCTAACTAACGCCTGATATAGGTGTAGGAGAGTGTTACGATCAGCTTCCCACTCAGTATGGGACAAAACCTGTAATATATTCATAGTCCACGTACAAGACACCTTCAGATGTTGCAAGCGTGGAACCCAAGGCAGCTGGCAGTCAAACTTTAGACCAAGAAACTTGGTTTCCTCCACACTCCGGAGCTGGTGTCGTATGCACGGAGTGACTTTGTTCAGGAAGTTAGTGTTTTGCTAAGTGCTCATGCTCCGAGTGCCCTTTTAGTTGCTGTGCTGAAAGTATCTGCATGTTATCTCAAGTATTGTGCCATTTATCAACATCATTTTATGATATATATATGTGTCATGGTGATAGTTGGATGTCTTGTCGACCTATAGGTAACTATAGGTCGATATATAGATGTATATAACTAAATATACATATGTGTGTTACAGGCCGACTGTGAAATCAGTCTTTTCGTGATGCAAGGTTAGTATACTTTAGGCTTATTTATGTCAGGTTGATCTAGGATAAGGTTAGGTTAATTTAGGTTTTGTTATGTTAGATTAATTTAGGCTAAATAGAGAAGGGAACAGTAACTTCCTGCATAAAGTCACTCCGTGCATATGACACTGGCGCCCACTGAGAAGTAAGTCAGGGTCTGGGTGAATTCCCCTAATCCTAAAAAAGTGCGTAGCTACAGTTTTGCTCAACGAAAAATGAAAACCTCAGGTCTGCCCAGTTGGCGACCCTGTCCAATGCAATCTGCATTCGCTTCTCAACCACCGACATGCAGGATCCAGCAAACCAGATTGCCAAGTTATCTACTTAAAGGGAGGATGATACTCCCTCAGGCAATGAGTCTATTATGCCATTAATGGCAACTGTAAATAAAAGGATGCTTAATACACTGCCTTGTGGAACACCCTCCTTCTGAACTTGAGGGGCAGAGAGTGAGAAGCCCACTCAGACCTGAACCCTGCAGTTCGACAAGAAGTCCTGGAGCAACACCAACAGATGGCCATGCAACCCAGAGCTGTGAAACGTACTCATGATGCCATGCTGCCATGTCGTATCATACGCCTTCTCCAAGTCAATGAAGACAGCAACAAGATGTTGCTTCAAGGCAAAAGCCTCACAGATCACTGATTCAGGTCTGAGGAGGTTGTCAGATGTACACCTCATCTTGCGAAAGCCAGTCTGTGAAGGACAGAAGAACCCATTCTTCTCTAAAAACCAAGCCAGCCTCACACTAACCATCTTAAACAGTTCACACACACAAGAAGTCAAACAAATAGGATGGTAATTAGAAACAGGAGAATGGTTCTTACCAGCCTTAGGAAATGGGAGGACTGTACCCAGTTTCCAAGTAGTGGGCAGAATACCTTCATCCCAAATCCTTTTGTAAAGGTCTAACAAACACAGGAGAGATTCATCACGTAAGTGGCGAATCATGGCATAAGGTATGTCATCTGGACCAGGAGCAGGATCACGACACTGTCAGAGAGCAGCTTGTAATTCACTGACTGTAAAATATGTGATATAGGTTTCTTCACCTCTAGAATGAAAGGAAAGCCTGAGCCTCTCCTGTTGCTGCAGTAACAACTGAATGCCTGAGAAGGATCCTTACTGTAGACATTGTAAAAATGTTCCACCATAGCTGATGCCACATCGAAAGTGTTAGACACAGAGGCACCATGATCAGTCATCACCGGGGAAGAAGGCAAATGATTACCCATTGTTTTCCTCACCTTCTTCCATACCAATGGTAAAGGAGTAGATGAAGAAACAGTCGAGACATATGACTTCCAAGAGTTCTGGCGGGAGTTCTTCAGAACCCAACGAGAGCGAGCTTGAGCTTTCTTGTACTCAGTTTTTGGAGAAGTAATATTACTGATCTTCCTATATCTTCTGCCAGCTGCTTTTCAAACACTTCAAGCCAAGGCACATTCCCCAGTGCACCAAGGCATAGGTCTTCTGCAGAACCTGCCAGACGTTTGCGGGACAGAAGAAATCCCAGCCTGGAAAACAGCAGACTGGAAGCACTGTTCTGAATCATCCACATTCTCAAACTCACAAACACCGAATTCAAGCCTACAGTGTTCCTCAAACTCTGCCCAGTCAGCCTTGTCTAAAGAAACGCCATCGAGGAATGCGTTCCACAGGCACTGAACTGCATATTTTGACCATAATAGGGTCAAAATGTGCAGAATCACACACGAAAAATTCAATGAGCAATCTGGAGAGGCCAACATAAGATCAATAACTCAATGAGAACCAGCCTGTACATGAAAATGTGTAGGGTCACCTGTAGTCCGAAGAACAAAGTCAAAATCCTCAATCAAAGATACCAGATCACCTCGGGGATTAGAAATTGTATCACTCCACAAAACATGATGCCCATTAAAATCACCGTGAAGAACAAATGGTCAAAAAGTTGATTGATAAGGTGGTCAAGGTCAGCGCATGAGACAGGCACAGATGGAGGTAAATAAATGCAATAAATACAACAAAATGTATATCTTCTCTCCAAGTGTAACTGAACAGCCACAGTCTGAAGAGGGAATCTAACAGAAAAGGAAGTGAATGGAACATCTGTCTGGCACAGAATAGCACAACCACCCTGATAAATACAGCAAATTGAAGGAGGGAAGTAGAAAACTGCATAGCCTCTAGGAGCAGAAAGAGGCCTATCTCCGACCATAGTCTTTTGAAGACAAACACAGAAAGGGTGAAACTCAGAAGCACCTGAAGTTCCTCCCAGTTAGCTCTAACACTATGACAGTTCCACTGTAAAGCAACATTTATTGGACCAGGCATGGTTGTTTACCAGGAAACTTTAGGAAGAGGAACACTGGATCCACCCAGACATGGAACAGATGATGGAGGTCATGCAGGGTGTTTAGAAAGATGGATTAGTTTATCATTGGTTACTGGGTTGCCTGTAGGAGCCAGAGAAACAAGATTTGGTTGATGTAGCATAGTCAGAGGTAGCGGCAGAGGATGCACCAACCCTTACACCAACCACCACCAGCACGTCCACAGGAGAAGAAGCCCCAGAAGTACCAGTGTCAGGGTGCCTCTGACTGGCGTCCTTGGCAGAGAGTTTGCTTGGAAGATCCTCTGTCAAAACCGACTGTGATGACCCCCTACTACGTTTTGATGCACCAGAAGAACCATGTTGGGTAGCAGATGTAGGCTTAGAAGCCTGAAGAACACATGATCTATATAAATTGCTAGACATGGCAACTGCAGGTCACGGCTTTGTATGATGGGCAGAATTGGAGACAGTGACTGGAGAAGACTCTGGAGTTGAGTGTTCATAAGACTCTTGAGAGTCATCACAAACAGGGACCAGAGAAGATTCTGCATTTGGGGGATGGCATGATTCATGAGATGCACCACAAATAGAGACTGGAGAGGACACTTCATTTGAGGGTTTGGAAGACTCTTGAGATTCACCACAAGCAGGTCAAAATGGAACTACAGCCGAATTGGATGGCTCAAGGACAGAACCATTGTCAGACACAGAAGCATGTACTCTTGAATGCAACTTGGAAGCTTATCCCTAGAGGAGACGCTTGAACTCGATCTGGAGAGCGCGGCAGCAAATGTAACACCTTGGCGAACAAACCTCAGGAAAACTCAGCCTCTCTTTGGCACATAGGGACAAAACTTCCTTCTCAAATCTGTACTGATTACATGACTTAGATGATGTGCATGGCTACCACCACAGTTAACACAAGACTCAGGACCAATGCAATCCTTCCCTTCATGAATGTCCATACCACATGGACACACACTGGAGGCAGGCCGAGGGCTAGAAGCTGGCAGGACCAACCAATCTGACCATATCGTTGGCAGTGAAGACATCTTGGCATAGGAACATACTCTTTAACTCGAATACGATACCAACCAGCAGTCAGAATCTCAGGAACATGGAGAAGATCAAATGTAATGATTAGTGTCAGCATCAGAACTTGGTCACCACCCATCTTCTTCTTAATTCTCTCGACTTTTGTGTATATTTTCATCAGCAAGCTTTCTTCCCTAGATATGTAATCTTCATTTTGTTACATATTAGGTAACGTGGGGTCTGATGGACCCCACGGAAAAAAAAAAAAACTTCCATTTGAGATATTTCGAAATGCTTTAATACACAAATAATTCAACCCCTTATCTTTAAATAGGGCCAGAAAAAATAAAGTTTATTTGAAAAAATATATATATTTTTTAAAGTTTATACAAAAATGATTAAATTTTAGGTATGCAAATTTTAAAATTAAATCTTGCAAAATTGAAAAGTAATATCATGATTCCTTCGGTGGCCTGCAGTAGACCGATGTTGGGACCTTCTGTATACAAAAGGAGAAAGACAGTAAATTTAAATAAAAAAAATCACGAGGGCTCACCTAGGTTACATTATAGGTAATCTGGGGGTCTAACATACCCCAATGGCTCTACAGTATAGAGCAAAATCAGAGCCAGTTACAGCTATGACCCCATCATCCCCATGAAGAGATTCACTAGGCAGGAAGGTAATGAGACGGACAGATCTGTAGACCTTATGCTCATATTTTTTAAAATCAAATTTCGGGGACTGGGGTCTCTGAGACCCCACAATACCTATCTAGGGTTCGTGCCTCATCATACATCATCAAGTCTTTGGCATAAACGACACGTCTAGAGGAATTTAATGAAGCATGAGGCTGATCCCCGAAAAAGGTCTGGTACAGCATAATAACACT
The DNA here is from genome assembly GCF_032717465.1 of Coenobita brevimanus. Taxonomy (NCBI): domain Eukaryota; kingdom Metazoa; phylum Arthropoda; class Malacostraca; order Decapoda; family Coenobitidae; genus Coenobita; species Coenobita brevimanus. Next base: position 59,437,859 of record NC_136993.1, on the reverse strand, counting down.
TGCATATTTATCAGGCACATCTACTACCAAGCTACTCTCAGCCTGAGGAACAACCTTAGGGGATTTACCACAAACATTCACCAATGCTTTATGCATGGCGAACATGTCACACTTCCTCAAATCTGCTCCTTCTTCCGAGTGCACGACCACAAATTTTGTAAATGACTCTTTCTGTTCATGCAGATCAAACACAGACCGGACTACTCTCATGGGACGATGACAGGATCCCCTAGCTGGAGGTCAACGTCCTTGTAAGGCTCCAGGGTCGCCACAAGAGACGGAGAATTCATAGGAGGTCCTTCAGACATGCCACAGGGTTGTGTTGTTGGGTTGCCTGCCAATTCATTTTGGGTTGCTTCTATCATATAAAGAACAAAAGCCTTCATTTCCCCACCTCTCCACCCACAACAGACCCCAACAAGGGGAGGTCATATGCCAGAGACAACACCACTGGTGACCCCAGAGGTAGCAGAAAAGTATATGTGGGTAACCACCGGGGGACCTGGGCAAGGGTGACTCCAGGACGATCGGAGCCACCAGGCCCCCCAGTGCCCACTTGACCCCAGTCAATGCATGACCAGCCTATTGACCTGATGGGCCCAACCAGGCCACCCATCTAGCCAGAATATGAACCAAAGAGGTGCATTGCTAGCCGCAGGGTGCATCGTGCAGCATCGCTCAACCCCCAGGACTCCCGTCTCCCAGCATTACAGGACGCCACACACGGCAAACACGTGGGGAGGCAACAGTCTTGCCATAGACGGCAAATAGGCAAGGATTAACATCACCAGCAGGCCTCCTCCACCAGTGATGTAGGGGGTTGTTGGCCCACTTGGCCGACAAATGCCGAACCCTACAAAGGTAGGCATGCCTCCAAAGTAGGTGGGACAGCCAACCACGCTTCAAGACCCGTCACCACGTCAAGGTGTCCCCCAGCGGTGAGGATGCAACAGGTTAACTCATAAAGTGTTTCCTTCTGACTGTTTATCCTATCGTCTACGATCTCCAGTCTTTCAAATGCAGTGTGCCAAGCATCGCAAAATGAACAGAACTTGAATTTGGCTCTCTGTTATCTTGTTTTTGTTTTTTTTTCTTGGAGGGAACATGTCCAGATCTTTGGTGCTCCTGTTCAGCTGCATGTGATCTCATCCTCACAGGGTCCTGGTATTGTGGAGTCAGTTTCACCTTCTGATGCTTTTGTTGGTGGTGCTGGCTACCTGAAATCACCTAAGGTGGCCTGCAAATCACCTGCCAAACAGCCTGTTTGACCAGCTCCCAAGAAGAATGTTATAAAGCTTTCTGCTTCCTCCTCCTCATGATTGCCTTCAGATCCTTGGCACAGTGTCCATACCTGCCTGCTTACCAGGGACTATTCTTTCCCATACCTTACCCTGCTCCTTCCTGCATTATGGGTTCTGTCATTTAGTGGTTCTGCCATGGTTTCTTTGTCAGTTGGGACGAATTGCGTTGTCTTGTTGCACAGTATTCGCCAATATGCATGCACATCCATGAGACCTTGGTTGGTGACGCTGTTCCTTCTGGTCATGGGTACCATGTATTTCATTCTAATCATGTTCCAGGCTAAGAATGTCATGGAGGAACTGCCTTCTTCCTACATTGTGATATTCCGTTCACTCATCTTAGCCTTTCCATTCACTTGCAAGCTGGTGCTGTTCATATTTGTCTACATCATTGGTATACAATTTGTAGTTTAATCTCCTTCTTAGTGCTACTGTTGTGTGGGTAGATCTGTAACACCGTATTCATAATCTTCCTTCATCCTTTCTCTTACTGAGAGGTCTGATTGGTGGACACCAACTGTGAGATGACAATGTGGCCAACCTTCGGGGTGGTATGCTGGCTTCTTTTGTTGGGTATGAGGAGTTGAGTGCCTTGAATTCTGATGAGAGGATGTATTTCCATAGCCAGATTGGGACTTTTACTGTCATTGATTTGTCTTTGTGCCCAGCTGATGTTGATTTGGATTCTGACTGGAGTATACTGCCAAACTTGCAACACCCCACCCTTATAACTGGTGCCTACAACCTCGTCTTTCATGCTGGCGTCTGAATAGAGTGGACTGGCAGATTTTCACAGAGTTTTGTTCCACTGGCTGCTCTGTGGTTGATTTTGGGAGCGCTGATGAAGTGGTGGCTTATTTACCTGATTTGTTGCACTCAGCAACTCTTTTCTCCATTGCAAAGAAGAAGGTCAGTTTCATAAACATCCTGTTCCATGGAGGACCCATGACTGCAGTTCTGCACTGAGGACCAAATGGGTATGCTTGTCTCGGCTTTATAAGCATTGTGGGGGTCCTTCATGTTTGATGGCATTCGGGAGGGCGAAGCTCGTGCATGACGGGTGTTAAAGGAGGCCAAACGTTACTCATGGAGGGGATATGTTTCCACTATTAACAAGAGCTCACTCAGGTGTGGTGAGAAAAACTTTAGGGATTTTTACCCCCCCCCCTCTTCTTGTTTTATCTAATACAATTGGAACGCATATAATCCTTTTGTTATTACCGAGCTGTTTGTAGATCAATGGGATGGTATGTTAAAGATTAATACTTATTTGCCTTCAGCATTTGGAATCTCGTGGTTTCAGTTTTGCCACTTTTGGAAGAGAGTCTTATGAAGTCTTTTTTTTTTTTTCTGACCTTCTAGGATCTCTGACAGGTCTCTCTCCTGGTTGTGATGATATTCATTTTGCATTTTTACGCCACCTGTCTGATAGATCACTCTCGTTTTTTGCTGTCATTGTATAAAAGAATCTGGTGTACTGGTGAAAATTTGACCTTGTGGGATGTTGCTGCCCCCCATCCCCAAGCCAAGTAAGGATAATCTAGAGGCAACATATTATTGGCACATTTCTCTAACTTCTTCTATGTGTAAATCTTTGAAAAGATGGTGAATGGTCGGGTTGTGTGGATTTTGGCGTGAAATGATTACCTGTCTTCAGTCCAGTATGGTTATCGTAAATTGCAGTCTTCCTCTGATGCCGTGCTGTCCCTGGAATCTTCTGTCATTGAGGATTTATCCACTAACCAGCACCAGGTCACGATCTCCTTCGATCTGGAAAAGGTATGTGACACTTCCTGGTTCCATGTCATATTACGTTCTCTTCATGCATTTGCTGTTCTTGGGCGCTTGCCAATTTTTGTTCAGCAGTTTTTATCTAACAGTTTTCTAAGGGTCCAAATGGGAGCGTGCTTTCTATACTGTTTGCGTTAGCCTGATTCTCTTGTCCCCCGCCCCCTTGCCCCGCGCACTCACCTTTCGGCCCGAGTAGGAGTTCTGAGCCAGTCTTGCCGGGCCAGCATCAGGTAAACGTGTCAGGAGCTCTATCGAAGCAACAAAACTTTTACTTATCCCCTTAACTGCAATTATATCTTTTCCATTTAATTAGGATATATGTTTTGCAGTAAAGGATGCTGGAGAAAAGTACCAAGGAACATCACCGGCCTGAAAGGTTTGTGAAGTAACGAAAGTTCCCTCTATGAAAATAAAAAGGTATACATTCTACAAAGAACTGTTTTGACATTTTCCTTATACATAAGATGGAAATGGAGAGACGATAAGAAATATAGTACAAAAGTAACAGAGGAAAGGGAGATGAATTTGAGAGGAGGGGGACGAGGAGGAGGAGGACTGGAGAACACGCACACACACACACACACACACACACACACACACACACACACATACACATAGCACAACCCTTTTCCCTCTGTAAGATTATAATGACCACATGTATAGAATCAAAATTCTTATACGGCATTGTTGGTATGAATAATTATACCGTATAACTAATTATACTGTACTGAGTAGGCGAAGCCAGTGACATTTCGTTATCCTACTTCTGTATTCGATCCATCTAATTTTAATGAAATTAATGAAGGAAATAAATAATGAAAATTACAATATCGTTATGATACTGAGGTAACTTACCAGACATAACAGAAGACTAATATGTTTAATAGCAACAGCGGCACAGCTGCAATGTGTTATTGCCAATCTCCGAACTTCCTTGGCGCCAAAATTCAGCTGCAGTCGCGGGTGGAGGCGGGGTAGTTCTTTTCAAACTGATTTTGGTTCATTTAGCAAATTTTAGTGCTTCCTTTGTCATAAAGAACCGAATTCAAAGTAAAAGTACTTAATACGATACTGTTTCATGGTAAGGCTCATTATTCTTTCAGTAAGAAGAATTATCTCAGCCAATCAGCAACGAGTAGAGCTGGACGTGGCCGGGGCATCAGAAGGGGGCGGGGCACAAGAGAAGCAGGCTAACACGAACAGTATAAACCCCGTTCACTCGATGACAGGGTGCCGTAGGTGAGTATCCTCTGTTTTACATTCTTTGCTTTGGCCACTGACAGTGAATCAGAGTACTCCCGGATGGTTTACTGGCTTACTCAGTGTCGACAAGCTTTGATATCTGTCATTACATCTGGGATGTCTTTGGCTGAACTATAGCTGGCTCTTAATAGGATTGCAGAGTGGGCTATGTTTCAAGGCTTCCATATTGCATATACAAAGACTGTGGCTATGCAATTTTGTCATCTTCGTGAGCTTCAACGACACCCAGTCCTGCATCTCTGTGGTACCAGAAGCTCGTGCAAGGAAGGGATTTCGTTTCTGGGTCTTATTTTGATAGACGACTGACCTGGATTCCTCATTTTTGTTATGTTAAGACATCTAGTATTAAGGCCATGAGTCGCCTAAGGTAGACAGATTGGTGGGGTGGGCAGGGCAGTGGGGGTGAGTGGGCAGGTTTGGTGAGTAGGTGGGTAATGGGAAAAATATGTCCACAAGAGGAATAGATCCTTGGGGATTATATCGCTGGGGAAATGGGCCCAATGAGGAACATAGGATCACAGGGTAAAATTGTACCATGGGGTATTCTCCCACAGGGTTGGTTATCTTCCAGGGTCCCAGGTAATGCTTGTATGCACGATCACAGGGTTTTACGCGAGCAACGACGGGTACCCCAGCTAGTAATGGATATTTATGGAAACATTTTTGTTGTTAGATATTTCCAGTCAGAATCAAATTTTACAAATTGCTACCAGCATTTCTGCATGGCATTTACGTTAACATGGGTTATATTCTTCATTTTACTCCCCGACACATCATATTAATCATCTATGGATCCTATGAATCACTCTTAACTGAATAAAATCGATTACCGTTAGCTAAATAAAACAGAACTGACACAAAAACTTGGAGACGAAGAAGGAGTGAATTAGAATCATGCTCCCATAAAAAAAAAAAAATGGACTTAATTATAGCGCCTGGTCTTATATTCGGCCAAGGGATGCTTAACAGAGCTCCGTAAATGATCAGAGAAACAACCAATTAATTCTCCTATGAGGAAGTTTGGCCATCAAAGGCCATGTGACTGATTATGCATTCAGAGATCCAGCTCCCCAAATCAAGGATATTGTAGCCACAGAGACCTAAGACAGAGATGTGTCCTTCCCAGACACCACCCTTATCTACTACACTGTCAGCACAAACTAAAACTCACACCCAGTCCGCTATGCCTTCACTGTAATGCAGCATCTCTTATTACAATGCACTCACCTGAAACATATTACTCTTACAACTCTGACAAACCTTCACCATAAACCTGGAAATAGTCTCTGAGAGTACCTAGCTGAGGACGGGGGTTCCTTCCATTTTGCCTGGTTCCCGTCCAGTGAGCCGGGGAATATGACAATAACAACAAAGCACCCTTTGATTTGGAGCCACGTCCAGTTGCTCCATCACAGCTGGGGACTAAGGCTCACGGATTGGTTAGACCGATCATACTGATCTGAAGGTTGGGTTGAACTGGTACAAGTACCAGCTATGCCGTCTTAAGTGTTATGCAAGGGATCGAATGGCCTGGTGACTTAGTGTGCTAAGGTGCTTCAACCAGAGGTAACCTGTATTGGTATAATTCCTTCAGAGAACTTTTTTCTCCTTCCTCTTTTTCTTTTTCTTCTTTTTTGCAACCAGCTGATAATTTTATTCAACTTCAAGGCTTTTGAGTTTGAATAAAGTTACGTATAACCTTTATTAACCCCATTAGTGCGAGCGACCATTCCTAAGTTTTATACATCGTCTTGAAACAGCAAGAGTAAGGAAAACTAATATTTCATCGTAGTGAAGGCGTAAAATTCATAGTTTGGTTGGAGTTTATTACTCCAGTAACGCCACTCACGAGACCTGACTGGTCACGAAGGCCGTCATTTTCTGGACTGAGCAGTCAAGCCATAATTCCTTTGGTCCTGATCGGGGGGTAAAGAAGAGATTAGATGGCTGATTCCACAGCACATAATTATACCAGTTTAAAAAAATACAAAGTGTTCTCCTCTTATACACTTTGAGTGGTATGTAAGCTCTGAATTTATTTTATCTTCAATATATATTGAAAAAGAAAAACGCTAAAGAAACAAAGGTTTCAGAAGAAAAGATGGAGTGTTCCGACTGTAAACGTCAAAGCGAGTTCGGTTCATAAGAACACACACACACACACACACACACACGATCTGCGCGGGAGCATTGTGTGCTGTGGTAGCCACGGATATATAAAGGTACAGAGATGAGCGTACACTGCAATAGTTGGTGAGGGTGCAAAGTTGGTGGTTTCTGCTTGTTGGATACCATTGAAAAGGTAAGGTTCTGAGTCTGACAGTCGTTGAAGAATCTTTTCTCACAGCGAGCCTGTTACAGATGTATTGCCTTTGTTCAACTTCCATCTGGGTGAACCATTCTTGTTGCTAAAGTCTTTCGCGAAAAAAAAAAAAATAATAATAATAAAAAAATAGGGAGGATAAGCGATGCAGGACTTGAAAAGGAAGTTTCTGTAAACAATGTTTTGTTTGATGAAGACGTTTTCATAATCTGTCTTGATATTGATTACTATTTATTTAATGTGTGCCAAGCATTTTCGAAAACGTTAGACGCCATATAGCTAAAGCAGACAGGTTAAAATACGGCTACTGTCCCATTGATAAAGTGCCGGATCAGAAATATAATAATGTTGTTTCTGTGTTAACGAGTGGCTAACAGACAAAAATATTCTGGTCATATTCGACCTAACCTCGTTCAGTGAGGTGTCGTATTATAGTTTCTACAGCATGATTACATGATTGTCAAAGTTCGAGATTAAATTTCGGTTTATATACTCGCTGACATTCGATTTCAATAGGATGTCATAGATTATTAAGATTTGAAGCGTTGCCTCAGATTGATGGAGGTGAGGCAAATTAAAAATAAAAGTACGGTGGATACAGTGGATTTTGCTCTTCTGAATTGTATGCTGCATCTCTCCACCACTATGGCGGGCGCGTAGTTCTCGTTTACCGGCAAACTCTCATCCTTTCTCTGTCCAGCTCTCTGATGCAGGAGTTAACCATTACTCCCAGTCCGTCATATATGCAGCAGGTCAGCTCTGAAACTGTTTCCCTCTGTCTGTATTTCCTACCTATTACAAACTTCAGTCTTTTAAACGCAGTGTGTTCGGGCATCTCGAAGTGAACAGATAATAAATTTAGCCGTCCCATCCTTTTTTAATTTTTCTTGAAGGGAATAATCTTGCGAGCTACTAGCCATTGGTTGATTAACCTTTCATTGAAATACATTATAATAGCACTGTAACAAGTATAAAATTACTACAAGAGGGAATTATTAAGCCATTCCGTTAATGATCGTGGTTTGCATTCGTGGGGGAGGTTGATTTTTGTTTGGGATTGTGTGGGTGTTGTGGTTTTCAAAATAACGCTAACTTTTGTGAAAGTTATCCAACTCACATCCGAAAGTCATTAGTGAGGCACTGACAGACGAAGGCGGTCCAAAAGATGCTCCAACACCTAATAATGTAATGGCTTTTATTAAAATAATTTCGAGGGCATTTGTGTGTCATAACTCTATGGAATAATAGGTGCAGCACATAGGCGTCCGGAGGGGGGGGGGGGCAAGGGGGGACAGTTGCCCCTCTTCCTTGGAATTCGACGGCTTCAGTTCTTGTTCAAGGATGATTGATTTGAGTCGATTCATGCATTCTGTCACTATGCATTTGATGTAAGTCATGTAACTCATGTAAGTATATGCCTATGCCTATTTAGAGTGTGTGTATTTTGATATACAGTATTATAACCGCACATATGTGTATAATTTATTTCCCCTCCCCATACAAAAAATCCAGCGTACGCCCCTGGTGCGGCAAGACAATGGTAGTATGAAATGCCATCTGACTGATTTGTTCTCTCTCTCTCTCTCTCTTTGTTTACACACACACACACACACACACACACACACACACACACACACACACATTATATATATATATATATATATATATATATATATATATATATATATATATATATATATATATATATATATATATATATATATATATATATATATATATATATATATATATATATATATATAAATGAATGACGGTGTATTAACTCGCTAACATTCAATTTCAATAGGCTGACAGATTATTATATTAAGATTATACGGGCTACGTGTCAAGTGTGTTTGGTGGAGGATTAGTGCCCCTCCCTGTAAAACAATTAACTCTAAGCCCTTGGCCACCCCGTTTGGGATACATGGTGTCTGGCAATGAATGAATGAAATTTTACGGGCTGCCTTAAAACGATGGGGGTTAAATGAGGCAAATTTAAAGAAATACAGTGGATGCTGCTCCTCTGAAGTGTCTGGTTGAGTCTCCGCACCACTACTCTCGTCTAGCAGAAAACTTATCCCTTTTCTGTCTAACTCTCTGATGCAGGATTTAATCGTTACTCCCAGTCCGTCATGTATGCAGCAGTTCAACTCTGGAACTGTTTTACTCTGAATATATATATATATATATATATATATATATATATATATATATATCTATATATATATACACACACACACACACACACACACACGCTCTATCTATCTATCTATCTATTCCCAGACGCCTAAATCCCGTTCGGAGTGGCCACAAACAAATCGCCTCCACGTCGCTCTGTCCCCCGCCATTTCACTGCCCCGCTCCCAACTCACACCCCAATCTCTTATATACCTCTCCACCCCATCCCTCCATCTCATCCTCGGCCTCCCCCTCCCTCTTCCCTCCTCCACCTCACTCACATACACTCTCTTCGTCAGTCTTTCACCCTCCATCCTCTCCACATGGCCAAACCACCTCAGTGTATTCCTCCTAACGCATCCTATCACATCCACATCCACACCACAACGCTTCTTTATATTTTGTCAGCCTGTCTCTCCATGTGAATCCACAGGCTCCTCTTAAATAACTCATTTCCACTGCTCTCACTCTTGACTTGTGTCCTTCCAGCAACGTCCAAGCTTCACTTCCATACGTTAGAGTTAGTATCACAATATTGTCATGTAGTAACTTTTTCACTTCCATGCTCACTTCCCTGCTTCTTATCACTGCTTTCAAGGAACCAGCAACCATCCTTCCCTGCTGTACCCTTTCAAGCACTTCACCCTCCAAACCTCCATCCTTACTCATCACACTACCTAAGTACTTAAACGTACTCACATTTTCCAATTTCTCACCATCCAATCTCGCTGTACATTCACTGACTTCACCTCTCTCAAAGACCATCACTTTACTCTTCCCTACATTCACCTTTAGATTCCGTTTCTTACACACTCTCCCAAACTCATCCACCAAGCCTTGCGGCTCTCCTTCGTATTCACTCAATAACACAGTATCATCTGCAAACAACAGTACAGGGAGTTTCCAAACACTACCCTCTCTCACCAGGGCCACTCCAACATCCACTACCCTACCTTGTACCTCTTTTATTACCCCATCCATGTACAGATTGAACAACCATGGAGACATAACACATCCCTGTTTCAACCCAACCTTCAATGAGAAAAATTCACTCAGTTCATCAACCACACACACTGCAGCCTTAGGACCATCATACATACTCTTCACAGCATTCAACAACTTCCCATCTACTCCATATATTCTTAATACTTTCCACAATCCTTGTCTATCCACCCTGTCATATGCTTTCTCCAAATCCATTAAGGCCGCATACAACTTCTTTCCTTTCTCTAGGAACTTTTCCACTAAAGATCTAAGAATGAATAGCTGATCTACACACCCTCTTCCCTTCCTAAAGCCTCCCTGTTCTTCTCCAACTAATTCCTCTGTTCTTTCTCTAACTCTGTCAATAAGTATCCTACCATACACTTTTCCTATTATACTAAGAAGACAGATGCCCCTATGATTACCACACACTTCTTTTTCCCCTTTTCCTTTGTACAAGAGAATAATTATACCTGACTTCCCATCCTCCGGGACTCTACCTTCCTCCCAGGCCAATCTGCACATTATCCACATCCAGTCTACTACAATCTTTCTCCCATACTTCTGCATTTCACCACACACTTCATCAATTCCTGGGGCTTTCCCAAATTTAACTTTCTTCAGTGCTTCCACAACTTCTATCCTACTGATTTCTTCCTGTCTTCTCACCTCCCTCCTTCTCCCAGCCATTCCCCAGCCACTTATACTCGCATTACTTTCATCCTCTATGTTCAACAATTCCTTAAAGTGTTCTCTCCAAATGCTCACTTTTTCTCCCTTCTCCACTAGTAATCTACCATTTTTATCTTTCACTCCCCTGCTAACTTCACTTCCACCCTGTCTTACTCTTTTCACCTCTTTCCAGAATATTTTCTTACAGTCTCTCCACTTTACACTCAAGTTCCTTCAAAATTCCTCATCCGCTCTCTTCTTACTCTCTCTTACTAATCTTTTCACCTCTCTCTTTCTTTCTACATATAACTCTTCCGCCTCTCAACTTCTTCCACGCCCCTATTTCTCATCGATTCATTGTATGCTTTCTTCTTTTGTGCCACAGCCTGTCTCACCTCTTCATTCCACCACGCTGTTCCTTGCACACCCCTCCATCTTCTCTTCATCCCACATACCACATCACATGCTGCACATATTTCTTCTGTAAATATCCTGCACACACCTTCCACGTCCCTCATCTGCTCCAATTCATATTTGCCTAATCGTTCCTCCGCTTCTCTCTTATACTCTGGCTTTTTCTCATCCTCTTGTAACCTTTCCACTCTCCTTACAAATACTCCTTCTTCCCGTCCTTCCCTTCTTATATATATATATATATATATATATATATATATATATATATATATATATATATATATATATATATCATCTCATCAGCCGTTTGAGTGTCCACTGCAGGATCGGCCTATCCCTACCGAAGTGGGGACGATACAGCCAATGTATCTCTACCAAGTGGCTTAGGCTGTCTAGCAGAGATTGTATGTAGGGTGAGACGTGAATGTAAGAGTAATTGTAGTGTTGGAGTGGCTTTGGATGTCTGTGTAGTCTGTGAACCAAGTGTAATCGGCCCGCGTAAGCCGACTGAGTGTAAGCATACCTTATAGTATGCGACACTGGTTCAGCCACAGTACCCCTTGTGTCCGCCAATGCAGTACGTGGCCATAAGAACGCCCCAAATTTATTACCCTGGCGGGGCGCGAACCCTCGTTCTTCAGTGTACAAAAACGCACACTTTACCACGGTACCACAGAGGCTCCATATATATATATATATATATATATATATATATATATATATATATATATATATATATATATATATATATATATATATATATATATATATATATATATATATATATATATATATATATATATATATATATATATATATATATAATTAGAGAGAGAGAGAGAGAGTGGTCTTGTTTTTGAGTCAACACACATTATAAAAATATGTTATGTCATTATGAATATCTCCTGCGGAAACGTCTAATGTTAGAGTCGAGAAGGAATGAAAGTATTCAAAGGTCTGCCCGGACCCAGTAAACTTCCATAACTTTCCTGACAACACTAGCTTTACAGACATTTACATAATTTTTTCCATAAATTGCTAGCATCATATTGCCATCTATCCTTAATAAATTAACTCTGACACACCGTCCAAATCAAACATTACAGACCTACACATGATTCCCAACCTATCACTAAACCCTCGTCTGTCCCCAGTCCCCCGCCTCCCCCCCCCCTTCACACACCCAGTTACCAGACATAAGAGGTCTGGCTGCCGCTTCACATTCGCCTGTCTCACACCAGTGCTTCGGGAGGTGGGTAATGCAGAACTTTCCCTGACTGTACCTAATGAAATAGGGGAGGAACTGAAAATTGGATTTGCTCCTGATTGCTGAGTTTATGTTAAATGAAAGTGAATGGAAACTGTGAGAATTGATGAATGAATTGGGAAGAAACTGTAAGAAGCAAAATAACACAGTAAATACAGCAAAAGAGTATAGTTAATGTTTCTGAAAGGAATGAACTGAAGTGCTCAGGGAGCATGAATGGTCAGGAAATGGAGAACGTCAGTGCCTTCAGATTTTTAATGTAGTGTAGTAATCATGTGCAGTGCTTAGAAGATGAGGTGCGTGAAAATATACAACGAGGAAGGAAATCTCCAGGTATGAGGTGTTGACAAGTAATTGTAAGATGAGCGTGGATTAAAAACAGAAAAGAAAACCTTGTATGATAGCTTTGTCATCCATTGTCAATGCATGGGATTGCACCTGGAATTAGAGGGAAGGGCATGAGTCGGGAGTAATAGGAATTGGAAACAGTTATTTGAGAGAAGTGCGTGGCGTTCCTTGGAGACTGCTACGACAGATAAGGAAGCTTCAGAGTATTGTGGTGTAGATGTGGATATGCTCTTAATTGTTATAAGACGTACAGTGCGTTAAAAAAAAAATACAAGTATGAGAACAACTTTGTGGTAAACAAACTGAAATATCAACGATGTAATTTGAAACACGACTGATACCTTATGATCCTGTGACACATGTTTGTAGCCCTGAAATATTTATGACATGTGACATATTTATGCTATAGTGTTATCACACGCATTTCCTACAGTCGTGACACATCAATGCTATATTTAATACAGGTGTATTATTATTACAGACGTGAGCTTATGATTTCACAACTATCAACCCCCAAGTGAGGAAACTATTTTTAGGCATTGTGCACCGAGATGGTTTATCATTGTAATGGTAGGGGAGAGTGAGAGGTGGGTTAGGGGGGTGTATGTGAATAAAATTTGAGGGCACGACAGTGAGAGGTAGTCCAGTGGAGGGGCGGTGCGGACAGGTACATGAATGAGGGTAGTGTGAGTTGAAGGGAGGACACCCTGATAGTAAATAACAGGGCGAAAATGAGATTATTTGTTCATGACCATCCCCTCCAGAACTGTGGCATCTGACTATAAGCAGACAGATATTTACTTTATATTAACCATTTCATCCGAATAAGTACGATAATTTTACTATACACATTATAATTTAACAAGGCCTAAAATTACTATGTCTGCATCTTTAGTGCTGATGTGCAATAATACATTAACATTAGGATGTGATGTTATTCCCAGAGAAATGTTATGGACATAATATGGAACCTTAGCATTGTACGTGCCTACCAATGAGCAACATGCAGTAAGCTTCTTGTAGGAAGTTTGTAACTTCTTGTAGTGTGTTTTGTAGATCAGTTATACATATATTAGACTCGTGGACAAACCTCCTACCGCCCCCCCTATCTCCACTGCTGACGCAGGTCAAGACGACGTGGCAAACACCAGAGCCACATTTATAATGCATCTTACTCACCTTCTCACTCAGGTGACTCATCGCTACTCATTTAGTCACCACAGCTACCAGTGTGGGAAGCCGACGTCACCATGTGTATCTCCTGAGACGACATCACCATGCGTGTTTGCTGAGATGACGCCACGCCAATCAACGTGTGACTGACACCAGGCACTTCTTACCCACTGCTCGTTACTCATTCTTATTCACATAGCTCCTACTCATACTCATTTATTTCCACAGTATTGAGTGGGAATTCGACGTTCTATGGTGAGGTTTGCCTATGACTGCAGCTGTTAACCACTACAATCAACACTGAAATCAGGCCATGGAATTTCTGGAGTAATATCGTCCATCAACTCAGCCCTAGAATTATCGAAAGGAGATCTCAATTCAAATCTGCATTTATCTTCTGAGATCGACATCTGCTGTCAACACGCCCATGTATCAAGTGGGTGTAATTATACTTACTCATTTCTTCTCAGTGCTATAAATTAGGTAAAATCACCTCCTTTACTTAATTTTATATATACCGTACACTTATACACTCACTATCTATCATTCATTACAGCTCATTCATTCATCTGTTTAGTTAGGACATAAACAAAAGACGTATTTCATAACACCATGCCTTAGCAACATGAATTCTTTTTTGCTGAGTGATATGGCAGGAATATTTCACATCCACCCGTATTAGTAACAGATGATACACAGTTAGCGCCCACTGCGGATACACAATAAGGAGAGCACCAGGGTAACACACCCACCCTACAAACTTCACTGCCGACTAAAGACAAAGAAACTAATACCTCAATTCTAGATGATAATGATGATGATTGGCAAACCCCCTCTGATGTAGCGAGTGAGAACTTTGTCTCTGACTTGCACATCTATGAAAATATACTTAACAGAGTTCATCGTTCAGGGAAAACCTATTCCACTGTTCCCTCACACAACGATAAACAAGTCCAAGTTAAATTAACAGAGCAACCAGTGAAAATGAATAACGCAACCAATACCACGGATCAAACATCCCCACCTCATGTTTACATTTATCATGAGGATAGAACTGCCCCAAAATTCTCTGGCGCAGAAAAAGATCGCATTGATGTTATTTCATCGGTCAATCAGTGCAAACAGATCTTCCTAAGAAGGCACATAACAGATGAACAAGAGAAAATTGCTATTATTTCCTCTTGGATTAATCAGGAAAGGTGCCCGGCAGGAAACTTGCTTAAGTCAGATAACTTCTCTGAGCTAAGACATATGATGAATTTAAAATTGAATTTTGGAAGAAATTTTCTGGAGGTATGAAGTTTTTCCCAGGTATAATCCCAGAATTACATAAGATTGTAGATCTTGTAAGGAAGCACACTACAAATCATGTCCTCAGTGAAATAACTGCCGATGTCTCCACTATCAAAAGAACATTATTAGCTACCTTAGAAAACTCAACCTGGGTAACAGGAGATGGAAAGATGTCCCCAGACCTTGTTGTGGACATCATTGGTTACGTAGCTGCCTTGTGTAAATTACATGATAGGACCCTCCCCATTCCGAACCTGTCAGGGTGACCCGATGGCACTTTGACAGGGCAGACTGGGATGGATTTAGAAATTATCTTGCTGATTTTCCATGGCAGTCTTTCTTCTCTAGTGATCCCAGTTCTACCCAGTCCCACATTTGCGACTTAATACTAGCTGGTATGGATTTATTCATACCAAGTCAACAATTCACTAAAAGATCAAACTCTCCAAAATGGTTTGATGGCAATTGTGCCAGAGCAACAGCCCAAAAGTCATTAGCATATAACTCTTACTTAAAATCAAAAACATCTGAATCACTCTCCCAATTTAAAATTGCTAGAAATCATGCAAAAGCTGTATTAAATCTATCTAAATCAAACTTTCTTCAAAAGCAAGCATCAAAACTACTTAACAACCCTAATGACAATAGAATATTCTGGTCAACTCTTAATTCTTTCAATAATAACTTTAACAAGTCATCTTCCATTCCCCCACTAAAATCTTCAGATGGCAATATTACAAATGACCCACGTGGGAAAGCAGATATCTTTGCTAGTACCTTTGCAAGAAACTCTACCATAGATGATACCAGCCAGAATGTCTCAGTACTGGAACTTGATTCTCCCGAAATTGCCCCACTTAAAATACAGACAAGATTCGTAAAATCCATCCTAGACAATTTACCTACCAACAAAGCTCCAGGCCCAGATGGAATTCCGCCAATTGTTTTGAAAAAGTGTTCCCCTGAACTTGCCTCTTTCCTAGCTAAATTATTCAGACTATGCATACGTACTTCTTTATTCCCAAATTCATGAAAAGAAGCCAATATCCACCCACTTCCGAAGAAAGGAAATTCGTCTGACCCCTCCAATTACAGATCAATAGCTGTCACATCTTCTCTTGGTAAGGTATTTGAAACTTTAATTAATAAGCATATTGTTAAACATCTTGAATCCAACAACTTAATTAGTGATAGACAATACGGTTTTCGCCACGAAAGATCCACCATTGACATAATCTCTTAACTCATACCATCCATCAATCAATTGATCTTTTTGGAGAAACTCATGCAGTAGCTCTTGATATCTCTAAAGCTTTCGACAGAGTATGGCACCGTTCCCTGCTGCCCAAACTCCCTTGCTATGGACTAACGTCTTTTGTTCCTTTGATTTCTTCTTATCTTAGTGACAGGAAAATAAGAGTAAAAGTAGATGATGTATATTCGAATTTCCACTCAATTAACGCCGGCGTGCCGCAGGGATCAGTTCTGGCGCCAACCCTATTTCTGGTTCATATTAATGATCTCTTATCTGTCACTCACAATCCCATTCACTCATATGCAGATGACTCAACACTACATAGTTCATTCACACTCAGACATCCATTTACAAAGTCTAATATCTCTACCTCTCAACTCAGTACAGCCATCTCCATAAATCAAGATCTATCTACAATCAGTGAATGGGGACAAAACAACCTTGTCTCTTTTAATGCTAGTAAAACTAAATATATATACAGTTTACTAATAGACAGATATTACCATATTCGTACATTACCTTCAGTGCTACTAATATTCCCATCTCCAAAAATATTGAAATTCTTGGTGTCTCACTTAACAGTGCCCTCAACTGGACCTCTCATGTCAGATCACTTGCTAAAACCGCTTCAAAGAAGCTTGGATTATTGTACAGAGTCCGTAACTTCTTCGCCGATGAGCAGTTAGCTATAATTTATAAGAGTCATGTGCGCTCTCAGCTTGAATATTGCTCACCCTTGTGGAATGGTTGTGGAGAGGTTGCATTAAGACAACTAGACAAAATTCAGAATAAAGCTGTTAGAATCAGTAACAACCCTGCCATTACATATAAACTACCTCCCCTGCAAGTAAGAAGGAATGTTGCCTCCCTTGTATTATTTTGCAGATATTTTTTTGGCAAATGCTCAGACGAAGTTGCATCCATGGTGCCACCTCTCCATGCCTTCCCTCGTGCTACACGGGCATCTGGTAGCGCTCATGACTGGAATGTCACTCAACCATATTGCAGAACTTCTGCCTATCAGAATTCTTTCATTCCCCGAACTGCATCTCTCTGGAACTCGCTTCCCCAGAGTTGTTTTCCTCCAAATTTCAACCTACAACTGTTCAAGTCTAACTGTTACAGATATTTTATGAACAGAGGACACCAATAATCTGGTGTATGGATTATTTTTTTTCCCCCATTTGTTTTTCCTTCCTCCATTCTGTTATTAAAAAAAAAAAAAAAAAAAGATCGCCAAGACGATTGCGTACACCACAGGTATGTGCTTACTAGACTTGATGAACGAGGTAGAGATGCAGTGTAGCAAAGCAGGGGTGATCAAAACACAATCACATTCTAGTAGAATGAGAGTGCCTGAGACAGTATCAGCTGTGAAAACAGCTACAACTACCCCAAACAGAGAATAAAATTGATTGCGACCCGAAAGCAGACAAAGCAAACAACCAAACGCATCTAGGCAATGATCACAAACACCAGGCCATAGGCAGTTTCATAAGTTTCCGCGCAGCCCAAGCAGATCTCGCGCCACAGACACCACTAAAAATGGGAAGTCATCTCGCAGATCACAGTCAGGAGATAGGTCCATTCTATGTCATTTTTGTGCAACATCAGGACACACACAGAATGAATGCTTTATCAAAAGAAAAGAGGATAGACAAAAGATACAAGGATTTGATCCCTACTGTAGGCATCACCGGTGCCAAGGGCATTGGACTAGTAACTGCAAGACAGTAGAGAAATTAGTTTCCATTTTCAAACCGGGGGAAGGCCAAGACACGCCAAAAAACGAAAAAACGTAAAGAAAAGCAAGTCGAAAATTCACATAGGAGGCATGTTGGGAAATGAGTGTACCTTGATACCAGCTGTATGTGAGGATCAAAACGTTTTCTTATTTTTAGAGACAGGCTCTCCAGTGAACTTAATAATCTATCTATCTATCTATTGCCAGACGCCTCAATCCCGTTTGGGGTGGCCACAAACAAATCGCCTCCAAGTCGCCCTGTCCCCCGCCATTTCACTCCCCTGCTCCCAACTCACACCCCCCTCTCTCATATACCTCTCCACCCCATCTCTCCATCTCATCCTCGGCCTCCCCCTCCCTCTTTCCCCCTCCACCTCACTCACATACACTCTCTTCGTCAGTCTTTGATCCTCCATCCTCTCCACATGGCCAAACCACCTCAGTGTGTTCCTCATAACGCTTCCTATCACATCCACATCCACACCACAACGCTCCTTTATATCCTCATTCGTTAGCCTGTCTCTCCATGTGACTCCACAGGCTCCTCTTAAATAACTCATTTCCACGGCTCTCACTCTTGACTTGTGTCCTTCCAACAACGTCCAAGCTTCACTTCCGTACGTTAGAGTTGGTATCACAATACTGTCATGTAGTAACTTTTTCACTTCCATGCTCACTTCCCTGTTTCTTATCACTGCTTTCAAAGAACCAGCAACCTTTCTTCCCTGCTGTACCCTTTCAAGCACTTCACCCTCCAAACCTCCATCCTTACTCATCACACTACCCAAGTACTTAAACGTACTCACATTTTCCAATTCCTCACCATCCAACCTCGCTGTACATTCACTGACTTCACCTCTCTCAAAGACCATCACTTTACTCTTCCCTACATTCACCTTTAGATTCCTTTTCTTACACACTCTCTCAAACTCATCCACCAAGCCTTGCAGCTCCCCTTCGTCTTCACTCAACAACACTTTATCATCTGCAAACAACAGTACAGGGAGTTTCCAAACACTATCCTCTCTCACCAGGGCCACTCCAGCATCCACTACCCTACCTTGTACCTCTTTTATTACCCCATCCATGTACAGATTGAACAACCATGGAGACATGACACATCCCTGTTTCAACCCAACTTTCAAAGAGAAAAATTCACTTAGTTCACCATCCACACGCACTGCAGCCTTCGCACCATCGTACATACTCTTCACAGCATTCAACAACTTCCCATCTATTCCATATATTCTTAACACTTTCCACAATCCTAGTCTATCCACCCTGTCATATGCTTTCTCCAAATCCATGAAAGCCGCATACAACTTCTTTCCCTTCTCTAGAAACTTTTCCACTAAAGATTTGAGAATGAATATCTGATCTACACAACCTCTTCCCTTCCTAAAGCCTCCCTGTTCTTCTCCAACTAATTTCTCTGTTCTTTCTCTAACTCTGTCAATAAGTATCCTACCATACACTTTTCCTATTATACTAAGAAGACAAATGCCCCTATGATTACCACACACTTCTTTTTCCCCTTTTCCTTTGTACAAGGGAATAATTATACCTGACTTCCAATCCTCCGGGACTCTACCTTCCTCCCAGGCCAATCTGCACATCTTCCACATCCATTCTACTACTATCTCTCCCCCATGCTTCAGCATTTCACCACACACTCCATCAATTCCTGGGGCTTTCCCTGATTTAACTTTCTTCATTGCTTCCACAACTTCTATCCTACTGATTTCTTCCTGTCTTCTCACCTCCCTCCTTCTTCCAGCCATTCCCCAGCCACTTATACTCGCATTACTTCCATCCTCCACGTTCAACAATTCCTTAAAGTGTTCTCTCCATCTGCTCACTTTTTCTCCCTTCTCCACTAGTAATCTACCATTTTTATCTTTCACTCCCCTGCTAACTTCACTTCCACCCTGTCTTACTCTTTTCACCTCTTTCCAGAACATTTTCTTACAGTCCCTCCACTTTACACTCAAATTCCTTCCAAATTCCTCATCCACTCTCTTCTTACTCTCTCTTACTAATCTTTTCACCTCTCTCTTTCTTTCTACATATAACTCTCTCTTCCGCCTCTCAACTTCTTCCACGCCCCTATTTCTCATCCATTCATTGTATGCTTTCTTCTTTTGTGCCACAGCCCGTTTCACCTCTTCAGTCCACCACGCTGTTCCTTGCACCCCCCTCCGTCTTCTCTTCCTTCCACACACCACATCACATGCTGCACATATTTCTTCTGTAACACAAGAAGAAATAGACAGAATTATTAGAAATTAGAAGAAGGTAACTTTTCTGGAAGAATCTGATATAGACCTATATAGGGTAGATGGCAAACAAATTGCAGTAAAAGGTATGATACGGTTAAACATCAGTTTCACAGAGACTACAAGACCAATCTCTGCATTTTTTTATATTGCTGAAAACTTAGCAATTAAAGCTCATATGTTACTGGGCTTAAGATGCATGAGAACAGAGAAAATAACTTTACTCCCACAATGAATGGAATAGACTTTGTTAATGAATTCATAGAGGAAATGCCATCCGAGTCCTCACCGACTAGTAAAACAGAACCAAAAAGAATTGGTAATATTAAAAGCCTATACAAACATACACAAACAGATGAGTGTATAGATCCACTGACACCATCCCCCCCAGCCTCCAAGACTAGAGACCAAGGTAAAGGTACTGATTTATCAGTTTTTCCCGCCCATCTCACCAATGACTTAGTTATACCACCTAACTCCTAAAAGAAAGTTACCATCAAGAGCAAATTACAGAATAGCACTGTTATTGTCTTAGAAGAATTATGTAAAGTAAAAGGATTGTCAGTAGAAAACGCATTATGCCAGATGAACGACGATGGGAAAACTCAGACATTCATAAATAATCACACGAATGGGGAAGTACAGTTAAAAAAGGGGATTTGTATAGTTAATAATGAAAAATGTCCCGCCCCTGCAATGGAAATAGTTGTAGCTGGAGTGACAAGTGAGATAAAATCTACAGATAGAGAAAGCATAAAAGAGAATTTAATTCACTCAGGTGAATTTGATGAAGAATATGATTTGTTAACCCTGTTGAAAAAACACAGGGACACCGTAGCATTCCCCGGAGAACAATTAGGGTGTACTAACCTGATTAATCACAAGATTATCGTGCACCCAGATAAACCACCAATTTTCGTACCTGCCTATCGAATCCCACAATCTCAGTGTACACTTGCAAGCCAGTATGCTGATGAAATGTTAAAACTTGGAATGATTGAGCCATCAGTCTCCCCGTGGAATGCCCCATTATTCTTCGTGCCCAAATGAAATGGAGAAATGCGTGCGGTAGCAGATTACTGTAAACTAAACAATCACACAATCCCGGACCGATTTCACATGCCATTGCTAAGCGACATCCTACAGAATATTGGACCAGAAAATAATGTATTTTCCTTGATCGATCTGCTAAGTGGCTATTATCAATTTCCAGTAGATCAGGAGTCATGTAAATACACTGCCTTTTCCACAAATAGAGGACATTTTCGGTACAGAAAGATGCCACTGGGACTGAGGACAGCCCCGGGCACATTCCAGCGTCTTATGAATTATGTATTGTCCGGAATTGTAGGAAAAGGAATATTTGTTTGTCTTGATACTATCATCGCAACAAAAGATATCACAGAACATCTCCAGAAATTAGACCTACTCTTACAAAAGCTTGGTGATGCTGGTTTAAAAATTAAGCTTTCTAAATGCAAATTTTGCTTTAAAGAAATAAAATTCTTAGGCCACACATTAAGTGCTAATGGTATTCATACCACCAGTGACAAAATACAGACAGTGAGAGACTTCCCTGAACCCACTACAACTGACAAAGTTAGGCAACTTTTAGTTCTAGCAGGGTACAATAGGTCTTTTATACAACAATTCTCTCATATAGCCTTTCGTCTATTCCAACTACTCATAAAGATGCTATATTCCAATGGGGAGAAGAACAAAAACAAGCATTTAACCCCCTAACCACGGGGCATCACTTTTGCCACGCTCAGGCGCAATGATTCATACCGCGGGGCATCACTTTTGCGATTCTTTGTTATTTTGAATTCTCCTGGACTTTCAATTAGTGGCTTGTATCATCTATCAGTACTGCCGGTGTCCAACAATAGTCAGCACTGTTGATGTCATCTGTACTCCCATCCATTGTTGACAATTTAGCTATTTATCCCTGTTCTTGACTCCCCCTCCCTACCTACCCTCCATTACCCTCTCCACTCTCCTGCCCGGCCGCGCTGCACTAGCCAAATCTTCCCCAGAATTTTCCACTGATTTCATCCATTGAAATAAGCCCTATGCCTTATTCTTATACAAAATAATATATACCAAAAAAAAAATGATAAGGTAACCGATAGTGCCTTACACCTGGAGTTGGCTAATTATCACCTGGCAACGCCCCACGTGCACTTGTTCACTAATTTTCCCTGGTAATTTCCCCTTGAAATATGTCGTATAATCTATTCTCGTAATAAAAATATATATAAGAAAGGAAGGAAGAAGCCTAAGTGATATTTACAATCACCTGGAACTACCTAATTTCCTGCCAATCATTTCACAGCATATAAATTAGCAGCTGTCACCTCGCTGACGTTGTCAACCCTTGGCTGCCCCATATCCACCTCGTCATTTAGTTCAGTGTTGTTTCTTAAGATGAAAGCACGTAGCACTCGCACCCCTCCATTTCTGCCGCTTCTAGAGGGCCCTGTGACCTCTGCCCTTACTAAACCTCGTGTGGGAAGAGGTAAAGGACTAAATGACTCTGCTGTGGAGCGTGAACTGGCTGATTTATCCATGATAATGATGGACAGTGACTACAATCTTTCTGGTGAATCGTGTGATGAGCCAGTGGAGGAAATGGTGATAATCTACGAGTGCTTCAGTGTCCCAAGTTCATCCTGGCTTCAAGGGAAAGGAGCCCTTATTTACTGGAAGTGACAGGGTATATCACAGTGTAAATAAAATAGAAATGTAAATAATTACTAATATAAAAATATGAGTACAAATACTTGGAGTAATGACAGTCAAAGCTTTTACTCTCTACGCTAGTTTACTGAGCGAGAAAGTTGCCTGGAGTGAAAATAAACTACTATTACTGAAGGAAACTTATGGATTAATACTGTATATATATATATAGGTGTAATAAAGTAATAGGAATAAAAAGTGTGAGTGTTTATGAATAATAATTGACAGAATACCAGCGGGGACCAAGCGCAAGTGGGAAGCTCGTACACGCTCGTAATTTTCATTGGTTTCACAGTGTTTTTTTTTTTTTGGGGGGGGGGTGTATGGATTCCAAACTACTTGAAAATCATAGAATAGTGTTTCTAGTGATAATACAGGCTGTGGTAATCTTATTACAGGGTGTTGGGAAGTGTAAAGTGGAGAATTCGTGACCCAACTTCAGAAGTCTCCAAAGTCCTACGGTACTCGACGAAGGCTCAACAAATATCCCAGGAGAAAGCTGAAGGTATGTGCCATAAGCACATTTAATTGTAATATTCTAGGACTAATAACTGATTTTTGGCAAATATTATTAATAAGTCAGTCAGAGCGCGAATATCCTCGCGGGACACGCAAGTAGAGCAAAAACATGACCGCGGTGTAGGGGTTAACAAATTAAAAAGTAAACTAACAAATGCACCTTGTTGCATACCCGGATTTTACAAAACCATTTCTTATTTGTATAGATGCATTAGTTAAAGGATTAGGGGCTGTATTGATGCAAGAAGATAAAAGAGGACAGAATCAACCAATTGCATTTGCCAGCAGACAAATGAAAGACGCAGAGAAAAATCACTGCACTACAGACTTAGAGGCACTTGCAGTGGTTTTTGCATTACAAAAGTTTCGAGATTTGGTATATGGTTACGAAATACGCTTATTTACCGACTATAAACCGCTAGTGGGTATGTTTAAAGAAAATCTCCTCTCTGGGAGGAGAGTAAGATGGAAATGTACAGTCGAAAACTACAATGTACATATTCATTATATACAAGGCAAAATGAATCTAGTAGCCAACGCAGTATTTAGGAACCCAAAGACAATTCATGTCGCGGCATTAGATCTCAAAGGAGACATCCCTAACCATGATGAAATCGCGAAAGCACAGAGACTTGATCCAACATGGTCTAAAGTTATATACAAGTTAGAGAGTGGAGATGATATACAACTACCCAAACTACATGTACCACTCGAACAATTCACAGTAATCAGTACCGGTAATGCCTTATACAAGATCAACCCAGGACAACCAAAACGCGGAAGAAATAATAATAAATTGGTAGTACCTAATGACATGATACCCCAAGTATTACGAACGATACACGAAGGACATCCTGGGAAGGATAGGACATTCAGACAAGCCCAGTTGTTATATTACTGGCCATCATTACGAAGAGATATAAATAATCATATAGACATATGCATATAATTGTGCAGTGGTAATACTGCTAGGTCATTACATTACATATGGCATTACCCCTTTGGTAATGTCTAATATTTCACCTAACTGGTGTGATGATTCTGGCAATACAGAATTGTAGTAACACTGTATGAATTGTTACACAATAAATGTATTGTACATGATTGTACTGTAATTGTTACATAACTATTGCAAGTGAAACATAATTCTAGTAACACTGCAGTAATATTGTAGTTACATTATATTAATACATAACTGTAACATTGTATGAATTGTTACTTAATTGTAATGTTACATAATAATTGTATTGTACATAATTGTACTGTAATTGTTACAATTCGTTTGTAGTTATATAACTGTAGCAAGTGTAACATAATTCTAGTAACACTGCAGTAATATTGTAGTAACACTGTAGTAATACATAATTGTAACATTGTAGGAATTGTTACATAATTGTATTGTTACATAATAATTGTATTGTAATTGTTACATATCGTTTTTTTTTTATAACAGAACAGAGGAAGGAAAAACAAATGAATTTAAAAAAATTCATGCACCAGATTACTGGTGTCCTCTGTCAATATAATATCTGTAATAGTTAGACTTGAACAGCTGTAGGTTGAAGTTTGGAGGGAAACAACTCTGGGGATGCGAGTTCCAGAGAGGTGCAGTTCGGGGAATGAAAGAATTCTGATGGGCAGAAGTTCTGCAGTATGGCTGGGTAACAAAATTCTAGTAACACTGTAATAATATTGTAGTAACATTGTAGTAATACATAATTGTAACGCTATATGAATTGTTACATAATTGCATTGTTACGTAATAATTGTATTGTAATTGTTACATATCGTTTGTAGTTACATAATTGTAACAACTGTAACATAATGCAATCGTTCGTCATTACATAATTGTAGTAATTGCAGTAATATTATAGTAACTGCAGTCCTGACATCGAATCCGGTCATGCTGCGGTCGATGATAGTGATGATGTGCCTTGCCACTGGCTCGTGGAAAACAACAATTTGCTTTTTGTTTCACTTATAGAAGGAGTTTATGTGGTATTTTGGCATTTGTAGTAACACACCTGTTTTCATTTGTTTGTTATGCGATCTTACTGTTTTTTTTTTTTTTATGTACTGATTTTCTATAGTTTGTTTTTCTTCGTTTGTCTACGCATTTTCAGTGTTGTCTAAGGTTGCATAATAGTTGGCTGGGACCCTTTTTTTAAGGCTTAGTTTATATTGCACAAATATTGCTGAAAATGATATTATATAGCCCCATATTTTATTTTTTTACAAAAAATATATATACACTAAATACAGTATTAATTATATACACTGACTTGTTGTTCACTTGTACCTATCGTGGGCAATATATGTGTCAGCACTGTGTGGAAATCTTTGTCTTCACGATTGTCGGGAAGATGTTGTTCATTCTTGCTAACGTCATTTGTGTTGGCCTTTTTTTTTTTTTCCTTGTAACGTAATTTGTCTGTTTCCACTAGGTAGCTTTAATTAATAAATGTTTAATATAGTTATTTTAATCGCTCACTGAGTAACTGTGATGGTATATTTTCTCTATTACTTTGTGGATGTAATAATGTATAGCTGTATGTATGAAACACGTATTTTATGCAGGTATAAATGGTAACACTCGTTGGTAGTAAATAAATGCTATAATAAATGAATGAATATATACAGTGTAGAATATTTATTGTTGGTGTAAGTATTTAGTGATTGAATTATGCAGATAACTGAAGTAGGTATGTGTACGTAAGTAGTAACTATACAGCACGTTTTATATGTTTGTGCATAAGTTCTTTGTCTATCACTGTGTATTGTAAAAATGAAGTAACTGTGTAACTCACTAGTTTTTACCATGGTGGGAAAGGTGTGAGTGGTGGTGTCACACACGAGTTGAGTATAGAGTCCCGCTAGCTACCTCCTTGTCTCACCCTCTCTCTCTCTGCCTCCCTCTCGCTTCTGTTGCTAGCCTCCTACTCTCCACTACCTGTCGGTTCTATGGCTAGCCCCTTTCTAATCTCTGATTCCTACATTCTCCTTTAGCAGGGGTCGTGTCACGTGAGCTATACTGTTGTTGAAGCTTCTAGAACACTGTATGTCTGTGTGTATGTACTGCTTCCGGTGCACGTCAAGCATTCCTTCACCTTAGGTTTGCAAGCCTGTTTCCCTTTGCCCGATTCTTGCTGACACACTTCCTATCTCACCCCCTGGCTTGGTGCTTCTATCTGTTTATCTATCTATCTGCGAGTTGTATTATTATATACGGAGTCCTGACAAACAGCAATAGGACGAAAATCTTGGCCAGGTTAGTGTAAATACCTGTAAACTTAGAGTTTCTTACCTCAATCATGCTGCTGTTTTCAGCTTATGAAAATTTCTTAGTAGCAGTAGTACAAATAGTAATTGTTATAGTTGTGGCAGCAGGCCTATTTGGATGTTAACGCGGTGGACTGCAGTCTGAAACTGGCCGTCTCTTATGATTCACCATCCTTATTTTTGGGAGCTGAGAGATGTTTCTATGCCTTATTAAGTGAGTTACGGTGTTGGAAGGTGCCTCTTTCCAGCACCTGTTGGAAGTGAACGGTTTTTGTTTCCATGAAGCTAAATAAATTCAAACAGAAGTAGCAAGAATAAGCTATATCACATGCGATTTTAGTACCGAGTATAACCTTATAATCACATGAATAAAGATATTAACGTTGGATATTAAACAGTCACCTTCTCTGACAGGACAAGGAAAATGTATGGAGATAGGTTTGAGACCAAGCCAATGACGGATCGCGTGCGGATCGTGTGGTTGTGGCTAGGAGGCGTATCTGTGCGAAACATAGTCCTGGAAACAGGAGCAAGTACCTCAACTGTCTACCGCTGGATCCATCGCTGGCAGAAAGAAGGAACAGTTGAGACACGACCTCAGATTAGAAAGTGTCAGAGTCAATCCACCTCTAATGCGAATACAAACGCTCAAGAAGGCCAAGTTTTCCCCACTCATCAACTACCATTGATCCTCCCCGCAGCTTATGACCCGCAGTATTATAGCATGACACTCATCACTGACCCTGTTAACAGCTACGTCTTCTAGCCATTCACCCTGAGCGTAGCGAGATATTCAGTGTAGGTAATGCATTTCGGAGTGACCAATTAAATGATTGACATATTCTTTCCAAAGACGTATTTCCAGTTTTATTTGTGATAACTTCAAACGATTTTATACTGAAATTAGAACATCTGCCATAAATCCTTCCACTAATCAGAGACTTTCCATAAATCCTTCCACCACTCAGAGACGCTGCACCAATCCTTACACCACTCGGAGACCCAGCATAAATCCTACATAAATCCTTACTCCATCCAGAGATCCTGCAAAAATCCTGCCATCACTCAGAGACTGCATGAATCCTTCCACCACTCAAGAGACTGCATAAATCATTCAGCCACTCAGAAACTCTCTATAGATCCTGCATAAATCCCGCATAAGTCTCACCACAACACCGAGACCCTAATATATTGAAGGAAATCGTCGGGTGATGGAAAGAAACCGGTATATAAGATGTCCTCTGATCCATACGGTTAATTAACATCCTTTGTGGCGTAGCAATAGCCTGGACGTGTGACTAGAGTAATTTCACTAATATATACCTCTTAAAATTTTCAGTGCATTCTTTTTTGTTCTTATTCCCGTCACATAGCTTTAGGAAAAGATTTAGAGAAGGAACTCATGGAAGTAGGATCTATACCTGAATAAAACCGTATTTGCACTGAAGTGATTATCTATCTATCTATCTATGTATCTATCTATCTATCTATCTATATATATATATATATATATATATATATATATATATATATATATATATAATATTGAATTTCGGAATATTTTTTTCTACTTTTTGTTTTTTTTTCCCGTTTCAAATATGTTGCCGCATTATAGTTTTGTTTTTACCAAGACAGCATGTTACTCAGCCCTTAATGAAAAATCCGGACTTGTTCTGGTTAGGAAAAAAAAGAAAAGAAAAGAAAGAAAAAATTCATTCTCTAGAATAAGATACAATGACCTCACCTGTAAAACTTCATCATGTAAAAATCAATGTGATCTGCAAAGGCCTGTCTAAGGCATAGATGTGATATTCCATTCGTTAGGGCTAAGCAATTCTACTACATTTTACACACCTTACCTTGTCACCACATAGGCACTAATAGCCACCGTTTATACTCAATACCTAGTACGGCTGTCCCGTTCAGGACCGATGTGATGATACTATAGGGGGTGAAATTAACATATTTCGATCGATCTCGTGCAACTTTAATAAGAACAGTTAACCTATTAAGCGACAATGTCCCCATTATGGGAACAATAATAAATAATAATAATAAATCAGTCTACTGATGATTTTTTACCCTCAGTGCAAAAATAACTTCACTGATGTTTCGTTAAACATGTATACTGAATTAACTTTTTATTTTATCAGCTCTAATATTGCTTTGTGCTCTTAAAGTTTTCACGACTTTTTCCCACTCCAGCTAGTTTTGTTCTTGAATTATTTGTTGCTAAAATCTTTAGTCTCTTTTCAGCAAATATATATTGAGTATTTCCTTAGCAAGTATTATCTCACTTTTAATTATTAGTAGACCTAAAGCGCATAACTTTGTAGAGACAGAGTAACATTATTTTTCTCTGATGTTCCCAAAATGGGAACGTTGGTACGTGGCCCTATAAAACTGACCCATGTTCATAAAGGAATAAGCAGGTTTCAAGTCTACTACTACATTGCTGCCTTGCAGGCTGAAACAAGCTGATACTTGATGCACCTAAACTTCTCCTAGATATATAAGCTCACTGGCTCTCCCTTGAGTATCACTGCATATTCACTGGTCAACAGACGCAGATTCTTAGAGTCTGCTGACAATGGAAACATCACAGTTTTACAGGTTGGTGTGAATCCACTTTAAACAGCAGAAAGGCATGTGAAGAAAGAAAGCAAAAAACTAGTCTCCCAACAATATTCATCAAGAAATACAATAAAGGAATAAGAGGCGTTGATGTCTGCGACAGAAAGTTGGTATCCGACAGACCAAACCTACATTTAAAAAAAAAAAAAAAGCGGCGGGGGACATTTTTCATACATACCGAATATGGCAGTAATAGCTGCTTTTAGGTTCCACCAAAATATTGATCCAACTGTAGCTACAACGCACCCTCAGTCCAGGAGAGAAATTGCACGAGGTATGATACAGGTTGAAGAGATGAGGAAGAAACTTCGAGTGCCATCGGCACCGCCAGCCAGAGCAGTGAGATATGATGGAGTCATTCACTTTCTGGTGACATGTTCTCAAGGTAAATGCACTTTATGTATGAAGTGGCGAATCCCCTGTGTTTTCCATCACACACCTCATGCGCTTCCTATCTCAAACCCGTATCTTGCCTCACATTTAGTGTCTCCCCCGCCTTCCCCTTTGCTTTTAGTGCACCATAGCATACCCGTCATTTTTATACATCGGTTTTAGTGCCATATAGTCCTCTTGGGCTTGGTGCTAGTTCTTATTACTTACTTACTTTATGTATGAAGAACACACGACTGTAGTGCATAAAATGTTTAAAAATATTACATCAAAGGTGCAGTGAGTCCTTCCATCAAAATTTTAATGCGTGATGTAATATTTGACAAAGAGGAATGTGGGGAGTTTTAATTTTGATATTTCTAGAGTGTGCACTGTTCAGTAAACAGAATTTAGTGAAATAAATTTGAATTTAATGTTATCATGACAGGAAAATTAATTTCCAACCCTGCATATAAAATAAACTAAAAAAGGGCGAAGAATATTTCCATATTCCTTTTTGGGGTAATATTTGGAGCATGTAAATGCCAACGTTTCCAGTTTGGGAACATATCAAAAATATATACAAATAAAACTGTTACCTGTAAAATCTGGTTGTAATCTAAAGACTATCAATACGAATTTACATTCCAAATTGGAAGAAATTTGGATTATTTATCTTGGTTAGCCACTTAAGGGTTAATCATTGTCAAATAATTAAACAATTTCCTGTCCCCAGCTATGCATTGTACTCGCGTTTTTTTTTTTTTTTTTTAGGACAACAGACAATTTCTTTAAGCACTTGCCCACCAACATCATCCACCCTTGCCAGACCCTATTGATTCCCACACCTACACCACTCCTAGACCATGTTACTCTCTCATCCCAACCCGTATCAACCCCTCCCAACATTACTGCCAGTCAAACCTAATATATATATATATATATATATATATATATATATATATATATTATGCAAGAAAGAAGGAACCAAAGGCCAAGAGCCCACAAACCGTTCCTTCCAAGAAAAAAACAAAATCAATACAAAAGAGAGCCAAATTCAAGATCCGTTCATTTCGAGATGCCTGGACACACTGCATTTGAAAGACTGGAGATCGTAGGAAGTAGGAAATACACACAGAAGGAGACAGTTCCAGTGTTGACCTGTTGCATAAATGAAGGACTGGGAGTAACGGTTAACTCTTGCATTAGAGAGTTGGACAGAAAAGGGATGAGAGTTTGTTGCTAGACGGGTGCTACAAAAGACCTGTCTACTGTTGTTAACTCACATGGGAAAGGTCAGAAACTTGATGAGGATGAGGATGATAATAATAATAATAATAATAACTAGAAGCCATCTCATAATGGGATCTCACCATCCACGTAGCCGGAAAGTTTTTCCCCAGCACATAATTTTGCACCTCCATTTCTGATTTGGCTCAATTTGAGGATATAAAACACACACAAACAGAGCCAGGCAGCCAACATCACAAAGCGGGTGGTAAGCGACTGGAGTGGTAATGTTTTCAGTTGTGAAGTTGGCTGGCTGGCTTTGTTTGTGTAGAGGTACACAACATATCTCATGAATGGCTTAACCTATCAACATGAAACTTTCAGGGCATCAAGATATGGCCAAAATCTTGGACGAGTTCGAAAATGAGCACTCGGGGTCAAGGTCACCAAAATGGCTGCTAAAGGTCAACAAGTTGACCTTTGGTGACCTTGACCTAGAGCAATGCATGAAGAGTAATGAAGGAAGGGTTGTGGTGAGCAGTGGGGATATTAAAGACGCATAGAGAGAGCATTACAGCCGGTTGCTGAATGAGGAGTTTGACTGGGACAGGGAAGGTTTTGGAGCCAGTTGATCCAGTGTTTGGTCCTTGGCCTTTGATTGACGCTGCTACTGTGAGTGAAGCAATAGGCAGGATGCAGATGGGGAAGGCAGCAGTTGTTTCTGGGTTGACTGCTGATATGTTGAAAGCCTCAGGAGATACAGGAATGAGGTTAGTCACAGACCTGATAAATATGATTATATAAGAGTGTGTTGTCCCAGATGATTGACTGAAGAGAGTAATATTACTGTAAATGGGTACAAGGGGAGGGGTGATGCCCTGGAAAAAGAAAAAATTTTAGAGACATAAAACTTTTAGACCAGATAATGAAGGTAATGGAGAGAGTTCTACATGGAATGATTAGAGAGAGTGAATATTGATGGGATGCAGTTTGGGTTTGTGCCAGGCAAAGGGACCACTGATGCCATATTCATTGTTCGACAGCTTCAGGAGAAATATATAGGGGCCTTTGACAGTGTCCCTAAAGAGGTGATGAGGTGGGCAATGAGAATGCTTAGAATCGAGGACTGGCCATGTATGTGGATGCTCACGCCCAGGTACGGGTGAATGGAGATTTAAATGATGAGTGTTCCGTGAATGTTGGTGTGTATCAGGGGTCAGTCTTGAGCCCTTTATTGTTTAATATTGTACTTGAAGCCCTCTCGCATGACTAGAAATGGACTCCCGTGGGAGATATTGTATGCAGATGATTTGGTGATGGTTGGAGAGAATGAAAGGGAGGGAAAGGAAAGATATAGGAAGTGGAGAGATGGTATGGGGCACATAGAACAAAAGTGATGGTATCTCGGGCTGGGGGCAGTATTATCAAAGAAGAGGGAGAGTGGCCATGTGCGATTTGTCACAAGGGCGTGGGAAGTAAGTCCATCTTGTGCAGTGTTTGTGGTAAGTGGGTGCCTAAGAGATGTAGTGATATTACAGGAGAGGTAGACTTTTTTTCTTTTTTTTGTGTCCGACACTGGGCAAAGGTTTCAGGGCCTATATCTCGGAGGAAGTAGCCTATCCCAAGGCCCAGTAGTCCTCCTACACCTCTACATATCACCACTTCGGCGCTAACACCCACCATCCATATTGTATACATGCTAGGGCTGTCTCATACAGGATTGGTGTATTGGTATTAGCGGGGGTATTTTTAAGACATGTCGGCGGGTCATCAGGTAGATCAGGAAAGTCTGCTTTTTATGAAATTCAGATCCTTAAACTGTCCCCTGCCCCAGCCAGGATTCGAACCTGGGTCCATCAGGAGGAGGTGGCTGAATCGGTAGATAGGCGGCCTGCAGTCCTGATGGACCCAGGTTCAAATCCCGGCTGGAGCAGGGAACAGTTTAAGAATTTGAATTTCATAAAAAGTAGGCTTTCCTGATCTACCAGATGACCCGCCGACATGTAAATATACACCCGCTAATACCAATACACCAGTCCTGTATGAGACAGCCCTAGCATGTATTCAATATGGACGGTGGGTGTTAGTGCCGAAGTGGTGACATGTAGAGAGGTGTACGGTATGTAGGAGGACTACTGGGCCTTGAGAGCAGGCTGTGAAGCCTATGCCCAGAGTCGGACACATAAAAAAAAAAAAAAAAAAAAAAGGACTGCAAGCCGCCTCTCTACCGATTCAGCCACCGCCTGCGAGATAATGCCAATTTCTTGTGTGCGGTGTGTCGAGGAGAGCATGTGGATATTGCCAGGCGTGAAATCACTGAACTTGCTGGTGAGTCGCTTCAGTGTGTGGAAGAGTTTTGTTATTTGGAAGACATGTTATGTGCTAAAGATTGCTCTGTGGCTAAAGTGAGGAGTGGTTGGAAGAAGTTCAGGGAGCTCTTGCCTCTCCTGACACTGAGAGGGCTCTCCCTTCATACTATGGGATCTTTGTATGCGGCATGCTGTATGGTAGTGAGACCTGGGCGAAGAAGATATTCGCAGGTTCTAACGTACAGAAATGAAAATGATAAGGTGGATGTGCAGTGCATCCTTGAGTGCAAGGCCTGGTTGGAGGGGGCTAGGTTAACGAGGGAAGATTTGCGATGTAAGATAGGACTGGAGTATATTAGTCATGTGATGACGAGGTAGACTGAGATGGTTTGGGCTTGTGGAGAGGATGGGGGATGATAACTGAGTGCAGCAAGTGAGAAGTGTTATTGCTGGGGGTAGGGTAGTAACAGGTAGACCGAAAAAGTTACGTGGGACGAGGTCATTAATGTGACCTCAGGGTTATGGGATTAAATAGGGAAGCTGTCAGAAATCGAGCAGCATTGAGAGTTGCCATTAGGAGACCAAGACCAATGCATGCAAACATGCTGGAGCCTTCCATAACGAAAAACGAAATGAAACGATGATGATGATGATGATTACAATAATAATAATAATAATAATAATGATAATCTATATTATAATGATCTGATTTCTGTGTGTTTGTTGATTTGTTCGTTTGCGACAGTAATACAGCAAAACCGGCGCACTGTAGCGCAATTTTTTTTATAGCAAGGTACCGTTAACATGTTGTAACAGGAAGAATAAAGCAAAATCCAGTTCAATGGCGCTACAGGTTCTCGAGTTATGACTTATTTCTGGCCTTTTGATGTCGAGCGGAAAGACCACCAAAGGCGGCCTTAATTCGAGTAATAATAATAGAAATAACAGTAATAATAATAACAATAATAATAATAACTACTACTACTACTACTACTACTACTACTAATAATAATAATAATAATAATAATATTATTATTATTATTATTATTATTATTATTATTATTATTATTATTAAAAGCAATAATAATAATAAGAACATGATATTAATATAAAAATAGGAAACTCAGGAAAGCAAAGGCGGAAGATGAAGGAATAAGGTAAAAAAAAAAAAAAAGAGAAAGAAAAGAAAACGTATCACATCGTGCATGTACATGTGTCATTTTCAACCCTTTGGCCTGAATCATGTAGAACAGAAAAAGTGCGAAGCAATATAAAAATAGTCATCTATATATATATATATATATATATATATATATATATATATATATATATATATATATATATATATATATATATATATATATATATATATATATATATATATATATATATATATATATATTTATTTATATATATATATATATATATATATATATTAATATCCAGGCCAAACAAATTTTGGGGTGGAAGAGCATCTCTAGGAGCGGCTCACTCCACTTGTCTTTTACCTAGGAGACAGACAAGGACGTATTAAGGGTATTCTCCAGACGCATTGGTTTATTGCTTGTACTCATTTGAAAATGTTTCATTGATGAGGGTCCTACTGCACATGGAAAGCCTGCCTTCCTCTGTATATTTCGTTACCGTAAAGATAATTACAAAGGAAAGCCCAGTGGTCCTGTTCTTTGATTCCCTTCCGGGTTTTCAACAAGTTTGTCCTCACGTGTTCGCTTGATATTGATTTTATATTTACTGTATACGTATATAAACATATACACGTACCAGACACGAAGTCATCTTCGGGTGTGAATGAAAGAGGTTGATTTCCCACCTTCATCATAGTCAACAAGTCTCCTTGTAATTCCATCCCCTTCAATCTCTGTTCACTTAACCCGTCACGTCCCGAGGTTTTCCGCACCTCCGACATCCCCCAGTCCCGAGGTATTTTCGAAAAATTTTTCTTTGGCTAAAACCTTCGCTTTTGGTGAGAAACATCGAAAATTCATAGAGAAATCGCTCACCTGAGGTTTAAAATACCCAATCCAGGTAGGAGTTCCTCCTTACCTGACTGGGTTTTCTAACAAGCTGGCACCAAAGAAAACGAGTTCTATGGGAGGGTAACTATTTTATCCACTCATAAATGGTATTTATTTATTTACTCGGTACGAATGTATATGTAGTATGAGAGTACATTGGCTTTCAAGCAGTAATAAAGGCATTATAAGCATTGTTTCACTCACTAACTAATCACCATACCTGACCTTTTTTTGCCACATTACCTGATCATTATTTCTGGCTGTTTCTTCTTCTAATGCTATGTAAACATTGTCCTCCACATTGTCATCAATCGGGGAATCACTCTGGCCCTGAATATATTTACTAGCCAGGTCACTGGTAACAGGTCCTTTGCCAAGACAATGGCATGAGGGGGGGAGGGGGGAGGTTATGCAGTGTAAGGCATTGTCCCTGCTTGGCATCTTGTAGAGGAATAGAGGAAGGTGTCCCGTGTATACATACGAAAAATCACGTGTGAAAATTGAAAATTGTGCAAATTAGGGACCTGGCAATTGCACGACGTACTGGTACGTCGCCGGGACCGACAAATGCAAATCGTTGCAACGTACCCGTACATCGACGGGACGGGGCGAGTTAATGTGGAGGTGAAGTCGTCAGGCATACATTTATCTCTTTCCTCTCTTAGCTCAGTAACCTAATTATATCATCTATCATCATCACTCAATTTCGCAGTAAGAGCTATTCTTAATATCTCAAGCTCTGATCAGATATAGCAGACCTGTGGGTTCAATTAATCCCAGACTTATGGCGTTACCCCTCCACATGAGAGAGAGAGAGAGAGAGAGAGAGAGAGAGAGAGAGAGAGAGAATCATCCCCATAACATGTAATTATTAAGGTATATTCCAGAAAGCAGTGACCAGACAAGGATGCCATGAAGTCCACTCAAGCCCTCCTGTTGGTTGTGTCTGTGTCTTGTGCTGCAGCCCTATCTCTCATGCCTTCCCCAGGTATATTCTTGTATTACACACACACACGCGCACACACACACACACACACACACACACACACACACACACACACACGCACACACTTAGTTAATGACTCGGATAATAATAAAATAAAAAACGAATCCTCACTCTGACCTAGTATAATTAGATGAAGACTTTCAGAACGGTCATATCCTTAAATTTTGATTGTTGTTTTTGCTGTGTCCAATTTATTTCTTTTTTACTGTAGCTTGAGAAATTTCAAGATGATGGGAGAAGCTATTACTTTCATTAACTCTTTCACTATTATGGATCATTCCAAACATGGTAATACTTTGCTCGGTATTTTAGTTTTTAAAAAATGACAAAATACGCAATGGAGTGCAAGATGGTCTCAATACATCTATAGCATAATGACATGCTTCTGTGCATAGTGACATGATAGTTTGTTAACATACTTCCCCAAAATCAAAATTTCCTCTTTATTTGGTTTAACGCTTGGCACTAGAAAGCCTATAAGATAGTGAATAAAAAAAAGGAAGTGATGTCTGGTCCTAAGTGACCAATGGACAGCTGTGCCAATATTAATGCAAACTGAAGAAATAAAGGACCGGCGACAAGTTGAAGACCACGTTGAAGAAACGTTGTGGAGAAAACGAAGGAAACACTGTAATGTATTTTTGTCGGATAAGAAGATTACTTGGGTCTTTCCATTTTGTCTATGCACAGAGCACGATAATATTCTCATCTCTAATATGTACACCACCTAATGTCTTTGTTAAGTCCTGCGCTTAGTACGCAGACAGTTACAGTGTGCAGACTGCAAGATAAATACTGTAGTTAATAAGCTGATGATATAAAGCCTTCTAACCCCAGGTAAATACTACCCTTAGGAAGTATGTTTTACAATTAATACATCTACAGATTTGAAGGGCGTGTTGGCAAAACTCAGCCCAGATGGTTGGTTCAGTACTGTCGACTCTGTTGCAAGACAAGTGTTACGCTGTCCTTCTTTCTGAGGGCTCTACATCACACACCACCATATTCAAGGTGAATGTCAAAGGTGCAGTGAAAGTTATGGGATAATGTTGTGGTCAAAGCCGCTGCAAAAAAAAATGGTCAGTAATACGAAAAGACTTTATCAACTGGCACAGCAGAAAGGTTAGCCCCCTTGACACATTACCAAACACGCACGTACTTCATTTATTTAACACGACAGAAAATGATGACGTTACCCAGCTGAAAAAAAAAAAAGTTAACAACAAAACAGGTAAAACCTATTGTTATCACTCTTTTCACATAAAGGAACAAATTACAAGATATTCAGCTACGACAAATCCAAATTATTCTAAATTATTCTTGCGACCTTCAGACCAGTGTATTTTGCTCACGAAGGACATGTGTCATTTCTGGAGTTAGAATATATATATATATATATATATATATATATATATATATATATATATATATATATATATATATATATATATATATATATATATATGTATATATATATACAGAGAGAGAGAGAGAGAGAGAGAGAGGGAGGTATATATATATATATATATATATATATATATATATATATATATATATATATATATATATATATATATATGTATATATATACAGAGAGAGAGAGAGAGAGAGAGAGAGAGGGAGGTATATATATATATATATATATATATATATATATATATATATATATATATATATATATTATATATATATATATTATATATATATATATATATATATATATATATATATATATATATATATATATATATATATATATATATATATATATATATATATATATATATATATATATATATTTTTTGAGGTCCAGTCTCGATATTTTTAAGAATATAATCGGGGAGACTTGCTATTCGCCATAGTCAGTGCTGAGACGGGCTCATGCCAACATGTTTTCCTAGTATGGTGAGCTATGACGCACCCCTCAAGAGAAACACACACACACACACACACACACACACACACACACACACACACACACACACGCTCGCACACACATAATGAAATTTGCTTTTACCTTTAACCTGTAGTAGATTTTATATACTGTGTTTTTGTGCATTTGTATTACCAACATCCGAATCTGACGTTCATAATAAGCTGACTTCGTTGTCTTAAGAAAAATCACTGAAAAGTAAACAGAAGATGTGACGTGTGACGATGATATTGTATTTTACATTTGCAAATTTTTTACAAACATAACCTGTAGACTAGGCATAGTTGTAGTTTATGTGTGATTAGAGCTAGATATTTTTCATTATAGATGAACGAGCTGCTATCAGCATGGGGTCTGGGTGTGTTTGAAGTTGTGAAGGACGGTTTGGAGGCAAACGTAACTCAGGCACAGCTGTCCCTGTTGATTGGCCGGGCTCGCCAGGTACGGTAGCCTACGGCATGCCATATTAAACTGAGTGTTCCAGTAGAGTAGACCATACTTTACCTGGACCAGAAATGCATTGAGTGACAAGTGTGTATTCACGCTCATGCATCATGGATATTTTACCAACTAGGAACTTCCAGGCTTTCCTTACCTCAAACATTCGATTAACACCATGCGCACTCAAGTCACCACAGGAGAAAAATGAATCTGAACTTCAAACATCCATTCTGGCACCCGTTTCTACCAGAATATATAACTTAGCTTTTATAAATGGCTGATAGAGGGCGAAGTTTGGGAATCCCCCAACCTAGAACCAGTGGGCCATATACATTTGCTTGGCAAGGAGAGATCCTTGCAGAGTCCACTACATCTCTCACCAGAAATACGCTACAGAACACTCGTGAAGTCATCAACCATGCACACAGTTGATGTTTAGTACACCCCTTTTCCGGGTAGCTTCTTGTCCACTACACCAGGAAGGATCTTTGAAACCATCTATCTACCTCTCTTCTTTCTATCTATTGCCATCTTTCTATCTGTTGCCAGAAGCCATAATCCCGTAAGGGCTGGCCACAAACAAAAAGCCTCCATGTCGCCCTATGTCCCACCATTTCAATGCCCTCCCCCCAGCTCACAACCTCGTCTCTCATATACCTTTCCACTCCATCCCTCCATCTCATCCTTGGCCTCCCACTCCCTCTTCCCCCCTCCAGCTCATTCACATACACTCTCGTCGTCAGTCTCTCGCTCTTCATCCTCTCCACAGGGCCAAACTACCTCAGTTTATTTCTCCTAACTTTTTCTATCACAGCCACATCCACACCACAACCCTCCTTGACTTCCTCATTTGTCAATCTGTCTCTCCATATAACTCTACATGCTCCTCTCAAATAACTCATTTCCATTGCTCTAACTCTTGACTTGTTTCTTTCTAACAAGGTCCAATCTTCACTTCCATATGTTAGAGTTGGTATCGCAATACTGTTTTGCAGCGACTTTTTTACTTCCATGGTATTTCTTATCAATGCTTTCAAAGAACCAGCAGCCATTCCTTTTTGTACCATTTCAAGCACTGCAACCTCCAAACTTCCATCCTTACTCGTCACACTACCCAAGTACTGAAATGCACGCACATTTTTCATTCCCTCGTCATCCAGCCTCGTACATCCAATGACCTAAATTCTCTCGAAGACTATAACTTTACACTTTCCTACATTCGCCTTTAGATTTCGTATTTTACACACACCTCCAAACTCATTCACCAAGCCTTGCAGTTCCCCTTCGTCTTCACTTAACAATTCAGTATTATCTGAAAACAATAGTACAGGGAGTTTCCAAAGGGTGCCCTCACCCATTAGGGATGCTCCAACATCCACTACCCTGTCCTGTATCTTATTTATAACCTATTCATACAGATTTTGAAAAACCATGAAGACATGAAACATCCTTGTTTGAATCCAACATTGAAATACAAAAATTCACTCGATTCACTATCCACATGCACTGTAGTCTTAGCCCCCTCATACATAGGCTACGCCTCACGGCATTCAACAACTTCACATTTACACCATATATTCTTAAAATTTTCCACATTCCTTTTCTATCCACCCTGTCATATACTTTCTCCAAATCCATGAAAGCCACATACAAGTTCTTTTCCTTCCCTTGAAACATTTCCACTAAAGACCTAAGAATAAATAGCAAATCTACGCAACCTCGTCCCCTCCTAAAACCTCCCAGTTCTTCACCAATTAATACCTCTGTTATTTCCCTAACTCTGTCTATAAGCATTCTACCATTCACTTTTCCCACTACACTAAGAGGACAAATGCCCCTGTGATTACCACACACTTCTTTTCCCCTTTTCCTTTGTACGGGGGAATAATTATTACTGACTTCCAATCTCCCGGGATTCTACCTTCCTCCCAGGCCAATCTGCTCGTCTTCCATATCCATTCTACTACTAACTCTCCCCCATACATCAACATTTCACCACACACTCCATCTATTCCACTACTTCCATCCTAATGATTTCTTCCTCACCTCTCTCCTTCTCCCAGCCATTCCTTAGCCATTTATCGTCGCATCACTTTCATTCCCTATGTTGAACAGTTCCTGACAGTGTTCTCTCCATCTGCTCAGTTTTTCATCCTTCTCCACTAGCAATCTACCTTTTTATCTTTACTCATAAGAACTTCTTTATCACCCTGTCTTACTTTCTTTTCCTCTTTCCACAACATTATCTTACATTCCCTCCACATTACACTCAGATTCCTTCCAAATTCCCCATTCACACTCTTTTTACTCTCTCTCACTAATATTTTCACCTTTCTCTTCCTTTCTACATATAACTTTTTTCTGGCTCTCAGTTTCCTTCACGTCTTTGCCTCCCAACTACTCACTATTTGCTTTCTGTTTTTGCGTCACAGCTTGTCTCATCTCTTCATCCCACCATACCAACTCTTGCATCCACTTTCATTGCACCCCCTTTCATTGCATCCCCTTTCATCTTCTCTTCACCCCACACACCACCTCACATGCTGCACGGATTTCGTCTGTGAATATCTTGCGCTCCCCTTCCACCTCCCTCCACTCCCCACCTCATCGGCTGCAAATTATATTTACTCAATCGCTCCTCCACTTCTCTTTTACATTCGGCCTTTTTCCATCCTTTTGCAGCCTTTATACCCTCCTTGTATGGAATACTTCCTCCTGTAGTTCCCTCTCTCTCTTCCTTCATTGCATTTGAACCTTGACTGTCACCACCACCACATGGTGATCAGGAAATCCACTCCCCCAACCTTTGTATGCCCTTGCGTCCATTACACAACTTATTCTGTCATCCACACACACACACACACACACACACACACACACACACACACACACACACACACACACACACACACACACACACACACACAATCAGTCATTGCCTTCTGTTCGTTCAGTTCACACCCACCCTTCTCATCACTCGCCAGGTATACCTGTAGATCATTTTGTGTCTAAAGAGGGTATTGTTTATCACCAACCCCCTCCCCGCACAAATGTCCACTACAGCACTGCCATTATCATCCATATCTGCAGGCACACCCCACTCACCAACTACTCCATTCACCTTCACATTCCCTTCTTCTCCATCAATATCTCCAATAAAAAACATTCTCTCATTCCTTTCAAACCTATCCAAGCGTGCTTCCACATTTGCCCAGAACTCTTCTTTCACTCTATTTGCACATTCTTATCTTGGCACATACACAAACACAATTGCCCACATTTGTGGTCCTGTTTTCAATCTTTCCTACGCAATCCTCGAGCCAACTGATCATACTCTCTTACATTCTCCTTCCATCTCTTGCACACAACGATACATACTCCTTCTTATGCCCTCTCGTTCTCACCTATAGTACTCCCGCGCATTTGCCCCATCCATAGTCCCACTCTCTCCCACTCTAACCTAACCATTCAGTCTCAGTTATTCCACATATGTCCACTTTTGCACACTTAAGAACCTGGACAATCTCTCTCTCTTTCACATCATCATTCGCAACCCTTACATTCCATGTTGCAATGTATACCACATCCTTTGCTTGGTCCTTAGTCGTCACCTGTTGGTCAGTCCTAATCCGAGGATTCTTGTTTGTATTTTTAGTTGTGTTCCGGGAAGGGGCACTTATCCTCCGCCAACCCACTTGTTGTCACGTAGGGAACACGTGTGGGTTAGTTATAAGGGTACCACCCAGCGCTGTAAATGATTCGCTTGTTTACAGGAAATCATTTGGTTTGTCACTCAATGTGGAGCTACCCTAACACAGAATACCGCCACACTAAGTGAGTGGTTGCTGGGCGACCCCAACTATCACCATGAAATACAGCAACTAATTCACGAGGTTCAAAATAAATGGAAGTCCTTCGTAAATTGTACCTGTGTAATGAGCATACTCCGTAGAAACTGTTAACTTCTGGGCATTTTTCTTTGAGTTATCTTTTTGTGGACACAGTGAATGATTTTTCAAAATTCTAATTACAGGTCGGTTCTGTATCGAACAGACAAGATGCATAGGGATGAAAGTGCTACAAACTGTAAGCTCTACTAACCCTTTCAGTCCACGGGCCTTTACTTTGTAAAAAATTCTTTTTAATACCAAATATAGTTAGTCAGCTCAGCAGAAGCGCTGATGTATTGACGTTTTTATAATTACTTATTTATGACCAACTTTCAGAATGAACCACCGTACAGCCAACAGATTCTCTTTTTTTTTTTTTTTATAGGTTTACTAACTTTTCTGCCTGCAACAGTTGCCAAAATACACTCAGATGCAATCGTATGGGTGCTGGTACAATAAAAGATTTACTGAAACTGGATGTTGCTACCTCAGTCATAAATGGTTTAGAGATAGCATGTGATTTTATGACATCAGTGGGTCTTGTGGGCGTGGTGTATTAAAGTTTCAGTCCTTATCATTGTACATGTTCAAGATGAGCAATACTTCAACACGCATGAGGTCAGTAGTCTACTCTACTACCACTTGATCGCAATATATGCGATATGTTGATTAGCATGCATCTTTTTTCCATTCCACAGTCCACATATTTAAAGCGAGGGGATCAGTCATACCTCTGAGCAGCACTTCATTAGTAATAAGATCCCATTACCCGTAAGACCTGCACACTTATGGGACAAGTAAAGTAGCAGCTGGAGAGCCTTGACTTATTTGGTGTACAGAAATTTCGTTGGTATTTTCATTGTTACCATCCTGTTTAGTAAGTGTTTTCTCTGAGCGCTGGAAATATTAAGCTCAAATAGATATAGCCACGAATGGAAACATAACGCAGTATCCATATGTTGGTATAACTCTTTCTTTTAATCAGTACATAGCACTATAAAAGCAAGAAACAAGTTCTTGAATATTAGACTTATATTCAGCATGGTATTACAAACAGATGCGGCAGGTGTCATGGTGCGTGACGGTGGTGGTGGTGAGTGACGACCCAGTCTTCCTCACTGCCTTCGCCGAGTGGTCCCTCAAGGGCCGCCTCCTGGTGTGGTCGACGAGGCTCCTGGTGGTCACTCGCCTGCCCAGGGAGGACCTCTGGGCTTTACTCGCGTCTCACTGGACCTTCTCCATGATGAACACCATGACAATGAATATCAACCCTACTTTGGAAACAAAAGGGTAAATGCACCAGAACAGATTGTACTGTCAAAAGTAAGAGCATACAATAGATGTTTCCATATACATCAATATGCTTTCTTTTATCAAAACAGAGGTGTAATGGTATAATTTGCGGGAGGAGATTGCTAAATCGGTAGAGCAGTGCCCTGCAGTCCTAATGGACCCAGGTCCGAATCCCGGCTGAGGAAGGGAACAGTGGATCTGAAGTTCATAAAGCAGACTTTACTGGTCTACCAGAAAACCCGCCGACATGTCATAAAAATACCCCCGCTAATATTAATACACCAGTCCTGTATGAGACCGCCTTAGCATGTACTCGAAGGGGTCGGTGGGTGTTAGCACCGAAATGGTGACATGCAGAGGTGGATGGTATGTAGGAGGACTACTTGGCCTTCAGAACAGGCTGTGAAGCCAATGCCGGGAGTCGGACACACTCGCACAAAAAAAAAAAAAAAAAAATGCCATGCCATGGATCCAGAAGATTGATAGCCTATATATATTTTTATTCACCACTGCTTTATTATGTAGTATTATATCAAAGAGTGATTTTGCTTGTAGCTTTGAAGATCCTTGGTCGAAAATGGCACTCGGTAAGTAATGCTCATCCATCTATCGATAGCCAGCCGTCTAAACCCTGGAGGTAGAGACAGATCAAAAAAAGAAGTTGCCCCTAAGTCATACTATCCTCTGCCGTCAGACTTTCCTAATA
The DNA here is from genome assembly GCF_032717465.1 of Coenobita brevimanus. NCBI lineage: Eukaryota > Metazoa > Arthropoda > Malacostraca > Decapoda > Coenobitidae > Coenobita > Coenobita brevimanus. The sequence goes on along the minus strand of NC_136993.1, from coordinate 59,393,190 downwards.
ATAAGAAGAAAAAAAATCTAGATTAGTCTATTTCTCCACCACACCACGTAGTCCTCGGTCTCCTCTCCACCTTTCTTCCTCCAACACACACGTCAATCTCTGTTCTTTCCATATGATAAACCAGCATAATGATTTTTTTTTTCCAAACACCATCTAAGACATCAATATGAATACCACAATACTCCTGATCTTCCTCACTTGTCATTCTGAGTCACCATGGTACTCCACACACATACCTCTCAGATATATTATTTCTCTCACTCTTTGACCTGTGTCCTTCTGCCAGAGTCCAAGCTTTACTTCCAGCAGGAGGTATGGGTATCATAACGCTGCTCTATAAGGAATATATACATTACTCCTGCTCTCACCTCATTCCCTGTAATTACCTTCACTGTACCCTCAAGCCCTGCATTCTTTTTATATCTTTTTCGCAGTTCATCCTCAAAACTGCCATCCTTGCACATCACATTACATATTTATATGACGGCATCTACGACCTCCATGTCCTGACCATTCCGCCTCAGTATGCACTCCATGACTTCGTTTCTCTCATAATCCGCAAGTTTAATTTTCCTTACTTATATCTTTAAATATTGTGCCTCACGCTTCCAAATTTCTTTACCAAACTTTGTTGCTCCCACTCATCTTCATTTAACAGATCTTTTTCATCAGGAATAGTAATACAGGCAATTTCCAAATTTTATCCTCGCTCGCAAGTGGTAGAATAAGGATACGTAAGAAACGGTAAGCAATCAGTGCGCAGTCTACGGCGTTATCATTATCAATCAATCAATCATTTCCTGTGGCACCCACGGGGATGCATAGGGCCTCGATGAACTCACACCACCACATCCTATCTTGTGCTAACTCCTCAAGATCTCCCCAACACTCATCTCCAGCTTCCCGTCTCATTGTCCTCACCCACGTCTCTTTTGGCCTTCCTCTACCTCTCCTACCAAGTGCCACCCACCTTGGTGTACCTCGTACTATTCCCTGTCTCCTATACACATGTCCTAGCCACTTCCATCGTGAGAACCTAACATATTCATCGACCGGCTGCACTCCCTTTATTTCTCTAATTCTACTATTTGGTATCCTTTCCCACCACTTAACTCCTAATATTCTTCTAAGTGCTTTGTTTTCAAACACCAAGAATTTATTTTCCATAGTCACTGTGCTGTACCAAGACTCGTGTCGATAAATTAAGATACTCCTAACCATTACCTTATAAAGTTTGATTTTTGTATGCACAGAAAAATTGTTATTATTCCAAATATTTTTAAGCATTCCCATTGCCTGATTAGCCTTCTTTAACCTTTCCTCGAATTCAAAGTTCAAAGAACCATCCTTGGCTAAATAAGTACCTAAATATTTAAACCTATCAACTTGCTTTACAACCATACCTCCAATTACACATTCCTGCGCATTTTCCATATTCATATTGATTATTTCAGTTTTTCCACAATTAATAACCAAACCCACCTTGCGACCTTCACTCACCAAACAGTCCAACACTCTCTGCATCTCTTCTGGCCCATCACAAATCAAAACTATATCATCTGCATAATCTAAATCCAAAAGTTTCCTGTTCTCTCCCCAAAGTATACCTGCACCGGTTTCTGTTCCAACGCGTTTCATAATGTAATCAATGACCAATATAAATAGTAAAGGCGATAGAACACCACCTTGAATTACTCCGGACTTGACTTCAAACGAATCACTCAGACAACCATCAACCATCACTTTACAAAATGTGTCCTCATGCATGTTCATAATGACCCTCACAAACTCCTCTGGTATTCCATAATGTCTCATGATCTTCCCCATAGTCTCTCTCGAAACACTATCAAAAGCCTTTTCAAAATCAACAAAACAAAGACTTAACGGTACTCTCATTTCATTAACTTGCTGCATCAAATGCCTAACTATAAAGATCTGATCATTGCAACCACGTCCCTTTCTAAAACCAGCCTGTTCATCCCTCAGAATACCCTCAACCACCGGCTCCAACCTATTTAACAACACTCTACTGAAAACTTTCAAAGCTATCGGTGACAAAGAGATTCCCCTCCAATTACCACATTCACTCAGGTCTCCTTCTTCGGAACTTTAACAATTACACCATTCTTCCAAACTGATGGTAGTAACCCCGTCACCCATATCTTATTGAATAGCTTGGTCAAGATCATTATTAATCTATTCCCCTCCACTTTAAACATTTCCGGAAATAAACCATCCTCCCCTGGTGCCTTATTATTCTTTAACTGTTTTACTGCTTTCTCCACTTCTGCAAGCCTCAACTCTCCTGTTTCTATATTTAAATCTTCCTGAGCAGACGGTATATCCTCGTCTGGTGGTATTGGTCTATTAAGAACTGTCTCAAAATGCTCTTTCCATCTATTTTTAATATCTCCATCTTTGGTCAATAAATTTCCTTCCCTGTCTCTAACTGGTATTTCTTTGCGTTTACCTGCATTACCACTCAGTTCTCTAATCGATTCATATGCTATTCTTTGACTCTGTCCATCATTTTTGTTTATTAAGATTTCAGTCTCTGCAACCTTTTCATCCACACATCTTCTTTTATCTCTCCTACCTAACCTTCTTACTTCTGAATTCAAACTCCAGTACGCAGCTCTTGCTAATTCAATCTCTCGTTCATCAACGCATTGCATCTCACTCCTCAATTTAGCCTCACCTCTCTTTTTTATCATATCCCACGTTTCCTCTGATATCCATTTCTTTCTCCTGAATCTATGTCTCCTTCCAATCGTACATTCATTATAGTAAGAAGAAATGAAAATTAGGTAGCGATCTAATTTACCACCTTCCCTCACACGTGGCTTAAGGCTAGAAGAATCCCTCATAATAGGCACATCTGCCCATGGACAAATAAAAAAAATGCATATTGCTTGAACTTACATCACCCAGTTAACCTGTCAATAGCCTGCTAGAATACTAATTATGAGAAAAAAATGTAACTGTCAATTTCAAATTTGGCTTTCCTTTTCACGAAGCGTAGAGAGCATTATCTTCGGCATCACTAGCAAGAAAGTGGTGTTCATCAGAGCAGTTATGGGGAGGTCATTTGTTTTGCAAAGCTGATGAACTGAATGTATAAGTTTACACTTTTTCACACGGCTCCTTCCCAACCTGAAATAAATATCCTAACCTTAGTCAGAGTATTTATATAGGGGCACCTTCTAACTGTTTGGGTTAGTTATAGTGGAAAACCATGACGAAAGTACAGATATAAGTGGAGGAACCGATTATATACAGTCACTTGGCAGGGAAAGAATAGGCAGTGATAGAGCGTGCCATATGTTATTAGAAGATCTCCTCAGTTGAAGATGGTTAATAGTAATGAATATTATGATAATAACTTCATAAGTACAACCGTATTACAATACAAAAACATTATGCAAAATTTACAGTGGTGGTAATGCCATAAATGAAGAAGTGTATGATGGAGCCATGTTGTGAATGCTGCAATGTAGGGCCTATTTGTCGATGTTTTCTACGAACTGTTTAATAAAATTGCCATTATAATATCTGTAAACAAAAACACATTCGTTATATCCAAAATTAAAGATCTTGGATTCTGCTTACCAGCTACACTGATGACAGTTAACTAACAAAGTTCAATAATTCTAATTTTGTTTTTGAAAATAAACAGAAACTGTATTAAATATCATTATGACTCATACCTTTTCTCAGTGCTTTCAAATGAAAATTGACCTAAGTACTTTATAAATAATAATCACGTTGAACAGGTGCAGGTTATTGGTTCACCTACCGTTCAGCCCCGACGGTGCCCAGGTAATACAGGTGGCTTCCTGGATCCCCGAAAGAGGTCTCCACTATCTTACGCCACTCACAATCTTTCCAGAAAAATATCTTAGGTAATGTGGCCTGTTACAGGTGCGAATATGACTGTCAATATTTCCTACCTTCATTCTTCTGGAATACAGTAACAGTATGAGACAGGCATCATGGTTTATAAGGTATATTTTCCTTTTGCATAACCACCTCAACTAGACTACCGGTAATATACTGGATACAAGAATGTAATTATGCAACCTACGTCAAAGGATAAGAAACGTTGCTATTGAACTGAGAACTCTCTCTATTATGGTGAAGGAGTAGCATTTTTTGTATGATATTGTAATTTTGAGGTTTATTCTTGTTACCATCTACTGATCTTGTCCAGCTTATAAGACCTTCCCATAGTGAGGATATAAGAAGAATCAGTGCGAATAGTCCTTTCTAAACTGTAATGATTAATATGGTAGTAGGAAGAATTAACTGAATCAAAATGTCATAGTACTGACAGGCTGATTATTTTCAGTCAGAATTAACTGAATCAAGATGTCATAGTACTAACAGGCTGAATATTTTCAGTCAGTTTGTAAGAAGGAACTGTGATAATATTCCAGTTTCCATGGTAACACAATCGACGTTGCTGTGCTGAACTACGAGCCCTATTGGAAAGTAACGGTGACAGGCAAAACAACCACCTACTCCGGCATGGACTACAATCTACTGAATACCTTATCTGAGGCTCTTAACTTCACTTACCGACATATTCCAACACGCAGCTGGGCAGAGGTTTGTTCATTTTACCGTATGTCATTCTTGTTCCCCTGAAGGCGTCTGTTCGTGGTAGGCCTACACGATCTCTGCAGCATCTCTAATCATTTATCTTTGGGATCCTATGTGTCATCTCATCGCAAGTATACAGAAGTGTACCCCTTGATCATCTACTCTCCATAATTAAACTTATAAGAGGTTTCCAGGCACTTTTCATCTTCATTCTCTTTAAATGTCTTCCCATCTTGCAGCTGGGCAGAAGAGAGAATTCAAAATTTTATAGAACTGGAGTTCCAAGAGAGATGATCGCTTCTTCTACAGAGACCCAGGTTCAGAAGGGCGTGGTATTCTTTTTCATCTTACTGTAAAATTAAAACTTAATTCTATTCATATATGGCAGACAATATGTACCACTTATTTCGTGAATATTAATACAATGATGGCGAGGATATATGGTGTTCCTTCTGTAATTAATTAGGTTACTGACTGATACTGCACATTACAGGAAATATATACTCTGAGTGACAAATTATGATGGACATTAAATGCATTGCAGGTGGAAGATCTGGTGGAGATTCGTCGAACCTTGCTAACACCTGTAGCCTACTCGTTTCTCCCAACCAGATATAAGAGGTGAGCTTGTTCATGAGAGGCTTTATGCAATTGTATATGTTGTAATGGGAAAGACTGATTACTGAAAAGAAATATACTCCAAGCGGTCACACACCTCTAGGGGAGGCGGTGGCTGAATCGGTAGAGAGGTGTGGCTCCCACTCCTACTGGACCCAGGTTCGAAACCCGGCTGAGGCAGGGAACAATTTAAGGAACTCAGTTTCATTAGGCAGAGGGCGAATTGCCAGAAAACTAGCCGACATGTCGTAAGAGTACCTCAGCTATTACCAATATACCAGTCCTGTATTAGGGAGCATGTATTCATTATGGACGGTGGGTGGTAGCGTCGAAGTGGTGACATGTGGAGGTGTATGGTGTGTAGAGAGACTACTGGGCCTTGGGAACAGACTGCAAAACCTATACCCAAAGTCAGGCACATGAAAACATAAATATACGCTATCGAACACGAAACAACTCTGCATGTTTTTTTTTTTTTATGAAACATACTGTGCTACTTATAATTAAAAAAGAACAGACCAAAAATAATAGAATAAAATAAGATAAACGAAAACTCTGAAAATGTGCATATTAACCAAGCCTAACATGAAGTTTATGAGATAAACTGACAAAAACAATGCCTGCTTCAGCTTGTAAAGGTAACGTGCACTCTTAGCAAGTAGCAAGTTATACCCCTTCCTACAGTACGATCCCCTTTTTACGCATCAACAAAAGACAATGAAACCTACATCATCACCAGTAACCAAAGAGGATTTGGAAGTTTTGGACTAGCCAGTAGCAAGCAGTCCATGATACAACGCAGACTGTGTGCTGACTACCATTATGACTAATGGTCAAAACAACACTCAATCCCTCCGTCATACTTTGTAGTTCATATCACCACCAAAATGGTGCACCCCTTCAAGGGAAGTCACTTAATCATGGGAACGAGTCACTAGAGGAATGGGGGGAGCTTCTCTTCACAAAAACGCAAGCGTGACATGAGTGTAACTATAGCAAAATTGAGCCAGGGCCTCGACTCCACTTAAAAACTCCAAAGTCTTCAAGCACGCTTAGATAGTGGGAAGATTAATAGCCACTAGACCATCCCACGGACATTGTCAACAGTGGTGAATGGCAGCAAATAAAAAGTGCAAAGATCCAGAATTGGCCGTGTTTACTACCCTTGGACAAGACAAGCTGCTGCGGGATTACTGTTGAATCACGTTACACATTTTCTGACACAATAAAACGGACATCAACATACCAAAATTCCACTTGGAAGCTGCACTGCCCAATGAGGAAATGTCACTCAAAAAAATAATGAAACCAGCACAAGGAATGAGCCAAAAGACTCAGATTCTGAAAAAGAACTTAGTGAATCACCAGAAACCATACAAACATCGTTAAGGAGAGAAAAAAAAGTACTGGAGGCAAAAAGATTGTTGGCATCTCTGCACGGACAAGAGAGAGGACACCTTTGATAACTCACCTTTGATAACTGAACCCTCCAGTGTAGTAACCTAAAGGGGAAAAAATAATTATTTACTGGTTAAATGTTTTTATGTCACTATTCAGGCTTGAAGGCCATCGCAGTACAGTTATTACTCAGTGTTCTGCCCCTACCCCGCCGAGTCATATTGACTACTATTTCGGAATGAAGCAGGTACACGGCCGACTAGATGCACACACAGGCACTTTAAGACACACCCCATTGCTCTAATCTGCCTCGTGTCATGTTCATGGATAGAGGAAGAGGATGATCAGGCGTTGTTTGATTTGCTTCCCCGGATTCATCGAGATAGTGGGAAGGACAGGGATAAAGGACAAAAATGACAGAGTTTGGGAAATCTGTGATAACTGCTTGATCCATCATTATTTTCAGTGAACAGCAATGCCTGCATCATTACTTACGCTGGTTATATACACCGCGGTTCGATAAAATGAACATGTAAATGTGAAACATCCTTCTATACTTCGATCTTATCCAGCTCATACACGTTCCTGGCTGACTGCAGTCTGTCAGGCATGGTTTACGAAGGAGTTGAGTCTCAGCCCATACATTCAGCTGCAGGACGGCTTCTAAGATGTTAGTATAAAAAGTCACGTATTTGCAGAAGGATTGCAATATATATCCCTCACTGACCAGGACATGCTCGAAAACCATGCACGATACAGCTCTTAGACAACAGATAGGGGCGATGGGTGTGGTGAGGTATAAAGGTGACAATGCTGTCATTACTGATAATCTATAAGATTTTATATATATATATATATATATATATATATATATATATATATATATATATATTATATACATACATATATATATAAATATATATATATATATATATATATATATATATATATATATATATATATATATATATATATACATATATTATATATATCATTGGAGCCCAGTGTCCTCAAAATAGGACGGAACTGGGAATTTTCAAAAGTTAATAAAGTAGGGAACCCCCAGGTAAGGACCTATGAGCTTCGCGACTATGAGCCGATAGGCGGAGGGCGGTACGCTTAGCACCCTCCCGCAGTGCCTCGCCCAGCAGCTCTGGGATCCAATGGGATATATATATATATATATATATATATATATATATATATATATATATATATATATATATATATATATATATATATATATATATTGTTACATAGCCTATGATTTCATCATCCTTTGTGTAATTCTAACGTACAGTATGCTGCATGTTTGATCACGAGCGTGTTCTACCTCACTCCCCCCGTCCTCCCTTATAGTAGAGTAAGTCGTTCTTTATGTTGTTCAGAGCAGGAGTGTCAACTCTTTGTCCCCTCTGGCTTCATTTGTGCGTCCTTCTTACAAGTTGTATCAAGCTCTGCCGGCCCCTATATAATGAGCTCAGTCTCTGCATTATTGCCACTTAGATCTACTCCTCATTTTGTTCACATCTCTGTCCTCCCCTGTACAGTTGTTATTATTGTGAGTGCTCAGGAAGTCTCCAACCATCTAGCAGCTGTGTAATTTGAGTATAAGTGTTATTACATTTTGTTCTTGTACTGTATAGCATAAGGTGTTGATTCGTAGGCCTAGTAAAGTTTTATAATTCATATTGTCAGCCAGTGGTAATAATATTTTGTATCTGTAATAATATTTCTGGTCTTCTCACTTTATCAGGGCTGACTTAGATAAATTTACTCTTGCTAATTTCGTGTTAATAGAGACTATTGCAGTTAACCATATATTTAACCTGTTTTTGCCATTACATTATCCTTATGAGTCCTGAATGTTTTGTTGTTAGTTTGAGCATTAAACTTTGACTTGTAATTTTACCCACCCAACTCTTTTGTTTTGAACCTGGAACTTTACGGGACAGTAGTGATCTTTAGTATTCTCACTTAAAGTGTACATTATCTTTCTCTGTTCCGTAACATAAATTTGGCGACCTCTTATCAGGATATTATCATACGGATATTGCTTGATATTTTATGACTGTGATTTATTCATGATGTCTACTATTACTACGCTTGATGAAGCCAAAGATTTTTTGTCAAATGTGCAAACAGTGTGTGATGTAGAAAACAGAACAAAGAATGAACTTAAGCTTGTTGCTCAACAATTGGGAATTGCTGTTTGCTCTCATCATTCTAAAGATCAAATTGTTGACATGATTAATGAAAGCTTGTTTAATGTAACTCCTCCAAATGAGCAAACGCAGATTGAATTAGCTAAGTTACAGCTAGCCCTGCTGGAGGCTCGTGCTAAGGAGGCTGAATTTCAGGCAAAAGCTCGTATTCAGGAGGCTGAGTTTCAGGCAAATCCTAAGGAGGCTGAGTTTCAAGCTCGTGCTAAGGAGGTTGAGTTTCAGGCACAAGTTGAACTTGCTAGGATTCAGGCAGACCATGAGTGTCACATGAAACAAGGTGGAACTGGATCATCTAGCTCTGATGATTTTGATGTGGCTAAAAATGTTAAACTTGTCCCTCCTTTTAATGAGTCTGATTTAACAAAGTATTTTCAGTTGTTTGAGAGGGTAGCTACAGGTTTTAATTGGCCCAAAAAGTATTGGCCAGTACTCCTTCAAACTGTTCTCACCGGTAAAGCTCAAGTAACTTATGCATCTTTGCCTCAGGATCAATCTGATAATTATGATGTCGTTAAGAGCTTGATTCTTAAGGCCTATGAGCTTGTTCCTGAAGCCTATAGAGTAAAATTTAGGACAACTTATAAGCAAGATAAGCAATCCCATGTTGAGTATGCAAAAATCAAAGAAGATCTGTCAGAGCAGTGGTTAAATTCTAAGAATGTGGATTCTGATTTTGACAAATTTAAGCAGATGATTTTGCTGGAGGACTTCAAAAGGTGTATTAATAAGGATGTAAGCCTATATCTTGATGAGAAAAGAATAGATAATTTGTCTGATGCTGCAGTTTTAGCTGATGAATATGTTCTCACTCACAAGAGATATTCTAAAGAAAAAAGGAAAGCTGAGAGTAAGTACATTGCCTCTACTCAGAGTACAGGTGACAGGAAAGAGAATAAAGATGATGTTTCTCAGGAAGTAAATACCAGCTTCACCTCTAGGTTTCAGAAAAGTAAATGTACTTATTGTAGTAAGCTTGGTCATACTACGGAGAAATGTTTCAGGAGACAGCGTGATGTGAACAAAAAGGAGTCTTTAAATATTCAGTCAATTGGTCTAGTGTCCACCCTTGAGAGTTCCCAGAATTCTTTAACTGAGTTAACTGAACCTGCTTTGAGGGGTAAATTAAATTCTCATGATGAAGCTCCTCTTTTGAGCAGTAACGTGGGTGACACTCTCAAGAGTTCATGTGCTAATTTCCTGTCTGATGGTTTTGTCAGTCCTCTGGACAGTAATGACAGGAAATTAGTTAAAATATATCGTGATACAGGTGCTTGCCAATCCCTTATGCTGACCAGTGTTCTAGGCTCTAATGTTAATTCCTCTGATGAAACTGTGATCTTACAAGGTGTAGAGAATAATTACTTCTCTGTCCCTCTGTGCAGAGTGAATTTAGAGTCTGGTTTTGTTAATGGTTCCGTTATGGTTGGGTTGGTTGAAACACTCCCAATGTCAGGTGTAACTTTCTTACTTGGAAATTATATTGGTGGAAGTCAAGTGTGTCCAGCTCCTCAGTTGTCTAGTGAGCCAGTGGCTTCGGCCCAGGATTGTGATGTCCCTGATGTGTTCCCTGCATGTGCTGTCACTAGGGCTCAGTCTAAAGTTACTGGTGACTTAGAGGATAATGATGATGATGATGTCATCGTAGCTGACACTTTTCTTGCTAATTTGGACCACTCACCAGATGAGGCAGTACCCCGTAGTGTTGATAATTTGTCTCGTCAAGAGTTGGTTGAGTTGCAGGTTGCTGACCCTGAGTTGAAAGGTCTAGTTAACTCTGCTTGCAGTGAGGAAGAGTCAGCTGGTGCTTCTACTTGTTATTATATAAAGTCAGGAGTACTTATGAGGAAGTGGAGACCCCCAACAGCATCAGTCGACTGTGAATGGGAGGTTGTACATCAAGTTGTCATCCCTCGTGTTTGTAGGCAGGACATCATTAGAGTGGCTCATGATTCCAGTTTGGCAGGACACCTTGGAGTGAGGAAGACTGTGGCACACATTTTGAAACACTTCTACTGGCCAGGTATCTTCAGGGATGTTTCCTGGTATTGTAAGTCTTGTCACACCTGTCAAGTTGTGGGGAAGTGTAATCAGACCGAAAAGGTTGCACCTCTAGTTCCCATTCCTCCTTTTGAGGCGCCATTCACCCGTGTGTTGGTGGATATTGTGGGCCCTCTTCCTAAGACTTCTTCAGGATTTTCTTACGTGTTGACCCTGATTGATATGGCTACTCGTTATCCTGAAGCCATTCCACTTAGAAATATCTCAGCAAAGAACGTGGTTAAGGAAATGCTAGGGTTCTTCACAAAGTTTGGTCTGCCCTAGGAGGTACAGTCAGACCGGGGAAGTAATTTCATGTCAAATGTTTTCAAGCAGTCTCTGAAAGAGTTGGGCATCACCCAGATTACGTCTTCAGCTTACCATCCCCAGACCCAAGGAGCGTTGGAGAGATATCATCAAACACTCAAATCGATGCTCAAGAAATACTGTTTGGAACATCAGAAAGACTGGGATAAAGATCTTCCATTCGTTGTATTTGCTGCAAGAGAATCTCCAAATGAATCACTGGGCTTCTCACCTTTTGAACAACTGTTTGGCCATGAAGTAAGAGGACCCCTTAAGCTACTCAAGGAATGCTGGCTGTCACAGGAATATGACGTCAACCTGCTGAAGTATGTGATGAAGTTCAAAGAACGGCTGTCGACTGCTTTACAGTTGGTGAGAGAGAATTTAGGAGCTGCTCAGGAGATGAAGAATTGGTATGATAAGAAGTCCAGGTTACGCCACTTTCAGCCAGGAGATCAGGTTTTGATTCTGCTACCGTTGCATGGGCAACCTCTTCAAGCCAAGTTTAGTGGTCCTTATTTCGTGGAGAAGAAACTCAGTGATGTCAACTATGTCATCGCAACACCAGATCGTAGAAAGAACAAGCAACTTTGTCACATCAACATGCTAAATTTATATCACAGGCGGGACGAAAATAATCCAGTCTGCACTGTAGCTGTTCCACCCGAGTCTGCAAGTGAAGCTCTCCCATGCAGTATGAGCCTGAGTGATAGTTTGGGGAAGAATCCTGATATCATGAATGATCTCCAGACTAAGCTTTCTCATCTACCTCCCGAGGAAAGGCAGGAGTTTTCGGCATTACTGCAGGAGTACCCGCAAGTGTTCCGTGCCACTCCAGGAAGAACCACTGTGTTGATGCTTGATGTCGATGTTGGAGACGCAAAGCCAATTAAACTGCCTCCTTACCGTGTGAACCTAGTGAAAGTTCCTCTCATCCAGAAGGAGCTTGGCTACCTGTTGGACCACAAGATGATTGAGCCCTGTCAGAGCGAGTGGAGTTCTCCTGTCACCGTAGTCCCTAAGCCAAGTGGGTCACAGCGGCTTTGCATCGACTACAGACGTGTTAATCAGATAACCAAAACAGACACTTACCCTCTCCCTCGTGTGGAAGATTGCATAGACAAGATCGGAAAGGCTAGGTACATAAGTAAGTTTGATTTGTTAAAGGGATACTGGCAAGTACCTGTGACAGAACGTGCTAGGGAGATCTCATGTTTTGTAACACTAGGAAAGACTTTTGCATGTTCTGTAATGCCATATGGTATGAAGAATGCACCAGCCACATTTCAGAAGCTCATGAATGTTGTAACAGAGGGTTTGGCAGGGTGTGTTGTTTATATTGATGATGTATTAATCTTCAGTGACAACTGGAGAGATCACCTATGCCATGTCAGTAAATTTCTTGAGCGTTTGGTTCAGGCTAATCTTGTAGCTAATTTATCAAAGTGTGAATTTGGTCAAGCTAAAGTTCAGTACCTTGGGTACGTAATTGGTGATGGACATGTTGCACCACCAGGAGCTAAGGTTCAGGTTATAAGTGATCTTCCTAGACCTAAAAGTAGGAAAGAGCTACAAAGATTTTTGAGAATGGTAGGGTATTACAGGAGATTTGTTCTTAACTTTTCAATTCTTGTATCACCACTTACAGACCTACTGAAAAAGGGAGTTAAATTTGTCTGGACCGATAACTGTGAATCCTCTTTCAGCAAACTTAAAGCTATCCTATTAAGTCAGACAGTGCTCGCTACTCCAAATTTTGCTAAGCCTTTTAAGATGGCTGTTGATGCACGTGGTACAGGAGCTGGGGCTGTTTTGCTGCAAGAGGATGATCAGGGTATTGAACACCCTGTATCTTATTACAGTAAGAAGTTCACTCCACCTCAAAAGAACTACTCAACTATTGAGAAAGAGCTTTTGGCCTTGATTTTGGGTTTACAGCATTTTTCATTTTATTTGTGTTCTGGTTTTGACCCCATAGTCATTTATACCAATCATAACCCACTGAAATTCCTTAGTAAGTTTAAAGATAAAAATCAGAGATTGACAAGACGGAGTCTACTTCAGGAGTATTCATTAGACATACAACATGTCAAGGGGAAAGAAAATGTTATTGCAGATTGCTTATCTAGACTTTAGACAGATTGTTTTAGAGTAATAAGAAATTTCCTTTGTAAATTTCTTTTTTCTTTGTGGGGAGGTGTTACATAGCCTATAATTTCATCATCCTTTGTGTAATTCTAACGTACAGTATGCTGCATGTTTGATCACGAGCGTGTTCTACCTCACTCCCCCCGTCCTCCCTTATAGTAGAGTAAGTCGTTCTTTCTGTTGTTCAGAGCAGGAATGTCAACTTTTTGTCCCCTCTGGCTTCATTTGCGCGTCCTTCTTACAAGTTGTATCAAGCTCTGCCGGCCCCTATATAATGAGCTCAGTCTCTGCATTATTGCCACTTAGATCTACTCCTCATTTTGTTCATATCTCTGTCCTCCCCTGTACAGTTGTTATTATTGTGAGTGCTCAGGAAGTCTCCAACCATCTAGCAGCTGTGTAATTTGAGTATAAGTGTTATTACATTTTGTTCTTGTACTGTATAGCATAAGGTGTTGATTCGTAGGCCTAGTAAAGTTTTTGTAATTCATATTGTCAGCCAGTGGTAATAATATTTTGTACCTGTAATAATATATCTGGTTTTCTCACTTTATCAGGGCTGACTTAGATAAATTTACTCTTGCTAATTTCGTGTTAATAGAGGCTATTGCAGTTAACCATATATTTAACCTGTTTTTGCCATTACATTATTCTTATGAGTCCTGAATGTTTTGTTGTTAGTTTGAGCATTAAACTTTGACTTGTAAATTTACCTAACTCTTTTGCTTTGAACCTGGAACTTTACAGGACAGTAGTGATTTTTAGTATTCTCACTTAAAGTGTACATTATCTTTCTCTGTTCCGTAATAGTATATATATATATATATATATATATATATATATATATATATATATATATATATATATATATATATATATATATATATATATATATATATATCTGTGTGTGTGTCTGTGTGTGTGAGTGTGTCTGTAAGAAATAGGGAAATGAGCATGGAATTGAAGAAGTCGCTGCATGACAGGATTATGATACCAACTCTAACGTACGGAAGCGATGCTTGGACCTTGTTGGAAGGACACAAGTCGAGAGTGAGAGCAGTGGGAATGAGTTATTTTATAGGAGCATGTGGTTACATGGAGATACAGACATATGAAGAAGTGGAGGAGCGTTGTGGTGTGGATGTGGATGTGATGGAAAGCATTAGGAGAAATACAAAGAAGTGGTTTGGCTATGTTTTTTTTTCTTTATGTGACCGACTCTGGGCATAGGCTTCACAGCCTGCTTTCAAGGCCCAGTAGTCCTCCTACGTACCGCACACCTCTACATGTCACAACTTCGGCGCTAACACCCACCACCCATACTGAATACATGCTAGGGCTGTCTCATACAGAACTGGTGTATTGGTATTAGCGGTGGTATTTTTATGACATGTCGGTGGGTCATCAGGTACATCTGGAAAGTCTGATTTTATGAAACTCAAATCCTTTAACTGTTCCCTGCCTCAGCGGGATTTGAACCCGGGTCCGTCGGGACTGCAGGCCAACTCTCTACCGATTGAGCCACCGCCTCCCCCGCTAGAGTGGATGGAGAGCAAGAGAATAATGAGGACAGTATGTGAGTAGGCTGGAGGGGGGAGAGGGAGGGGGAGGCCGAGGATGAGGTGGAGGGATAGAGTGGTGAGGTATATGAGTGAGGGGGATGTGAGCTAAGGAAAGGGCTGCAAATGGCGGGGGACACGGTGACATGGAAGCGATTTTTTTGTGGCCACCCCTTGCGGGATATAGGTGTCTGGCAATAGATATAGAGACAGACAGTGTCCCTTACATAGCGTAAGAAACAAGAGGACTGTAGATCTTCCAGTTATTGGCTACTACACCTTCATCCCATATCGTATTATAAAAATCTAATAAAAACAATAGAAACTCGTACTGTAAATGGCGAATCATATTATAGCGTTATATCCCCGTCCCTCACTGCCACAGGCTTGAAGAGCAGTAGTTCAGGACGTTGCTCAGTGAGTTGTTCTTCCTATGGTTAGCCTTTCGGTGTACAGGAAACAAGACCAGCTCAGGCGTTGTAAATAAACACTGGCTTGTAAAGTTCACTGTCTTTATTTTCCTAATAATTACACTTCATCCTTGCCAACTTTACTTCGCCATTTTCACAATACCACAGCTATACAATCTTCACCAGCTGCAATTATACTTAATGCTTGCCAACAACACTTCACTATTGTCACAAGTACCGAAGTTATAGAAACTTCACCGACCGCACTGACACTGAACTACATTCAAACTGAGCTGAAGACTGGCTGAAACTGCTCTAGTTTCTTCCCCATCCTTGTATATGCTTGCATTATACTCGACCCATTGAGTACAGCTGCCAACTCAGAGACATCCCAAACATGACAGAGTTTTCTTACACTGCATAACATCCTAAATTATTTAGCATACAAACTGAGATAAAATTACATAATCTAATAAATAATCACATAATTAAACAATATAGAAAAAAAAAAGAGCAAAAAAATTAATGTACAACTTACAGAGTAACTACGCTTACAAACAGCAGGCTAACTGGCAACTCTGACTTGTGATGGAACTATGAGAAACATCGGGAATTCTCCAGCATAATTTTTTTTTTTTTAATGTGAAGAAGGAACCAAAGGCCATGAGCCCGCAAAACTGTTCCTTCCAAGAGAAAAACAAAATGCAAGAGAGAGCCAAATTCAAGATCCATTCATTTCGAGATGCCTGGACACACTGCGTTTGAAAGACTGGAGATCATAGGAAGCAGGAAATATAGACAGAGGGAGACAGTTCCAGAGTTGACCTGTTGCATAAATGAAGGACTGGGAGTAACGGTTAACTCTTGCATTAGAGAGTTGGACAGAAAAGGGGTGAGAGTTTGCTGCTAGATGGGTGCTACGCGCCCATCATAGAAGTGGAGGAATGCATGCAGACAGTTCAGAGGAACAGTGACCATTGAGGTAGCGATAGAAAAGAGATAAAGATGCAACATTGCGGCGAAGAGACAGAGGTTGAAGGGAGTCAGTAAAAGGGGGAGAGTTAATGAGACAAAAAGCCTTTGACTCCACCCTATTGAGAAGAGCTGTATGTGGGGAGCCTCCCCACACATGAGAATTGTACTCCACACAGGGGAGGATAAAACCCCTGTATAGAGTCAACAACTGTGCAGGGGCAAAAAAGGAACGGAGTCGGCTTAGCACACCCAATCGCTTGGAAGCGGATTTTACAAGAGATGTAATATGATCTTTCCAAGACAAGTCCCGAGCAAATGAAACCCCAAGTATGTTCAAGGATGATGCAGGATTAAGTTGAGTATTATTAAACATAAGTGGGTATACCCATGGAAGATTTTGTCAGGTTGATAGGTGCAGAAACTGAGTCTTTGATGCATTAAAAACAACCAGATTATTTTCACCCCAGCCAGAGATATGAGCCAAGTCAGACATTAGGTGTGCCATAGCCTCATCCCTTGCCTGTTGAAGTAACTGCTGAGATGGACGTTGTGGGAATCGAATGGAAAGGTGAAGGGTGGAGTCATCAGCGTATGAGTAGATAGGGTTAGATGTACAGCTTAGAAGGTCATTGATGAATATAAAGAAGAGAGTTGGTGATAGGACAGAGCCCTGAGGAACACCACTGTTAATAGATCTAGGAGATGAACGATAGCCATCTACAACAGCGGCACTAGAACGACCAGAAAGGAAGCTAGAGATGAAGGCACAGAAAGAAGGATAGGAACCGTAAGAGGGCAGTTTGAAAATTAAAGACTTATGCCAGACTCGATCGAAAGCGTTTGAGATGTCAAGTGCAATGGCAAAGCTTTCACCAAAGTCCCGAAAGGAGGATGACCAGGAGTCTGAAAGGCAGGTGAGAAGGTCACCTGTGGAGCGTCCCTGACGGAACCCATACTGACGATCAGAAAGAAGGTTGTGACAGGAAAGATGCTTTAAAATTTTTCTATTAAAGAATAGACTCAAAAACTTTTGAGATACAGGATGTTAAAGCAATTAGGCAATAGTTAGAGGGTTGGGAATGGTCACCCTTCTCTGGGACTGGCTGAATGAGAGCAAACTTCCAGCAAGAAGGAAAGGTACAAGTTGACAGACAAAGGTGAAAGAGTTTGCCTAGGCAGGGTATAAGCACAGAAGCACAGTTCTTGAGAACAACAGGAGGGACTCCATCAGGCCCATATGCCTTATTAGTACTGAGGCCAGCAATGGCCTAACTAGCAAATGCCACTTCTCAACACTACCCCCTCCCTAGTCCTTTGTTGTCCCGACAAAATTACCCAATGTATACAAACATAACCCTAAATCTAAACTAAACATTTAATTATACACAAAATAATCCTTCAACTTATCAGGTTTTCTCCTATGCCGTTTCTGACGACGTCCACGCTCCTCCACACAGTCCACCCTTCATGGAAGGTCTTGGTCCTCTTCCTGATTTACTTCTTCCAACTGGAAACTGTCACCATCCTCTTGTACTTCAGCTCCTTAGTCCTCCTCAATATCCTCAGCTGAGGGTGAGCACAATTCCTCGGAAATGTCCCAGCTGTACTGTCCTAGCCCATGGTACTGCCACAGAAGGTTCACATGTACCACTTTTGGGTGAGATTTCCGGCCATCCTGAATCCGGTACGTTACCTCTGATAGGTGGTCCAACACAGTGTAAGGCACGTCCCACAGGCTTTGCAGCTTTGGGGACTCTCCTTTCTTCCGTTGAGGATTGTATAACCAAACATTGTTACCATCCTTGAAGCTCACCTCATTAGCCTTGGCATCATACTTGCACTTCATCACCTCTCCTGAAAACTTAAGGGCTTCTCACACTTGAAGATGTACCTCAGCCAACCTTTACTGAAGATGCTTTGCATAGCTGGAGGTGTCTGTAGGCAGCTCTTCATCTTCCCATTATCAAGCCAATGGGTAAACGTAACTCGCCTTTACTGAAGATGCTTTGCATAGCTGGAGGTGTCTGTAGGCAGCTCTTCATCTTCCCATTATCAAGCCAATGGGTAAACGTAACTCATGGCCCAGCAGCAGTTTTGCAGGGGTGTAGCAAGTAGCCTCATGGGATGCAGACCGATATGCCATCTACAACACAGGTAATTTCAGGTCCCATTCTGTTTGTCCCTCTATGCAGTATTTGGCCAGATCTTGTCTCAGGGACCAGTTGAATTTCTCCACCATCCCATCAGTCTATGGCCTTAATGGTGTCGTGCTGGTCTTCTTGATCCCCAGTAACTTGCAGCACTCACAGAACACAGAAGACTCAAAGTTTCTACCCTGGTCTGAATGTAGCACTTGTAGCATCCCAATATGACAGAAAAACTGGTCAACCAACACCTGAGCAACAGTTGCAGCCTCTTGATCGGGGATGGCATAGGCTTCTGGCCACTTTGTGAGGTAGTCCTTGGCGGCACATGTATACCAGTTTCCTCTTTCAGTGAGTCACAGAAGTCCAGCAAAGTCCACCATGACTCCTTCCATCAGTGCACCCATTTGGTACAGCTGAAAAGGGGCGCAACCACATTTCTTGGGCCCCTTCTTGGCACAGCATGCATCACAGGCCTGACACTACTCTTCAACGTCCTGACACATGTCAGTCCAGTAGAACCTCTGCCCCAGCCAACTTAGAGTTTTCTTCACTCCCGGGTACCCACTAGTGATCTGGTTATGGGACACATCTCTCACCTCATTTTCTTTGGAACCACCAGTTGCCAATACTTGCTGAGGCCTTGGGGTGCCTCCCACTGATGCTCCAGTAGTCTGTGGTTCAAATGAAGAAGGTCCCACTGACTCCAGTAGCTCTTGGTTGCAAGGCTGAATCTGGAAACCTCTTCCCAAGATGGTCGCACTGTACTCTGCTGCAGCCACATTAGCACTGATTGTAAATCTGCATCCTTTTCAGGTCTTCTTCATCTGATGCTGGCCCTGCCACTGCAGTACGGCTGGATTTCTTGCTACAATCTTCTTTTTTACTACACTGCTGACACTCTGGGTCACAAGACTGCTGGCCCAGGCTATCAGCATTGCCATGTACCCGCCCAGGATGGTGGTGCACCTCGTAGTTGTGCTGGTTCAGCTTCCTGAGCCAGTGTGCCAGTTGCCAGTCCAGATTCTTTACTGTGTTCAGCCACTTGAGTGCTGCATGGTCTGTCCTGATGATGAAATAGGACCCACACAAGTAGGGATGGAAGAAATCAAGGCTCTTCATCACTGCAAAGAGCTCCTAATGGGTCACATAGTAGTTCCACTCCAGTGGGCTGAGCTTCTTGCTGTAGTATGCCACCACATACTCCTTGTCATCCTTCTTCTGTAACAGGACTCCACCAATACCATGGTCACTAGCATCACAGTCCAGTATGAATGACTGACTTTAATCTAGGTACAGCAGTACTGGAAAGCTTGCCAAAACATGCTTGAGTTCATCGAAGGCCTTGTGAGTCATGCAGTCCTTGTGTAGAGGTGCAGCTATACTGCAAAGTCCTTGACAAAACGCCGATAGTAGGTGCACAAGCTCAAGAAACTTCATAACTCCAAGTTGGAACTGGCCAGTTTTCCACAGCTGCCACCTTCTCTTGGTCAGTACAGATGTCTCCCTCGCCTACAATGTGTCCCAGGTGTTTCACTTCCTTCTGGAACAGGTAGCACTTGTTGGGGTTCAGCTTGAGGTGTGCTGCTTGGATCCTGTTCAACACATCCGACAGCCTTTCCAGTTCCTGGTCGAAAGTCCATCCAAACACCATTATGTCATCCAGATAGATGAGAGCCGTCTGGCAATGCGGGTCTTCAAGTACACAATCCATGAGATGCTCAAAAGTAGCTGGGGCACTGCATAGGCCAAATGGCATCACTTCAAACTGGCATAAACCCCGCCTGTATGAAAAGGCTGGTTTCTTCTTGTCCTTTTCTGCTACCTTGACTTGATGATATCCTGCTTTCCTATCTAGAGCAGAGAACCATTCGGCACATAACAGAGCATCCAGGGTGTCATCAGTTCTTGGCAGAGGGTGTGCATCCTTCACTGTCACTTCATTCAGGGCTCAATAATCTACACAGCACCTAATTGAGTCATCCTTTTTCCTTACCAGAACCACTGCTGATGCCCAAGCAGTGTTGCCAAGCAGAAATCTTCAAAAGCGCTAAGCTCAACTTTAAAACGCTCTAAACTATAGGTACACAGTTCAAGTTTTTGCGCTAAATTGAACTTCAAAACGTGCTAGATATAGAAGAAAATCTACTATTTTTTGGCACTAAATTATTATGAAAAGCACTAGATCTAGTGCCAAAAGCGCTATGTTGGCAACTCTGTGCCCAAGAACTGCTGGACTTTTCTGCCACTACTTGACTTTTGAGATTCTCCATCATCTCCATTTCTCGCAGTTGGGTTGGCGCCATCCTCCACGCTGACTGTTTAATTGGGCAGTGATTCCCGGGGTCAATACAGTGCTCCACCAAGTCAGTGCATCCCAGGTCTAGGTATCTCGTGGAAAACATATCAGTAGACTCTGCCAGCAGCTGTCTCAACTTCAGCACTTGTGAATCATCCAGGCATTGGCGACTCCTTGAAAATGGGTCTTGTAAGTGATATGGCAGCTGCCCATCTTCTTTGACTACACTCCATTTACAGGCCTTCCTCTGGTCCC
The DNA here is from genome assembly GCF_032717465.1 of Coenobita brevimanus. Classification (NCBI taxonomy): domain Eukaryota; kingdom Metazoa; phylum Arthropoda; class Malacostraca; order Decapoda; family Coenobitidae; genus Coenobita; species Coenobita brevimanus. Next base: position 59,372,214 of record NC_136993.1, on the reverse strand, counting down.
ACTCAGGGTACACTGCTTGGCACAGACCGACAATTTCTCACTCCTTGATCTTCTGCGGCTCACAGGAGAAATTGGCCACCACAAACGGCACTTTACCTGCACCTGTTTTCACCATAGTTCTCCCCACCATCACTCTGGCCTTTTTCTTGCACCGTACATCAGACTCCACTGCCCCTAGACAGCTGTCAAAAGTGCCACTCACCTTGCTCTGGAGCACAAGTTTGGATTTTGGGGATATCACTGTAGTGCAGAGTGCCCTCACTTCGCCACCTGAACTGGTACATCTCACTGCCATAACAGGAACCGAATTTCCTCAATCCTTCTACTTCCTGGAACAGAAGTCCAGGTCACATCCCATGGAAATCACATAGTCCAGACCTGGAAGGCAAGGATCCTCCATGTTGGCCATGTAGACTGAAAGAGTAGCCTTTTACCCTGCCACTTCAATCCGGACATCCAGGGGTCCCCTCATTTCTGTGCTGTGCCCAGTTTTGCCACACAGTTGTTCTGATGACTCAGGCAGATACCGATGATATAACACATCAGGCTTTAGAAAAGTATTTCAGAGGCCGAATCAATCACCAGTGAACACTTCTTTCCATCTATTCTTCTGTCTACTTGCATGCTGTCGATTGCAGTTGTCTTGCATTTTCTCAGTTGTGGGGCTACTTGGAAAAAGCCAGTTGGTGGTTGTCCCTTAACACAAGCCTCCACTAGTTTTCCACTTCTTTCTCGTCTTTTGCGACCTTCATCTTATCTTCCTTTTTCTCCTTCGGACACTAAGAACTGAAGTGTCCTACCTCACCACATAGCCAACATGCTCTAGTTACAATTGAATATTTCCTTGCACTGCTCTGGTCTTGCTCCTACTTCCATTTGTAACAATCCTCTTTCTTGTTTCCCGGCTTCCCACAGAACCAGCAACCTCTCCGGTCTTCTGTTCCCTCTTCCACTTGTAGCAGTCCTCTTTCCTATGTCCTGGTTTTTCACAGGATCAGCAACTTCCTTCAGATTTTTCCGTTTCATGTACCTGCTCGTTTCTTGCATTCAATCCTGCACTATGACCTGCCTGAAAAGTGGATGTACAGGACCTCACGAAAGACTCAAATTCTAGAGCCCTGGCTAGTGCTTCTTGCATGCAGCTGGGTTGTGCCTGCTTCATTAGCACTTTCAACTCTGCACTATCAAGAGCATGGATGAACTGGTCCCTAAGAAGAATAGCCAACAGGTTAGGTGCTGCACCAGGGTACACCTTGTATGCCATACTCACCAGGTCATGAGCAGGCTGCTGTAGGGATTCCCCTCGAGCCCGTACATGAGTCCAGAATCTTGCTCTGTAAACCTCAGTCTGATACATGGTCCCATATCTGCATTCCAGCACTTCTACTTAAGGTCTGATAACTGTTCCTCTCCACTAATGACGTCTGGCCCAGAATTTCCATTATGGCACCTTTGAGGCTAGTAGCAAGCTGCAGTGCTCTCTGCCTATCATCTCAATTACTCTGATCTGCAAGTAATTCAAACTGCACACAGTAAGCATCCCAAGATACTCTACCATTAAAGGCCTGAGGTTTCTTTTTAACTAGACCCCCATTATAGCCATGCACTTCATTGGTTAGGGGCCAAAAAATTGGGGCATCATAATTAAGTCCAGGATTTAAAACTTCTGCATTCTGATTATTCAGCTCTGTAATGCTACTGTATCTTTAGATGCTTGGGATTTGTCAAGATTCACCTTACTGTTTTTTTCATATGCTCCCTGTCCACTACCCTGAGCTTCAGCAGTGCAATATTTCTCTACAGCCTCAATTCTCTCACAAATTATCTTCAAATGGGTGCCTACATGCTCCATCTGGTCGTATACATGCTGTCTACACTCCATCACATTATTGCTCACCTTACACTTCTGCTGCTGTAACTCAGCGTATACTTCCTCCTTCAACTGTTGCTGCTCTTCCTTCATTTCCTCCATGAAGGCATCTAACTGACCTTGCATCCTCAGTTGTATCTCCCTTTGTTGCTCCTGTAATGCCCCTAGTTGTTCACTTTGTGCTTGTAATAACTGTTCTTTGATTTAGTTCCTGAGCTGTTTTTGTTCTTCACTTTGGGACTGTAGGTGTACACTTTGTGCTAGTACTTGTTCTTTGAGTTCTTTCTGTACTTCATTCTGTTCTTATAATTGTTCTTTGAGTTCTTTCTGCCCTTCATTATGTGCTTGTAATAGCTTCATAACTGCAGCCAGTGATGCCTCCTCTTGTAAAGCTTGGCCTCTTCTCTGTACACCTCCTGCCTCTATATCAAAGGTTACTCTCACTGCAGCACTTAATGATCCCACTCCTGACACCATTGTTACATCCCCTTCCCACACTGCCACAGGCTCCAACAGCAGTAGTTCAGTATGGGAAGAATGTTGCACAGTGAGTTGTTCTTCCTATGATCAACCTTTTGGTGTACAGCACACAAGACCAGCTCAGGTGTTGTAAATAAACACTAGCTTCTAAACTTCACTCTTTATTTTCCAGATAATTACACTTAATGCTTGCCAACTTCATTTCACTATTTTCATAAATACCAGAGCTATATAATCTCCACTAACTTCTTCTGTCTATCTGTCTGAATACCTAAGCTACTTCCCCCAAGGAAAGGGAGGTAGCCGAGACAGGATGAAACACTCCCACTTTACTCATTCACTCAAACATATTCATTAGCATCTCAACCCCAAAAGGAAAATGGGACAGATCCTCACCGCACCACACCACATGAAGGTCAACTTTGCAGTGCACTCAGTGACATCCATAGCAGGGCCCGACAGCAGGGCTGGTTTACCCCTGCCACATCATAATAGACCCATCCCCTTACCCGCACCTGACATGATCAGCTGATCAGACAAAATGCGGGAGAATATCCCCTCAAAGCTGCATCATCATTTACTCATTCATAATTTCTCTCCATTCATTTCTATCATGTACAACCACTCTTCCTTGCTCAACAGACATCCCACTCACATCCAGCGCTCTCTTCACACTGTCCATCCATCCTATTCGTGGTCTTCCTCTCAGCCTTACACCTCTCACATCAGATCTAGTTATCTTTTTCACCAATCACTCATTATCCATTCTCTCCATATGTCCAAACCATTGCAACACCCTCTGTTCAACTCGATCAGCCATCTCCCGAACAACTCCAGTTCTCCTTTGCATTTTATTATTTCTCACTCGATCCAAATGCGTCACTCCACACGAACTCCTCAGACACCTCATCTCCATTATATTCAAACTTTTCCCCTTTGTCACACCCATATTCCATGTTTCAGACCAATATAATGCAGTTGGTACCATAACACCTTACAGCCTTCTCTTTACATCCATTCTAAGCGAACGACATCTAAACACTTTTTTCATTTCTACCAGCATCTTTCCTCTTTCACTCATTCTAAACTTCACTTCTGCATCTATTCTTCTATCCACAGCAACATGTGACCCTAAATATTTAAAACACTCTACCTCCTCAAGCAACTCACCATTCAAAACTATAATCATCCTCCAACCATCTACCAACCTTGTTCACTTCATCACTTTACTCTTATTTTCATTTACTTTCAATTTCCTCCTTTCACACACCCTTCCAAACTCCTCTACCAACTGTCTCAATCTCTCCTCTGAATCAGCCACCAGTGCAGTATCATTTGCAAACGGCAGCTGCTTCAAATTCCACACTCTATCATCAACATCCACCAGACTCAGACCTCCACCTAACACTCTTGCATTCATGTCCCTTGCAACATCATCCATAAAAACATTAAACAACCAAGGCGACATTACACATCCCTGCCGCAGCCCCACTGTTACGGAAACCAATCACTCACAATATTTCCCACTCTTACACACTATTATTTACATTAACCTTTTCACTCCTTTTAGTAACCTACCATCAAGTCCATACAATCTTAAAGCAGTCCACAAAGCCTCCTTATCAGTTCTATCATACGCTTTCTCTAAATCCATGAACGCCCAAAACACATCCTTACACTTAATGCTTGCCAACAACATTTCGCTATTTTCCCAAGTACAGAAGGTATACAAACTTCACCAACTGCAATGACACTGAACTACATTCACACTGAACTGAGGACTGACTGAAACTGCTCTAGTCTCTTCCCCATCCTTATATAAGCTTGCATAATACTCGAACCTTTGAGTACATTCTCGACGGGCAACAGTTGCCAACTCGGAGACGTCCAAAACATTCCAGAGTTTTCTTACACTGCATAACACTCTAAGATAAAATTACATAATCTAACAAACAATCACATCAATAAAACATTATGTAGAAGAGCACAAAAAGTAATTTACAGTTTACATAATAACTACTCTTACAAACAGCAGGCTAACTGGCAACTCTGACTCGTAACGGGACTATGAGAAACATCGGGAATTCTCCAACACAATCTACTGTAACTTGCAAATCCCTTTTCTCAACAAGAGGGAATTTCATCAGGTTCAGTAGCAGAATTACTACACTGCTAAGGAGCAGCATGCAGTTCACAGAGAGTAAAGGAAGCTGTATAATTTTCCCCTTCAGCAAATGAAAGGAAATTCCTAAACTCTCTCATTGATGTCAAAAACAGCTATATACCTTGGAGGTTTGTGAATGCAAAATATTGTACAAGTGTTATGCCAGGGCATGAGCTGCCTCCAAGGCGTTTGATACAGATCCTGTATTTTAAGTACAGGAGAGGGAGAAAGCCAATAGTTGTGTGTTATTATTCTCACCTTCTTCAAGACTAGTGGTAAACGAGTGGATGACGTGACACGCGAGAGAGGTTCTCCATGAGATGTGACGTGAGTTCTTTTAGTACCCACCGTTAATAGGCACGAGTTTCCTTAACCTCAAAACCTTTTGTTTTGGCGTGACTTGCGTGTCCCGCTAGGATATTTGCGCTCCAACAGACTTTCTAAAAATATTTGCCAAAAATAATTTATTAGTCCTAGAATATTATAATTATATATCCATATGGCACATACCTTCAAGTTTCTCCTGGGATGTTTGTTGAGCCTTCATCGAGTACCGTAGGACTTGTGGAGACCTCTGAAGTTGGGTAACGAAGTCTCCACTTTACACTTCCCGACACCACGAAATATGATTACCACAGCCTGATATAATCACTAGAAACACTATTCTGTGATTTTCAAATAGTTTGAAATCCATACTCCAAAAAAAAAACTGTGAAAGCAATGAAAATGACGAGCGAATACGAGCCTCCCACTTGCGCTCATTCCCCGCTGGTATTCTGTCATTTTATTCATGAAGACACTCACACTTTTATATTCCTATAACTATATAACACTTATATATATTTGGAATCTTTATCCAAAAGTCTCCTTCAGTAATAGTAGTTTATTGTCACTGTAGGCATTCAATTTCTCTTTCAGTAAAATATGTAGAGAGCCAAGGTTTCACTTTCACAGTCATAACTTCAACTATTTGTACTCATATTCTTATATTACTAATTATTTACATTTCTATTTACATTTTCTATTGTATTTTCAATATTTACACTTCTATTTTACTTACACTATGTTATGCACTGTCACTTGCAGTAACTTATAAAACTATATTACACCGTTCCATCATATTTACATCCATTGTGTTCACTTGCTATTTTCACATTATTTACACATTATTTACATTTTCCACTTGCACTTTTAGAACTGCTTCGGGCTGTGGTAATAAAAAAAGCAGGTAACACAGAGGGGAACCGCACTCAGCGCACTGCCAAGAGGTACATTTGTGCTCAGGTGTGCGTCGAGTGGTATGTGCACACACCTGGCACCTGCGGATCTCAGTCTTCCTCTTGGTTGTGGCAGGCATTTGCACCAGTCTGTGCCAATCCATGTACGCCCATTGCCCAAGTCTGTTGGTAAGTCTTACAGCATGGCGCCTTGGAGTTGCTGCTGTCACCCTACCATATCTCTCAAGCAGCTACTGAACACAAGTCCTGGCGAACAACCTCAGGGAGAAGGACTTGGGTGGCTTTACCTTCCTCTTGTACAGGATGAAGGCGTTCAGCATCGTCATGTCAATGAGATGCAGAAAAACTTTCCTGTACCACTTAGTATTCTTCCTGAGGCAGTCGATCTCACCAATCATCATGTCGGACTTGTCCACCAGCTGCATGTTGATATTATAGTCTATGACAGCATCAGGTTCCCTCACAGGTTCACCTGTCCTACAGTCGACCTTCCCACTGTCTTTCATTTCCCCCTTCTTTACGGTGGTGAGCATGTGCACGACCCTCTCGTCTTGCCACCGTATTGCCAGCATCTTCTCAGACTTGTGTAGGTGCACGTCTCCTTGCTGCGAGTTTCCTGCCTCTGGGAATTTGGGGAAGTGGGCACAATTGCTCTTCACAGTGCCACAGGAGCCGATGCCGTGCTCTGAAAGATAATTAGCAAGTTTTGGTGCTGTATAATAGTTCTCAGCATACAGCACATGATTCCCACCAAAATAACTTTCAAACAGCACTTTCACTACACAGCCTGAGAAGCCAAGGGGGTGTGTTTTGTCCAGATCAATAGTGCTGGCTGAATAGATGACGAAGTCAAGGATGTACCCCGTCTTACAGTCGCACAGTACAAAGAACTTGATTCCAAAGCGATGGTGTTTGCTTGGAATGTACTATACAAACTTAAGACGTCCTCTGAACAAAACCAAGAATTCATCTATGACAGCCTTCTGAAAGGGGTGGAAGAATGACATAAACTTATCCTTCATACTGCTCAGAATCTCCCAGATCTTCCAGTGTGGGTCGGGTTGGGAAGGTACATTGTTGTTGGCAAAGTGCAGGTTTCCCATGATGTTCTGGAAGCGATCTCTGGCCATGTATTTATTGAAGGTGAGTGAGGGTAGTAAGGGGTCCAATGACCAGTATTCTTCCAACTCATGCTTCTTTGAGTGTGGCATGAGAAGCATGAGGGCAAAGAACACATACAGCTCCTGAACTCCCAGCACAGTCCACTGATGCATCTTCGCTGCACCTGCACCACTTGCAGCATGTTGTGATTCGTACCTGTTTGTCTCATCACATACGTGCTGCATGACTTCATCATCAAGGAAGGCCAAAAGGAAGTCCACACACTCAGCATCCTCGTCAAGAGTGAAGGCAGGCTCTATCCCTGAGGAACTCTCGTCGAAATGAAGATGTTCAGGGACGAAATCGGAACCTTCCATCCACACGAAGGCATCCAGGATTCCCTGTCTTGGTGGTGTAGGGTGGGTGAGGGTGGAGGGTGGCTGTGAGGCAGACTGGGCTGTTTCAAGGTCACTATCACTGACCCTAGGTTGCCGTGTAGCACTAGCAGCCCGTACTCTAGTTGCTACTCTGCTTTTACGAGTCAGGGATTTACCTCGTCCCCTACGGCCTACCTTCACTGTAGGTGCTGGTGGAGACTTCGATGATGAAGACTCAGGAGAAAATTCCCCTGAAGATGAGGAAGTCTATCTATCTATCTATATACCTAGGCTGCTTCCCCCAAGGAAAGGGAGGTAGCCGAGACAGGACGACTCACTCTCCATTTACTCATCCATTCAAACACATTCATTCGCATCTTAGCTCCAAAGGGGAGAACGGACAGATCCTCACCGCATCACACCGCACAAGGGTCAAATGGGGCTGGGGGAGTGGGAAGGTGATTCACCTCGGGACTCATGGCGGGCTGGGTCATGCGGGGCCATTGTTCTGGGGCTAACCCGCCGCCTTTTCACTCCCTTCCCAAATTCCTTCCCTTGCTGCACTAAGGGCTCCTTTCCCTTGGAGCTAGGGATAACTTGGGACACTGAAGCACTCGTACTAGGAGTTTCTGTAATGATTTCCTCCCCAGGCTCATCACACGATTCACCCGAAGGATCAAAGTCACTATCCATCATTATCATAGATAATTCTGCCATTCACGTTCCACTGCTGAGTCACAAAGTCCTTTACTGCTTCCCACATGAGTTTTTCTAGGGATAGAGGTCACAGGGTCCTTTGCAATGGGCGCAAAAGCAACAGAAATGGTGGGGTGCGAGTGTGACATGGTTTCACCTCAGAGGACGACAAAGAACTGATTCCCGCAGTGTATATGGGCAGGCAAGGGTTGACAATGTCAATAGGGTGACAGCTGCTAATTTAAATGCAATGAAATGATTGGTAGGAAATCTTAACAACACATAAAAAAAATAGGTAGTTCCAGGTGAATGTAAATATCACTTAGGCTTCTCCCTTCCTTTCATATATATATTTTTATTACGAGAATAGATAATACAGCATATTTCAAGGGGAAATCACCGGAGGAAATTAGCAAATGAGTGCACGTGAGGTGTTGTCAGGTGATAATTAGTCAATTCCAGGTGTATGGCACTATCACTTACCTTATTTCTTTTTTGTATATATTATTTTGTATAAGAATAGGGCATAGGGCTTATTTCAAATGGATGAAATCAGTGGAAAATTCTGGGGAAGATTTACATAGCACAGAGCAGCCGGGCAGGCGAGAGGAAAGGGTAATGGAGGGGAGATAGGAAGGGGAGTCAAGAACAGGGAAAAATGGCTAAATTGTCAACAATGGATGGGAATACAGATGAGATTAGGAGTGCTAACTAGTGTTGGACATTGGCAGTACTGATAGATGATACAAGCCACCACTTGTAAGCCTGGAAGAACTCAAAAATAACACAGAATCACAAAAGTGATGCCCCGCGGTATGATCCATTGCACCCGAGTGTCACGAAAGTGACTCCCCGCGGTTAAGGGGTTCAACTAAATTTTTAAAGAGACATCTTCATTCCTCCTACATGTCCTATTGACAGCTCTGTAGACACCCCTAGATTAAAAATCACACTCCTCATTTCACATTGTGAGGAGTAAACTGTAGCACCAGTCGAGCAGGGCAGTACTCCCAAGGTGGATGGAAAGCTGATGATGGAGAGGTGGAGATTCAGTTTCATCAGCCCTTAGGGCTAGTTCCTGACCATCCCCCTTTGCTGAACTTTTTCAGTGTTTCAGTAACACAGAGAGTAGGCCAGCATGCTTTGTGATATAAGTTTCTCTGTTAACACCGGTCTACGTGCACAGTACACACCACACTTCCATTTCAAAAAAAAAAAAAAAAATGGCACACTAATACTAGGCCTCGGAGTCCCCAGGGGGAGGGACCATAAATGCCCCCATCCTCCCCTCTCCTGGTGACGACTCAGCGAGATGCCTGCAACCACTGTCTGACTCACTTCTTCATTTCTGAAACATTCGTGGCCTTTCCTCTAACTTTCTGTCAAACACCACCTCTCCTCCTCTAAACCTCACCTTCTTTTCCTGACAGAGACTCAGCTGTCTGAGGCAACTGACAGCAAACCCTTTTCTGTTTCCTCCTACTTTCTCTATATTTATTTCAAAACCAAAGGTGGCTGTTGCATATATGGACGCAACGATTTAACTTGCTCTCGTGTTCCTGAACTTGATTCTTCTGAATTCTCTACTCTCTGGCTTTGGCTTTCCTATCATCCTCTGACTAAATATATTTGTGCTGTTTACGTATCTCCTAATTCTACTGACTATGAAAAATTCTTTGATATCTTCCTTCTATGATGGAACACATTCTATCTATTTCTCCTTTCTCTGAAATCTCCATTTAGGAGATTTCAATGTTCACCACCACCTTTGGCTCTCCTCTCCTTTCACTGATTCACCTGGTGAACAAGCCTACATCTTTTCAATCCTTAATGACCTAGAGCAGCTTGTACAGCACTCTACCTGTATCCATGACTGCCTTGGAGAGAGCTCCAACATACTTGACCTCTTCCTTACAACTAATCCTTCTGCTTACGCTATTAATCATTCCTCTCCGTTGGGCTCCTCTGGTCACAACCTTATTACCTTGACCTGTCCTATCGCTTCGGTGTGGCCTGTGGACCCCCCAAAGAAACGTCATCTGTGGCACTTTGGAGCTGTGGATTGGGAGGCCCTCAGGCAGTACTTCTTTGACTTTCCCTGGAATGATTATTGCTTCTATGGCCAGGAACCATCTGATTGTGTTTTACGCATTATGGAGGTTATTCTCTTGGGCATGCAAGCATACATTCCCTTCTCTTCCCTTTGACTAATGCAAGAAAGCCTACACTTGTTCTAATGCTGTCCACAACAAGGAGATGGCATATAAAAGGTACCAGAGCCAACACACCCCTGAATCACATCTTGTTTATGTTTCTGCCAGGAATCGTGCTAAGTCTGTTCTTCGCTCTGCTAAAATAATTTCATCCGTACTAAATGCTCTCAACTCTCCAAATCAAATTCTTCCCACTCTTTGACACCTTGCCAAAAGCCTTTCTAACAACTTTACCTCATTATCCTTCCCCCCTCTTTTCTACTCTGATGTCTCTGTAGCTATTTCTACTACTGATAAAGCAGATCACTTTGCTCAGACTCTCTCCTCATATTCCTCCTTAGACGATTCTGGTGCTGTTCCTCCATCACTTCCCCCATCTGACTTCCTCATGGCTGACAAGAAAATTCCATAAGATGATGTATTTTCTATCATCACTGCCCTTAATATTAACATGGCATATGGGCCTGATGGAGTTCCTCCTGTTGTCCTCAAGAACTGTTCTTGTGCTTACACCCTGCCAAGGTAAACTCTTTTGCCTTTGTCTTTCAACTTGTACCTTTCCTTCTTGCTGGAAGTTTGCTCTCATTCAGCCAGTCCCAAAGAAGAGTGATCATTCCCAACCCTCTAACTATCGTCCAATTGCTTGTACATCCTGTGTCTCAAAAGTTTTCGAGTTTATTCTTAACAGGAAAAATTTAAAGCATCTTTCCTATCACCACCTTCTTTCTGATCATCAGTATGGGTTCCGTTAGTGATGCACCACAGGCGATCCTCTCACCTACCTTTCAGACTCATGGTCATCCTCCTTTCGGGACTTTGGCGAAAGATTTGTCATTGCACTTGACATCTCAAAGGCTTTCGATCGAGTCTGTCATTAATCTTAATTTCCAAACTGCCTTCTTACGGTTTCTATCCTTCTCTCTGTGCGTTCATCTATAGCTTCCTTTCTGGTCGTTCTATCATCGCTCTTGTAGACAGCCATCATTCTTCTCCTAGATCTGTCAGCAATGGTGTTCCTCAGGGCTCTGTCTTATCACCAACTCTCTTCCTTTTATTCACCAATGATCAAAGCTGTACGTCTAACCCTATCCACTCTTACGCTGATGATTCCACCCTTCACCTTTCCATTCAGTTTCTGCAACGTCCATCTCAGCAGTTACTTCAACAAACAAGGGATGAGGCTATGGCATGTCTAATGTCTGACTTGGCACGTATCACTGAATGGGATGAAAATAATCATGTTTTTATTGCATCAAAAACTTATTTTTTACACCTATCAACCCAACACAATCTTCCACCAGAGTACCTACTAATGTTTAATAATATCCAGCTCAATCCTGCATCATCCTTGAACATGCTTGGGGTTTCATTCACTCGGGACTTATCTTGGAAAGATCATATTTCATCTTTTGTAAAATATGCTTCCAGGAGACTGAGTTTGCTAAGCCGACTCCATACTTTCTTTACCCCTGTACAGTTGTTGACTTTATACACGGGTTTTATTCGCCCCTGTGTATAGTACAACTCTCATGTGTGGGGAGGCTTCCCACATACAGCTCTTCCAAATAAGGTGGAGTCAAAGGCTTTTCATCTCATTAACTCTCCTCTTACTGGCTCCCTTCAACCTCTGTCTCTTCGTCGCACTGTTGTCTCTTTCTCTTTTCTATCGCTACTTCAATGGTCACTGACCCTCTGAACTGTCTGTTTGCATCCCTCCACCTCTACGACGGGTGCGTAGCACCCTTCTAGCAACAAACTCTCATTGCTTTTCTGTCCAACTCTCTATTACAAGAGTTAACCGTTACTCCCAGTCCTTCATTTATGCAACAGGTCAGTCTGGAACTGTCTCCCTCTGTCTGTATTTCCTACTTCCTATGATCTCCAGGCTTTCAATCGCAGTGTCCAGGCATCTCAAAATGAACAGACCATGATTTTGTCTCTTTTTTTTTATTGTTTTTTTTTTCCCCCTGGAAGGAATGGTTTGCGGGCTCCTGGCTTTTGGTTCCTTCTTCCTTGCATTAAAAGAAAATCTATTGGTGATGGCACCTTTATAAGCAACAAGAGAATAAACGCCAGTAATCTCATTGAGAAGACTGATTTTGTGTCTGACCTATTGACCTATGCCTCATGCACCGAGTTCTTGCATAACGGCTACAGAGTGCCTAGAGCAGAAACAAATAGTAGTCTTGACAGGTCCCTTTGTACTTTCATTTCAGTGGCTGATGAATGGGCTTTAGAAACCTAAATGGACATGTTGTGGTAACTTGTAGTAGCTGATAATGCTGAAAGAAGAATTTCTCACCTAAGGACACGGATCCTGCAAAGGCATGTCAGAAATGTGTAACAGAGCCACCCAGTGGAATATGTACCAGTTACTCGTTGTGGAGGCTCGGCAGGAACCACAGGAAAAAGTCCCAACCTGAGTCAGCACTTGGTGGGATGTCTCTGACCCAGACCCAGGCAACGCGGTATGGTATGTGGCCACAGTATTGACAGGAGACTAGGGTGACTGACATTTACCACGCAGGGAAGTATACAGTAAGCATTATATTTTTATGAAGGCTGATTTTTTGAACCGCTGATAAATTTTGTCTAAGAACTTCTTCCACACTGCCTCTAAATCTCCCAGTACTCCTGAACAGTGTTGAACAATAACACACTAACTTGCACACCCTTTAAAATCATATTAAGGTTAACCTCAAGACCACCGCCTCACATTACACCATCTGTCTCACTGACATGGATTCCAACCAAAACACCCAACAACCACACACGTTTCCAAATTAACTCACTGCATCCTAGATGACTTCAACAAAAAACAACTGATAAGAACTACTCAAGCAGGAGTAGACTTAAACAAAGCTGTAGCCACGGTACCAGTCTATACCCTCCTCCCCCTCAAAAAAAAAAAATCTTAAACATAAACATGGAAGGAAGTTATTATAAATGGCTGAGTAGCTTCCTCTCAGGCAGCCAAGGCCATGTCTATCTATCTATCTATTGCCAGACGCCATAATCCCGTACGGAGTGGCCATTTGCCTCTGAGTTATTTGTTTTACAGGGAGGGGCACTAACCCTCCACCAACCCACTTGACACGTAGGGAGCACGTATGGTTTGGTTAAATGGTTACCACCCAGCATTGTAAATGGTTTCTTGGCTTACAGGAAACCATTTGGCTTGTCACTCAATGTAAAGCCACCTGTAACGGAAAGAAAAGCATTAAGTAGTGACAGGAAAGATGGGAGAAACAGGAAGAGAGGAGGGCAGGCACAGAAAAAGAATGATAACGGCTAAGGAAGAAGTAGGCAGCACTACATCAAGTGAGTGGATGATGGTCGCCACCACCTACCACTTACTTTACATAAATTAAAGTTTTAAGTTCATAATATAGTCGCTAGAATACTATTATAGAGAAAACAGTGACTGCCACACCAACCAATTTACATATTACTTTCTTGATATTAGACATACACCTCAAACACAGATTGAAGCTTCCCTCGTTAAGCAACACTTCTTACTAAAACATACATGCCTAGGACTTATTTGAGACACACTCATGATCGTTTCTCGGTATGCAAGTAACACCAACACAAAAATTTCTAAAACTGTCAACAGTCTAAATAGTTCATTACAATAACAACGAATTAAGCCAATCCAAAATGGGCCCCCATCCCTTATCAACTTAAACATGAACAGACTTTAGAAACAAGCACACACACACACACACACACACACACACACACACACACACACACACACACACACACACACAAGGAATGGCAGATGTTAAACTAAAACTAGAAATTCAGAACATCAACATAAAGATAGAAAAATACTTCACATCCGATATAATACGAATATGAGAGGCAGACACTATCACGAATCAGTGAAAGACAAATTCCAAACTTGTAATTTGATGTTGCATCACCCCCTCAACAATGATGTGGAAAACGAAAAACTCCCCAACGCTGCAGTCACACTCACAGACTCATGCATAAAAACATCGCCACCACAAACATTGAAAGCCTACATCAAAACAGCATCCTTCACGAACCAGAAGCAGACATCCATCTCTCAGAATTTAACGTGTCCAGGGAGGCACATGTATACCTGGCCAGACTACTGTACATTTTACAGCCATGACCCTTCCCTGTCAGAATCCCAACAGAAAATATAATTCACAAACAATCCAATATGCCCCCATTTCAGTGCAGGCGTCCCACATGAAAACACCATCACTCCCAGCAAAATCTCAACAAAAGTCCTCAAGGAGTTATCAGCTGGGGTGCGTGGATTCCTGCAATCCATTGCATTCATTTTCTGATGAGCCTTGGGTGGCAACAACAGCAAAGGCAACAAAAACAACACATGTATGCAATATATGCAAACATCCACTGATTAACTCTATCTTCAACAAAATACTTATGATAATTTTAGGTGTAGGATAGGCCAATTGCCTACCACATTTTTGGAGCACATAAAGAAACAAATTATGTGGACCAGTTGATTTACTGTCACATTGGTAATTAATAATCCATTTCCATATCCAAAGAGACGCATATGGTTACACTGTGAAAAGACTGTTACAAGAATAATTTGGTTTAATTAGTCTCCATTTGCTATGTAGGTGGAAACTATTGTCTTTGCGGGTATTATTAGTCTTCGCCTGCGTAGTAGGTGGAGACTATTGTTTTTGCTGGTAACATTATTCTCGCCTCAGAGTCTCGCAACGATTCCAGGAGAACCGTAGATTGCACAAGGAAGCTGAAGAACCCAGGTTATGTGTCCTGGCATGGGCCATTGTTCATAGAAAAAAAATCCAAATCTCCCCAACGGGGTCAAGATGATTGTAAGAAACAGGAGCAGACACATGGCATTCTTTGACACCTTTGTCAGATCCCTTGTTGATGTTACACAAGAAGTTACCTTGTGGACTTCATATCTTGTTTATATTGCACATACCTTATCACAAGGTAATGCTTCCTTATTGTGGGTACACAATTAAAATACGAAACTAATAATTGTTATTCCGGCCTCAGAGTCACCCGACGACCCAGGAGAACCGGAGACTGTGCAGGGAATCTGAACGGTCGAGGTTATGTATCATGGCATGGACCATTGCTGATAGAAAAAAAATCGAAATCTCCTCAGTGGGGGCAAGGTCATTATGAAACAGTGGGTGAAGACCAGTGACTGTCCATAGGACAGTAACAGAGTTATAATTATGAATGAGATTCTCACCGGAGTTTAATAAATGACCAGAACTATTATTTTCTTACTCTGTACATAATAATAATAATAATAATAATAATAATAATAAAAGCCTTTTGGGGTTTGACTTTTTTTTTTTTTTTTTAACAGTATTTGCCTCAAAATGGTTTTCTAATGATTCTCGTGCACTGCTGCTGTAATACAAAATATTCAGCCTCATCATCTTTCTCTCCTTTCAATTTATATATTTCTTTATTTTTTCTTTAATAACCGATATTTTTTCCATATCTTCTGAAATCCAGGTTAGCTTATTATTGCATTTATTTCCAAGGGCATTTCCAATTTTTGTTAGAAATTAATTTAATAATGAGTATTTCCTACATTTCTTCAACGTTTTCTACCTGCAGTAGCTTAATGCAGACAGTTTTGCCAAATTTGTCTACTGTACTATTGTGGTGTCTTTTTTACGAGTAGAGGCTATTTTTTACTGATCTTGGAACCTATGTAAATTTCAAACCTGGTTATATTTTGATCGATGTTACTTAAATGAATTTTATGTATCAGAGTTTGTTGTTAGGGCACGGCCGAGGATATTACTCACACGAGGTATTGTATTCACTAAGTTAATAATGGGACATCTACCACTTCTAAATGCTTCTTTCCTTCCTTACGTCTTCATGAATTAATCCATTCAGAGTATGAACTATTGCCCCCTAAAAAACTATCCATGAATTATCTATAATAATGCTTTCAGTACCTAATATGAAGGAGCAAAGAGTATGGAGTGCCAAGTCCGAATTTTATTCTCTTCTATATAGTCTTTGACGTCTTGCTAAATTTGCTTTAATTACCTAATATAAGCAAGCAGACAGTACAGGCCAAATTGTTTAATTTTCTATATACCTTGTGGTCTTTTCACCACGTTCTGCAGATGGGATTACACATTCTTCTTCCATCAAAGCGGATTTTATTTCGCGATGGCGACTCCAATCATAACTCCCAGCTGGCTGAGCTTCTATTACCCCCTGAGTGGCCAAGTATGGATAGGTGTTCTGGCCTCTACAGTTGTTGTTTGCATGCTAATTTTAAAGGTAAGAAATAAGGTTTGTCTGTTATTTACCTGGCCCCTTTTTGTTGATGTACAGGAGATGTGTGTGTTACTGCTGACCTCTTTTTACTTGGTGTAAGTTGCAATCATGATCTTCACCCTAGTTGCCCATACTCTGTTGAGGTATAAGCTTTGTGTGTTACTATTACTATTGATGTAAATTCCTGATTAAAATCTTGCATTACCTTGAAAGAAAGGGAGATTACTTTCTTGGCTCAGTGGTAAAGTCATGCCACAACTTACAGACTCCAGTTATACTCGTATTTTGCCGCGAGCCTACGGTCGTTCCGGATCCCCCCTCCCCCAGATGGTTATCTAAACGCCTTCATATCTCAGCTACTAGACTAAACAGAATATTCAATTGAGGACAATGAGTCTCAGCTCCTCTTCATTCTCCCAGTGCAAGTATTCCTAGGCCTCTAGCTCAAGGCACCAAGGAGTATGGAGATTTGGAAACAAGATTAATTTTTGCCCATCGGCTGTGTTAATTGCTTGCACTCCCAGTACAGGTAGCCAGCTGCATCTGATTTCACTAGTCATTGCACTCAATAACACAGTCACGTGTATGTGTGACATGCTAATTCGCGTGTAGACAGCTTATGAGAGGTTGAGGATACAGTGGCTTGTGAGGGGTGTAGTGGAGTGGCCTGCTCATTGGGGAGATGAGTTAGAGGCTATAGTATGACAAAAAATACGTCTAACCCCGACTGCGTCTCAAGAGATGACAGGTGGCCTGGCTTAGAGCATGCTTTGGGTTACCCTGTGTCATCGGATACGATAAA
Organism: Coenobita brevimanus; assembly: GCF_032717465.1. NCBI lineage: Eukaryota > Metazoa > Arthropoda > Malacostraca > Decapoda > Coenobitidae > Coenobita > Coenobita brevimanus. The sequence continues at coordinate 59,354,973 of NC_136993.1, read as the reverse complement.
TATTCGTGTCGGTTTCAAACCATAGCAGGAATCGGATGCATGATATCAGATCATCCGAAATTTACAGAACATCCCTGATTGCGTGTGTTATCCACGTCACCAGCAGTGTAAAGGTAAACACTACACAGGGCCAGTGACCAAAGCTCGGCCAGGGCAGTGACTAATTTGGTAAGGTTTGTTCTGTCTTTACTTATGAAACAGTGTGGGGTGCGAGTTAAGACATGGCTGGCAGTGTGACTCAGATGCTGATGTTCCTGGTTGAAGTGGCAGTGTCATTGCCATTACATTCCACAGATGAGCTGTAGATTTCAGTGTCCAGTATCCTCAACCGGTACTATCAATGCTTCGCCGTCATGTGGGTGTTGTGTTCGAAATTCACCAAATTAATCACTAGGGCAAAATGAAATAGGGTGTAAAGAAGCCCACATTCCCAAGTTTGTAAGAGACGTACCTAACCTAGTAATACTGTATGATTAAATCTAGCACACCTGACAAGGAATCTCGACTAGGACATTGGTTATTTGTTAATTTCATTATACATTGACATATCTATACTTTGTTCTTCGTTAGCACAAGACCAAACACCTTCACGACTTCCTCCACAAGCATTTCCAAACATTACTGGTGGATGGTAAAAGTAAAATATATATATTGCAAAGTAAACACAGCATTCCGGTGGCACAAATAATTTGTAATACATACAATGGTACTACTACTACTACTACTGCTACTACTACTACTACTACTACTACTACTACTAAACAATAAGTCATGACGTTAATGATAACAATCTGATCACTTGTTCCGTGGGGGCACCCAACTCTTCCAAAGGAAGTCACGAAGGCTCAAGACAAGTTTGCATGTTTATAGTTACAAATATTGTGACATTATTCATAATTATATAAAACTCATCTACATACGTTGCAACAGGATAGATTTTTAAAGAGAGAATAGTTTGACTGAATCTGTTCAACTTGCCCTTGACTGTATGAATATCATTAATTTGGCTAGCGTATGCATAGTGTAATGTCAATACTTCCTCCAAGATAGCAACTCATAAAATCAGAACATTCTTGGGGGCAAAATATTTTCGTAGGTAGTCACATAGTCAGGGATCTACATAATTTCCAGGAATCTCGGACCATCAACCAATCCACTGTATCTTGATGAATTACCAAATAGCCTTGATGTTTGTTTATCTTTCACGAGCATAGTAGCTGAAAAGTAATGACAGAATATGATGTAAGTAAACAAGAATCCTATTAACGATAGTATAAGAAAGCTATTATTTTTTTCAAAACCTGGCACTTTCCTGTATTTGTTGGCTAATACCCAGTTCTATAAAGCTCTTTTAGGAGCATAGTTGCCCGCCCGAAAATTAGTATAGAAAATATTAACTTGTACCACAACATTACACTTTCCCTTCTGTGGATATTGCCTTCCCCTAAAGCATAGGGCTTTAAGCTGTGAGAAAAATCTCTGTCTCAGTGACATTAACATGACAGAAAATCCTCCATTTAACAGTGACGGGGTGCAGTTCGGACCGCTGTAAGTAATGCACTGCCAACACTGAGTGATGAATTCTATTCGTAGATCACATAGCAACAAGCATTTTCAGGTGGTGTTATTTTACTTACTGTTTAAGCAAGGAACGTAGTATAATAAATAACTAATTTTGCAAGGACATAGTGTGGCAATACAAACGAATTCGATGAATCAATAATGCAAATTTTATAGATTTTGAGAGATATCTTGGGATACAGATTACGGGAAGCAAAATGTGGAGGACGCGTCACGGTCGGCTGAGCACAGGGTCGGTGGTGCTGGAAACAGTGGGCTGCCTGCTGGGCCAGGGACTTTACGGCCGCGTCTCAACCAGCCACTCAAACCACATACTAGTCGGCACCTGGCTGTGTTTCGGTGTGGTGATTAGTACTGCATATCGTAGCAGTCTCATCGGCTCCCTCACCCTCCCTAGGCTGCCACCCAGACCTGAAACGATTGTGGAGCTCATCGATGCCGTGGATAAGTAAGGCCTTACCCAGCTAACTGTGGTTTGTAGTATACTTTTAGAAAATGTTTACTGAAAACGGAAATAAGGGAAGATGGGAAAATACTAGGAATGGTTAGGAGCAGTGAGTGGTATATCTTTTTCACAATGTATTTACTAAATTCATTTTTCATCCACATATGCCAAGACTTTCTAAGGAATCCTGATTAACTCTCAGAGAATAAAGACAGCCTGGATGTGCTGGTAGAAATAATATTTTATGAATTATCACCTAAATCTGGTCTAGCAGATGCCTATAAGTACTCGCACTGACATTCCTAAACACACACACACACACAAACACACACACACACACACACACACACGCACTAGCAATACTACTCACCTTCTCAAATAACCTCATTCTGTACGAATGTGTTGTAAGCTAAATCAATAACATGACGTAAAAGACAATGAGTTTGATATTTTTCCCATATGGCAGTATACAAATTATTCAACACTTATGATTCCTCTAGCTGTGACACGTTAGCTGTAATGAAGAACAATATCAGTACGCGCATCTTACTATCGTTATTGTGCTATATGTTTATCTTGGCTGTCTCACGTTGATGCCATACGTTCATCGACTTTGGGAAACATCAGACAGTACTAAGTACCATCCTCATGGAGACAGCTGTCCTCAAAAGCGATGTCATACTCGCAACACCTGCAGAAAGTATATAGGAGACAATATAATACACCATTTAAACACTAAGACAGTCGCCTACTTTCTCGAAAACAATCACTGTGTGTAGTACACCCTTCATGTATAGGGAACGGGATTATAGATTCAACATTTGTTAACATGGCCGAGCCAGTCGAATTTCATCCCATCAACTCTCCTTTCCCTTACTCCATTCAGCTTCGCATTATTTGCCGAGGTTGCAGCATATATTGAAGGGCTCTAAGAGTCAGGCAGTATATGGAAGATACGACTAAGGCAAGTGGAAAATGTAGTGTCAAAAAGAAGTTTGATCTGGAAAGGGAGTTATTAACGGAAATGTAGCTAAGTCTCAGAGTTGTCGGCAACAGTCCACCACAGGGCCCGAAAGTGTACACCAAGACCACTCACTCAGTGTGAACAAAACACAGTAAATGATAATAGTTGTCTGACTCGGTCCTTTAATGGCTACGATGGATACATATTCACCATAACTTAAATGAGGGAAGTGTTTGTTTTTTTGTCTCAAAACGCTGCTACGTACTCTTATTCCAAAGGGTCAGGTCTTTGGGGGTCGTGTACAAACGAACTCAAATGACTTTTTTGCGTCTAGTAGTTATTCTGTTATATTACTACTACTTATTATCGAGGACTTAATATTTATATTTTTCTTGTTGAACTCTGCCTTATTAGAGCCACCTAGTAGTAAAGGAGTCAGTTAAAGCTACAAACAACTTCTCCAGCACGAAAAGTATTCCCTTAACGGACTGAACTCGTCTGAAATTAGCAAAACTGTAATACAGGAATACATCGTCGACTTTTCTGTATTATCACAGTCAATTATGTTTTCTTTCCACAGTATTACGATGGAAAAATATGGCGTATATTTCAAAGACTTCTTCTCTACTTCTGAATCGCCCACATATCGAGTTTTGGGAGGATTGATGCACTTGGGAGGCAGTCTTATCGACGGACTTAATGCTGCTATTAAGAAAAAGTAAGTTTTCAATCTTGGTGATATCTTGTAGCAACACTGGAGGAAAAATGGTTCTCCTCTAGCTGGCTTATGTTTCTTATAACATCTCGACTAGCGATTTATTTTTCTTAGTAGCCTACTGTTCATTACTATACTGACTTACTAATCTTAATTATATAAACAACTCTCAATCTACATACGTGTCCAGTGTTTTGATGTCTATCCTAATATCACATCAGAAACCAAGCTCAATTAGGCAGTGAGCTGAATCTACGTCTCATCGTGTCCAAACAATTCTCTCGCTTAGACGGCACCTCCCCAATGTACCTAGGAAAGGAGAGTATGATGAAGCTCGTGATCGGCTGGCCAGTTACACACGACGCCCCGTACAAACCTGCCATGGACAACGTTTTGAGGTATATAGTGCAAGTAAGTCTAAAAGAATTGTGCTTATCTCTATCCTTAGAAATTTTATTATTAGTTAACGTATGGTTAGCAACTTCCACTTGACAATATCTTTACCATTTTATTGTGACAACTGTTATATTCGTCTTAGGAGCAGCCTGTTTTAGTGAAGGCTGATATGAAAAATTTATCTAAACTCCCCTTGACGAAAACCCTACTAAGTAAATTTACGTCATTGGACTCAGGTGTTTAACTTGTTCATCACAGGAGGAAACACCAAGTCAATAGCCACCTTACCTGTAGAATATCAGACACATTTTTAATTAAGCTGTTACTGAGTGTGCATGGCGTGAGATAAAAAAATGGTTCTATGCCCAGGTAGACTTATGCGCATGCGTTGTGTATTGGCGAGCAGCTGCGCTAATGGTCTCCTTAATGTGATTCATGAACTTAACCACATCAAACTATAGGGAAACACTGGCTCATGTTGCTCGTGAACGCCATATACTGATTAAACTACTTGATCCAACTGATTTGTCTTTGTCATTAAACTAATATAACTGAATAATGTGCTTTTATCAAGTGGATTTACAAGGTATTTGTTTTGTGTTCTTAGGCTGGTTTGTATGAACAGTGGAAAAAGGAAGAACTGGCAGCCGCTGCTCGAGACCAACGCATCAGACAGCGAGAGGAACTGAGAAATCTTAAAAGGGAGGGAAAGACGGAAAATGACAGTCATAGCACAAAGTTAAGGAGTCTAACGCTTACTCATGTTCAGGGCCCACTGTTGCTGCTTTTACTGGGTCATGGTCTAGGAGGAATAATCTTTGTTTTAGAGAAGTTTCTGTTACCTAGAACATCGTATCCTTGAACCCATCAATAAAATGACGCCCTTTTTCATAAACTGTTGCCAGCTCCAAACTGTTTTACTCTATATACGAAAGACCTCTGGTACAGAAAGGGTTATTGAAGGTTTCATCTATCCCTTCCACTTCGAATTTCTTATATTAATAACCAAATCGTCTAGAAACCGGAGAACGAAATAGGAAATTCGTCACTAGGTCAAAGGTATTAAAGCTCTCACTTGTCTACCATCAGACGGTTATATTCAGCAAAGATTTATTTTTTTAGAAAAGGGTTAATTTCTCCACTATACGAAGCCACCCCTGAATTTAACAAGAATAAAAGACAACAGGCGTCATAGTGTTGGAAATCTTCATCCTCTCTGTTCGGTGACGAATTTTATGGTTACTTGTTCTTCCACCTCGATAATTATTTTATTATTGAACGAAAATTTTTTCATGTCCTCGAGGTCAGCTGCAGCCATCATCAACATCTTCACTACTGAGGTCCTTTCCCAGGTTGAATTGTATCATCTGATTAAAGCAACAAAAATATAAGAGATGCATGTAATCCACAAAGCCATGTTGGCTTAGGAAAAGAAACATTGTAAATGGTTTGTTATTTTTAGACGCAATAATACAATGCAAATTCACCCGATAAGAAACGTCACAACTTCTTCTTTTATAGTGTTATAAAGGGAGATTTGCCAGTTAGGTAGTCTCGTACCGTCGAGACGTTTCTGGTACCGTAAGTTCCGGTACGAGTCATCAGAGTTGCCAGTTTGCTTGTTGTTTGTGGGCATAGTTATTTCGTAAGTTAAACATTCATTTATTTCTATGCTCTTTTTCTTTATAATGTTTTTTTTTTTAAGTGATTGTTTGTTAAATTATGTAGTTTAAGTTTGTATGGTAAATGATTTATAGTGTTATGTAATGTGAGACAACTCTGTACGTTTTGATGTGTCTAAGTTGGCAACTGTTATTCTCGTGGAATGTAGATCAGTCTAGAATAATGCAAGCTTATATAAGTTGGGGTAGAGATTATTTCAAGTTTCGTCAGGTGTCAAGTCAGTTTGAGTGAAGTGCAGTCGGTTTTGGTGTAGCGCAGTGTCAGTGAAGATTGTATATTTTTGGTATTTGTGAAAACAGTGGCAAACAGTGACGGGTTATTGAAGTTTGTGTTATTGGTACTTGAGAAAACAGTGAAGTGTCAAGCACTAAGTGTAATACCTGTGAAGTGCTGTCAAGCATTAAGTGTAATAGCAGTTAGTAAAGTGTGTATAGCTCCAGTGCTTGTGAGAACAGTGAAGTTGGAAAGCACTAAGTGGAATTACTTGGTAAATAAAGACAGTGAATTTTAAGGAGTCAGCGTTTATTTTCGCCTCAGCTGATCTTGTGTACTGCACACCTGAAGGCTGACCATAAGAAGAACAACTCGCTGGGCAACGTCCTTCCTGTACTGTACTACTGCTGTTGGAGCCTGTGGCAGTGTGGGAGTGGAGATGTAACAATATGGAAGAAATTTTGTGTCAATATGTTAATTATTCGATTACTAGCAATAGCTTTTTATAAACCCAGCAAGACTTTATGGATACCCTGTATTACACAGAAGGGAAGAGGATAAATCTGGATGTGAGACATACCATTGGCGCACTGAAATTTCACTGTATACCACATATAAATGACTGTGGGAGGAGCAACGTTTGTCACATTCAGTTGCATAAAAAAATAAAAGACTTAACAATGTGTTCCATATGACGACCAAGAGTCAGTTGTAGCATTGTTTCATTTACCTTATCTTGATTGTGATTTTTGTCCACAGTGGCACCAGAAGAAAACATTGTGGCTCTGCATCCTTTCCTACTATGACCTTGCAATTTATGAGTCTTCTTGTGCCCATAACCGAGGGAGGAGAGGGGTCGAAAGGGTCGGATGCCCCCTCCCCCCCACCTGCCTAAAGGTTCACTTTATCATGGTCAGGATTTAGAAATCAGTGCAAAAAGGGTCACTCTCCATTGTTCAGAAGTCTTGTACTGTTTCTCAACGTTATTTATGCATACACTCAGACCTCCACAGCAAGCAGGTGGCAGACCTTTGACTAGCCGGCTGCTAGGCAAGTCCAGATTCAACCAAGAAGACACCCCCCCCCCTTTCGAAAGTCTGGCTACGGGCCTGTACATTCAACTCTGCAATATAACAGATTTAGGCAAAGCCTAACTGCAGTGAGTATTGTGTCAGAGAGAATATATGAGAAGGTTAAATGGTGTGAATGTGATGTCAGCTGGGGCAGAAACCTGAAGGTATTGTACTTTAGTCGGCACACCCTGGCAGAGGGTCCGACGTGATATTAAGTCAATAGTTTATTTTATGTAAAGGCGATTGGTTTGGGGGGTATGCAGAAAAGGAATGCAGTGCCAGGAGACGTGACACTAGCACAGGTGAAGAGTCCTGTGAAGCAGCTGAAAAATGGGAAGGCAGCTGGGGTTGATGAGGTGTATGCAATGATGATTAAGTGTAGTGGAGAGAGTGGAATGAAGTGCTTGTTGGAGATATGTAAGAAGGCATGGATGAGTGAAAATGTGCCAGCAGAGTGGAAAAAGGCTGTGACTGTACCCCTGTACAAAAATAAAGGTGAGCGAAGTGAGTCCAAGAATTATCATGGCATAAGTTTAATGAGTGTCGTAGGGAAGGTATATGGAAGAATTATAATAAAGTAAGAGAGATATCAGAAGTCCTAGTGAGTGATGAAGAGGGTGGCTTTAGGAGTGGCAGAGGATGTTTGGATCAAATATTTGCAGTAAGACAGATAGCATAGAAAGCTTGAGAGAAGGACCATAAGGTGTTTATGGCATTCATAGATCTGGAAAAGCCATGACAAAGTGGACAAAGAATGATTGTGGAAAGTTTTGCGCATGTACGGTGTAGATGGTAAGCTGCTAGGTGCCGTCAAGAGTTTTTATGATGGTAGTGAAGCATGCGTAAAGGTTAATGGGCATCTAAGTGAATGGTTCACGATCGGTGTGGGCGTGCAACAAGGTTGTGTGATGTCCCCATGGTTGTTCAATATATATATATATATATATATATATATATATATATATATATATATGGATGGGGTGATGAAAGAAGTAAAAACACGAGTAATGGAGAAGGGGATGGCGTTGGTAATGAATGGTGATGGGTGGAATATCTCAAAGTTTTTTTATGCTGATGATAAATACTGCTTGCAAATACCGGACAAGAACGTGGTAGGCTAGTGCAGATGTTTCCTGATGTCTGTGAAAGTCGTGCCTTGAGAGTAAATGTAGAAGAGTAAAGTGATGGTTATTGAGAGAGAAGGTGACTCCCAGTGCAATGTTACAGTGAATGGAGAGAGACTGGAATTGGTGAGAGAGTTCAAATACCTGGGTACTGTGATAGAAAAGAGAGGAAAATGTGCAAAAGAAGTGGAAAGTAGAGTGACACAAGGAAGAAAAGTAGCTGGTGCAATGAAAGCCTTGATAAGAAACAGGTTTGAGTGTTGGAGCTGCACGAGGCTTACATAAAGGAGTGTTAGTTCCAGCTTTAACATAGGGATGTGAAACTATGGTGTGGCATGAAAATGAAAAGTCAAGAATAAGGGCAGTGGAGGTGGGACTGCTAAGGAATGTATGTGGAGTACAGAGGGTGGATATGATACGATATAATATGATTTGGGAATGATGTGGAGTGAGGAAGTCGGTGGACACCAGAATCGAAGAGAGTGTACTGATGTGGCATGGTCATGTGGAGAGAATGAATAACAATAGAGTGGTGCAAAAGGTACAGGCCTATCTGAGCGAATTTGAAAGAAGGAGGAGGCAAGGTAGGCCAAGGAGAAGGTGGAGAGATATGGTGGATGAGAGTGTGAGGAAGAGAGGTTTGGAAGTCAATGAGGCTGGGGAACTGACAAGACATCAAGCTGGCTGGATGAATGTTGTGAGAAGTGCATGATCAGGGTTCTGGCAACCATTTTGAAGGTGGTAGCGTCCGGACTTACTCTATCGGATACGTTTTTGTTAAGCTACAGAACGTGGTGAATGTTTTTGGCTTATCCGATAGAGCCAGGATTCCGGGGGCTTAAATAATTAGTGAATGAAAGCGTGGACCATTAGATTGGGCAAAATTTGGGCTGTCTGGACATTGCTATTCCTCACCCTGCCCTAGGGTGGGAAAGGAGGTCCGGATGGTGATGATGATGATATTTTATTGCCACTACCATCTTACCTAAATCAGCATATCCTTATCTTCCTCTTACGGGGGTAGACTGCTTTTGGGGATCACTTCTGAAATTTTAGCTTTCAGCTTAAAGACTGTCATTGCATAATCTATAGCACTACAAAAATGTGCTTAGTTTTTTTCTTTTGTTGTTTTTAATAGCGAATATTGTTTCACATCATATTTTGTTATATTTATTTATAAATATTTTCACATTTTTTTTATTTTTTGCTGAGTCATGTTCTTGTTCTCGTAAATCAAGAGAGCAATCTAATGAAACCAGTGGAGGGAGGTGACCGTGTTTTTGTTACCTTATTCTATAGGTTGGATATTTAAATAAAGTCAAGCTGTGTATGTGTGTGTCTGTCTGCGAGTTTGTTTATTCCATTTCCGAGAATAGTGACAGATATCGACCTAATTATTTTTGCATTAGATCAGGGTAAGAACAGGGAGTGTCAGAAAAAAAAGGCAATCGCGTGCGACAAGAGGGCACGAAACTGTCGGAAATCGCGACAAGTGAAAATATAAGAATCCGATTTTTTCGTTTTTTCGATCAGAATTGGTCATTCTGGACTCTGTAACTGTATGGGAACATGGATAATGGTATTTGCATACATTTGGTGATGGATAGGGTATTAGTCCCGGATTTTTTTGCAGGCAAGCACTAGTACAGTATTTTCTTTATGTATTCAGTACCTTATTCTATGGTTAATGTCACTGTAAGTATTTCCCTTGCCTTTTTTTTATCACGGAGTTTAGAAGATAACAGTACAGCAAAATCTACCCACCCAAGGAAAAAAATCAGCAGACTAGTTTCTCCTTACAAATGAGATTATATGAGTTAAATTTGGTCCATAATTAATATGTAAGTGGTTTTATAGGACAAGGAAAGTAGTTTTCAGAAAATGTATGTCACCTTTTTAGCATTGTTTTGTATTCTCTGTCAGTGTTTTTACCCCTTCCACCCCGGAGGGGCTCGGGTGTGGGTAGTGTTTTCACTCGATTTGTCTGTTTGTTTTTCTGTTTGTCTGTATGTCTGTCTGTTAACAACTTTATGTAAAAACTACAGGTGTGATTTTGACTAAAATTTCAGGGATGTTCGGCTATGACCCTCCGATCATCTGACTAAATTTTGGCCTAAACTCGGCCAAGGTCCACAAAGCAGTTCCAACAAATGTTAAAAAAAAATAATAATAATTTTAAAAAATCGGTTTCACCATAACTCCTTTAAAATTCGTCACATCGGTATGAAACCCAAACCTAAAGCTGCATCTTTCAAATCTACATCCAATAGTATACCTCATTACATCAGGGGGGTCACCCCCCCAATTAGCTGTGGGGGTTCAATGTCAGGTGGGTCTGGCCTAAAATTTCAAATGAGTTTACACTCGTCAATTTTTACCCGATTTACTCGTAATTTCATATGTGACATCTTTGACTAGATATCCTGTTCCATTTATACATCAGCACTAAAATGACTGCCGAGGACGGGTTTGCTGTGCCTTGGCACTGCTACTTGTTTTAGTGTGCTTTGTTTTGGTCAGGATCTCCGAGGGGCCTCCCCCTACTGGACAGCAACCACGGCTCCCACCCTACCTAATAACTGGTCCCACTGGATGTTACCACTACCCAAAATATAATCTTCCCAGGTAACAGGGAAAAAATCCATTGCCCAGGACTTCTTTGGCCACTCCGTCTTATGGCTCATGTCTCCTGGTGATCCCACCCTGCCTATTTCTGTGCATACCAGCATTGCCAGGGACCAACGGGGTTCGCCACACCCCGTCAGGGATGACACATGCCGGGCTTATTCTTCCTAAATCTGGGTCAAGGTGGAGGTCTTTCACGTTGCACATTTTTTCATAGGTAGAAAGCCTGTGGTCGTGCATTGAGTACAAGCATAGAAAAAAAAAATCCATGACTTTTTTTTGCCTAACAGTACAACAACTTCACTTGTGTTTTAGTAGATGCATAAAAATCTCAGGATATCAACTTTCCTAAATTGCTTTATAATTGACATTGGGCCCTCCAACTGTGGTTCACCCATGTATTCAATTAGATTGTGCTAATTGTCAGAATGGAGAAGCCCTAAACAACGAGATTACTAAAAATTTGGACGAAATTGTTTATCATAATAGCCATATCAGATATATGCAGTGAGGCAGGGTATCGCAGGGCAGGATATGGTGGGGCATGACATGGCGGGAAAACAAGGTAGACATTATTCCCGATGACAAGCTATATTTATGTTGTTACTAGTTTCATAAGGCAATAGACTGTAACACCAGTCGAACAGGGAGGTTCTCCCGAGGTGGATGGCAAACTGGTGACAGGGAGAGCTGGAGCTCCCGTTTCACCAGCCCTCAGGAAACTGTTCCTGGCCATCTTTCTTTGCTGAACATTTTCAATGCTTTCAATAACATAGAGAATATGCCAGCGTGTTCTCATAAAACCTCTTCAAATGTCTACAACTACACCACATGCACATTAGATTTTACACCTTCTCTTTCCATCCCCCATTAGCAGTGGCCACTGCGTTAATAATTGCCGCCACCGGCAGGGTAGGCACAGGGTCCTTCTGGTTGATATCAAGCGACTGCTGACTGTAGCTGTTAAAAACTCTGTTCATGCTCGTCAACAGAGAAGTGCATGTTCGACCTTATATTTCAGAAATATCCATGGCCTTATTACCAGTAAGGATTCCGTTCACTCTTTTCTTAGGTCAATATCCCCTCTAGCCCTATTCCTCACAGAATCCTAAATATCTCCCTCTACTGAAATATCCTAATTTTGCTTTTCCTGGTTACCATCTCCTCACAAACTTCTGTAACAAGAGTGGCACCTGTTGTTATATTAAATGTGAATTCGTAATTGACACAGTATTGAACTTCATCCAATTTGATTATTAACTATATAACATAAACTACATAAATATTACCAAATATATCTTTGTAGTATATAGCTCCCCCAATGCTTCTTCAGAACCCAGCATATTTGACCCCATATCCACACAGTTGACTAACCTTAGCTTCACCCTTACCTCTGAAATTACCGTTTTGGGTGATTTTAACATTCATAACGTAGAATGGATATTGTATTCTGCCAGGACTGATGATACTGGTCTAGGATGTGAGCTGTTTGCAGAATTGTTTAATCTCATGCAACTGGTAAAACAACCAACCAGAATACCCGATAATCCTGACCATAACGCCCATCTCTTGGATCTATTCCTGACAAATAATCCAGATCTATACAGTACAAAAATACTGTCACCACTTGGATCCTCCAATCACAATCTCATTAAAGCCACATTGGTCAGTTCCCTGAAACCTCTCCATTTTGAACTTGTCAGGGTGACCACGTGACACTTTGATATGGCAGACTGGGATGGATTTAGAAATTATCTTGTTGATATTCCATGGCAGTCATTCTTCTCCAGTGACATTACCTCTACCCAGTCCCCACAGTCATGACTTAATAGAAGCTGATATGGAATTACAGTATTCATATGAAGTCAACAGAACACTAAAAGACCGGACTCCCAAAATGGTTTGATAGCACTTATGCCAGAGCAACGACCCAAAAGTCCTTAGCATATAATTCTTACTTTAAAAACATCTGAATCTCTGAGTCAATTTAAAATATTGCTAGAAACCATGCCAAAGCAGTAATAAATGTCGCTAAATCAAACTTTCTTCACAACCAAGCATCAAAATTATTAAACAATTCAAATGACAATAGAATATTCTGGTCAACTCTCAATTCTTTCAATAATTACTTTTACAAGTCATCACCCATTCTTCCGCTAAACTCTTCAGATGGTAGCATTACAAATGGCCTGGATGGTAAAACAAACTTCCTTGCCAATACATTTCTCAATAATTTTACTTTAGAATAGGTCAGCCGGAACATCCCTGTACAGTACTAGAACTTGACTCTCCCGGAACTGCTCTACTTAAGATATAGACTAGACATGTAAAATCCATCCTAGAGAACTTACTAACAAACAAAGCTACAGGTCCTGGTGGAGTTCCTCCAATTATTTTGAAATAGTGTTTCCCAGAACTTGCTCCTATTCTACCTAAGTTATTCAGACTAAGAATGCGATCTCTTCATTCCCTGATTGTTGGAAAGAAGCAAATATCCACCCAATTCCAAAGAAGGGAAGTTTCTCTGACCCCTCTGATTACCGAGCAATAGCAATCAGGTCTTCTCTTGGTAAAGTATTTGAGATTGTAATTAATAAGCACACTAGTAGTTAAACATCTTGAATCCAGCAACTTAATTAGTGACAGTATGGTTTTTGCCACGAAAGATCCACTGTTGAAATACTCAGTCTCCTAACTAAGACCATCCATCCGTCAATTGACCAACATGGTAAAACTCATGCAGTAGCTCTTGATATTTCTAAAGCTTTTGACAGTGTGTGTCACCGTTCCCTGCCATCCAAACTCCCTTGCTACGGTCTAACGTCTTTTGTTTCTCTGATTTCTTAATATCTCAGTGAGAGAAAGATAAGAGTTAAAGTAGATTATGTATATTCCAATTACCAGCGTGCCACGATGGTCAGTTCTGGCTCCAAGCTCTTCCTAATTCATATTAATGATATCTTATCTGTCATCCATAATCCCATCGATTCATATGCAGATGACACAACACTTCATACTCAAACACCCATTCATAAAAGTTCAGTATTTGAAACTCACAACTCAGTACAGAAATCTCCATAAATCAAGATCTATCTAAGGTCATTGAATTGGGACAAAATAACATTGTCTCATTTAATGTTAGTAAAACCAAATATATACAATTTACTAATGGACAGATATTCCTTATTCCTAGATTATATTCAATGCTACTAATTTTCCTGTCTCAAAAAGTATCGAAATTCTTGGTGTTTAAGTTAACAATGCCCTCAGCTGGACCCCTCATGTTAGATGACTTGCTAAAACTGCTTCAAATAAACCTAGATTACTATACAGAGTTCGTAACTTCTTCACTGGCTAGCAGCTAGCTATAATTTATAGGAGCCATGTGCACTCTCAGCTGGAATATTGCTCACCCTTGCAGATTGGACGTGAGGAGGTTGGACTAAAACAACTAGACATAATTCAAAACACAGGTATCAGAATTATTAATAACCCTACTATTTGGAGAGCTGGAGCTCCCGTTTCATCAGCCCTCAGGACTTATCCTGACCATTCCTCTTTGCTGAACTTTTTCAGTGTCTCAGTAACACAGACAGTAGGCCAGCATGCTCTCCAATACAAATTTTTCTAACTATCTACAGCAAACTACATGCACATTACACACTACACTTCCCTTTCCAAAAAAAAAAATAATAATAATGGCTGCTCAACACTCAGCCTCAGAGTCCCCAGGGGGGGGACCATAAATGCCCCCATCTTCCACCCCTCTCCTGGTGACGACTTGAGCTGCCTGGAACCACTGTGTGACTCACATCTTCTTCATTTCTGCAACATTCGTGGCCTCTCCTCTAACTTTCGTTCTGTTGAGCACCACCTCTCCTCCTCTAAACCACACCTTCTCTTTCACACTGAGACTCAGCTGTCTGAGGCAACTGACAGCAAACCCTTTTCTGTATCCTCCTACTTTATACTCATTTCAAAGCCAAAAGTGGATGTTGTATATATATATATATATATATATATATATATATATATATATATATATATATACATCTTATTTTGGTCTCGTATTCCTGAACTCAATTCTTCTTGATTATCTACACTCTAGCTTTGGCTTTCCTGTCATTCTCTGACTAAATATATCTGTGCTGTTTACTTATCCCCAAATTCTACTATCAAAAATTCTTTGACTATCTTACTTCTACGATTAAACAAATTCTATCCATTTCTCTTTTCTCTGAAATCTCCTTTTCAGGAGATTTCAATGTTCACCACCATCTTTGGCTCTCCTCTCCTTTCACTGATCCACCTGGTGAGCAAGCCTACATCTTTTCTATCCTTAACCCCTTAACCGCGGGGCGTCACTTTCGTGATGCTTGGGAGCAAGGGATCATACCGCGGGGCGTCACTTTTGTGATTCTGTGTTATTTTGAATTCGCCCAGGCTTTCAAGTGGTGGCTTGTATCATCTATCAGTACTGCCAATGTCCAACACTAGTCAGCACTCCTAATCTCATCTGTACTCCCATCCATTGTTGACAATTTAGCCATTTCTCCCCTTTCTTGACTCCCCTCCATTACCCTCTCCTCTAGCCTGCCTGGCTGTGCTACACTAAGTAAATCATCCCTGGAATTTTCCACTGATTTCATCCATTGAAATAAGCCCTATGCCCTATTCTTATACCAAATAATATATACAAAAAAGAAATAAGGTAAGTGAGAATGCCATACACCTGGAATTGGCTAATTATCACCTGACAACACCTCATGTGGACTCGTTCCCTAATTTTGGCTGTTTATTTCCCCTTGAAATATGCCGTATAATCTATTCTCGGAATAAAAATATATATAAGAAAGGAAGGGAGAAGCCTAAGTGATATTTACATTCACCTGGAACTACCTAATTATTGCAGGCCACCACACTGTATTCTGCATTAAGTAAATCTTCCCTGGAATTTTCCACTGATTTGATCCATTGAAATAAGCCCTATGCCCTATTCTTATACCAAATAATATATACAAAAAAGTAATAAGGTAAGTGATAGTGCCATACACCTGGAATTGGCTAATTATCACCTGACAACACCTCACGTACACTCGTTCGCTAATTTTCGTTGTTTATTTCCCCTTGAAATATGCCATATAATCTATTATCGTAATAAAAAAATACATAAGGAGGGAAGGGAGAAGCCTAAGTGATATTAACTTTCTCCTGGAACTACCTAATTTATTATGTATTGTCTAGATTTCCTGCCAATCATTTCATAGCTATATATTAGCAGCTCTCACAAGGCTGACGTTGGCAGTAATGCACTCTCCCTAGGCAGGCCACCAGTAACGGTTTCCTGTCGTCTTTCATGGTGAAAGTACGTCGGATTTGCACCTGCCAAATTCTGCCGCTTTTTAGCCCAATGCAAAGGGCCCTGTGACCTCTACCCCCTACTAAACCTCGTGTGGAAAGAGGTAAAGGGCTGAGTGACTACTGTGGAACGTGAACTGGCTAATTTATCAATGAAAATAATGGACAGTGCCTACGATCTTTCTGGTGAGTAAAACAGTGCAAGTGGAAATGTAAATAATGTGTAAACAATGTGTAAACAGCAAGTGAAAGCAATGAATGTAAATATAAGTGAACAGTGGAAAATAGTTTTATAAGTTACTGCAAGTGACAGTGCCTAACACAGTGTAAATAAAACAGAAATGTAAATAATGTAAATAAAATAGAGAACGTAAATAGAAATGTAAATGAGTAGTATTATAAGAATACGAGTATATATGCTAGGAGAAATGAAAGTGAAAGTTTCACTCAAGCTTGTATGAATACCATGAGTTATGAAAGTGAAGGTGAAAGTGACATTCACTCTCAACGCTAGTATACAGGACAAGGAAGTGAATGCTACATATTTTACTGAAAGAGAAATTGAATGCCTACAGTGACAATAAACTACTATTACTGAAGGAAACTTATGGATAAAGCCTGTAGATATATATACGTGTTATATAGTAATAGAAATATAAACTGTGAGGGGTTTTATGAATAATAAATGACAGAACACCAGCGGCGAACAATCGCAAGTGGGAAGGTCATATAAGCGCTCGTAATTTTCATTGCTTTCACAGTGTTTTTTTTTGGAGTATGGACTCCAAACTATTTGAGAATCATAGAATAGTGTTTCTAGTGCTAATATCAGGCTGTGGTAATCATATTACGGGCTGTCGGGAAGTGTAAAGTGGAGACTTCGTTACCCAACTTCAGAGGTCTCCACAAGTCCTACGGTACTAGACAAAGGCTCAACAAACACACTAGAAGAAAGCAGAAGCTACGTACCATAGGCATATGTGTTTTTAATATTCTAGGACTAATAACTGATTTTTGGCAAAATTTTTTAGAGAGTATGTCGGAGCGCGATTATGCCCGCGGGAGCCACAAGTCAAAGAAAAACAAGCCCGCGATTAAGGGGTTAATGACCTAGAGCAGCTTGTACAGCACCCTACCCGTATCCCAGGCCACCATGGAGAGAGCTCCAACATACTTGACCTCTTCCTTACAACCAATCCTTCTGCTTAAACTGTTAATCTTTTCTCTTTGTTGGGCTCGTCCGATCACAACCTTATCACCTTAACCTGTCCTATCACTCCGGTACGGCCTGTGGACCCTCCAAAGAAACATCGTCTGTGGCACTTTGGAGCTGCAGATTGGGAGGCCCTCAGGCAGTACTTCTTTGATTTTCCCTGGAATGATTATTGCTTCCATGGCCGGGACCCATCTGAGTGTGCCTTGCGCATTACGGAGGTCATTCTCTCAGGCATGGAAGCATACATTCCTTTCTCATATCCTTTGTCTAACACAAGAAAGCCTTGGTTTAGTCACGCTTGTTCTAATGCTGTCCGCAACAAGGAGAGGGCCTACAAAAGATACCGGAGCCAACCCACCCCTGAATCACATCATCTTAACGTTTCTGCCCGGAATCATGCTAGGTCTGTTCTTCGCTCTGCAAAAAATAATTTCATCCGTACTAAATGGTCGCAACTCTCCAGCTCTAATTCTTCCCGCTCCTTCTGGCACCTTGCCAAAAACCTTTCTAACAACTTCACCTCACCATCCTTCCCTCCTCTTTTATACTCTGATGGTTCTGTAGCTATTTCTTCTACTGATAAAGCAGATCTCTTCGTTCAGACTTTCTCCTCCAATTCCACCTTAGACGATTCCGGTGCTGTTCCTCCATCACTTCCCCCCTATGACCTCCTCATGGCTAACATTAAAATTTCTTCAGCTGATGTATTTTCTGTCATAACTGGCCTCAATACTAACAAGGCATATGGGCCTGATGGAGTCCCTCCTGTTGTTTTCAAGAACTGTGCTTCTGTGCTTACACCCTGCCTAGGTAAACTCTTTCCCTATTGTCTGTCAACTTGTACCTTTCCTTCTTGCTGGAAGTTTGCTCGCATTCAGCCAGTCACAAAGAAGGGTGACCATTCCCAACCCTCTAACTATCATCCAATTGCTTTAACATCCTGTATTTCAAAATTTTTTGAGTCAATTCTTAATTGAAAAATTTTAAGGCATCTTTCCTATCACAACCTTCTTTCTGATTTTCAGTACGGGTTCTGTCAGTGAAGCTCCACTGGCGATCTTCTCACCAATCTTTCAGACTCCTGGTCATCTTCCTTTCGGGACATTGGCGAAAGCTTTGCCATTGCACTTGATATCTCAAAGGCTTTCGATTGAGTCTGGCATAAATCTTTAATTTCCAAACTGCCCTCCTACAGTTTTTATCCTTCTATCTGTCCCTTCACCGCTAGCTTCCTTTCTGGTCACTCTATAGCTGCTGTTGTAAACGGCCATCATTCTTCTAGATCTATCAACAGTGGTGTTCCTCAGGGCTCTGTCCTTTCACCAACTCTCTTCCTTTTATTCATCAATGACCTTCTAAGCTGTACATCTAACCCTATCCACTCATACTTTAATGACTCTACCCTTCATCTTTCCATTCGGTTCCCACAACGCCCATCTCAGTAGTTACTTCAACAAACAAGGGATGAGGCTATGGCATACCTAATGTCTGACTTAGCTCATATCTCTGACTGGGGTAAAAATAATCTTGTTGTTTTTAATGCATCCAAGACTCTGTTCTTACACCTATCAACCCAACAAAATCTTCCACAGGTATACCAACTAATGTTTCATAATATTCAACTTAATCCTGCATCATCCTTGAACATGCTTGGGGTTTCATTTACTTGGGACGTATCTTGGAAAGATCATATTACATCTCTTGTAAAAGCCCCCCTGTGGCGGGGGGGACACAACCTGGCCGCACTATGGGGTGGTACTACTACTCTGCGGCCAGGTTGTGTTAGGAAGAATACTGCCACCGTATTCCCTGCATGTCATAAAAGGCGACTAAAAGGGGCGGGGTGAGGGGACTAGGGACCCCCTCCTCTGTTTTTTAGTTCCTAAAAAGAGACAGGCCAGAGAAAGGGATGGGGTATAGAGTTATCCCCGTACCCTGAAGATTGGGTCTATGAATGTGCGTGGATGTAGTACGATTGAGGCTAAAAGGGAGGAGATTGGGAGAATGTTTGTGAGAAGAAAGTTGGATGTGTTAGCTTTGAGTGAAACGAAGATGAAAGGGAAGGGGGAGTCTAGGTTTGGAAGTGTGAATGGAAAATTGTCAGGTGTTGATAGAGGAAGGGCAAGAGAAGGTGTGGCCTTGTTAGTGAGTCCGGAAGTACAGCAATGTGTGATTGAATGGAAGGAGGTGTCATCGAGACCGATGTGGGTGAAAGCGAAATTTGAACGTGAGTTGTGGGTGTTTGTGAGTGCATATGAGCCTGGTAGTGAAAAGGATGAAGAAGAGAGGGAGTCTTTCTGGAATGATGTTGATGAGTATCTGCAGAATTTTGGAGCGAATGTGAATGTGGTAATGATGGGAGATTTGAATGCTAGAGTGGGAAATGTAGCAGTTGAAGGTGTAGTTGGTATGCATGGTGTGCCTGGAAGAAATGAAAATGGGGAACGAATGATAGCGATGTGTGTTGAGCGAGAGATGGTGATTGGGAATACGCTGTTTGAGAAGAAAGATATTTATAAGTGTACATGGGTGAGACAGGAGGGTAGAAGGGTTGTTAATAGAGCTTTGATGGACTATGTGGTTGTGTCTAGGAATGTAATAGGAAGATTGTTGGATGTGAAAGTTCTGAGAGGGGAGGGTGAAGGTATGTCTGACCACTACCTGGTGGAGGGAAAGCTAAGAGTAGGTAAGAGATGGGTGAGAGCTAGGAGGGTTAGGTGTGGCAGGGAGGTTTTGAAAGTCAGTGAGTTGGATAAAAGAGAGCAAAAGATAGAGTATCAGGAGAAATTGAAACATGAGTGGAACGCAGTGAAAGATCGGGAAAATGGCAGCGTGGAGGAGGAATGGCAGTCGTTTAAGAGTGCTGTGGTGGGGCATGCAGAAGAGGTGTGTGGTGTGAGACGTGTGGGTGGTGGTGTAAGAAAAGGAAGTGAATGGTGGTGCGAGGAAGTAAGTATGGCTGTGGCTGAGAAGAGACGTGCATATGAAGTGTGGCTGCAGAGGAAGGATGAGATGTCATATGAAAGGTATAAGGAGAAGAGGAATAGAGCGAGAAGGGCTGTGCGTGATGCTAAAGTGGCAGCAGATGAGAGGTGGGGTAGGCGGCTGACAGAATTTTCAACAGAATAAGAAAATGTTTTGGAAGGAGGTGAAAAGGGTGCGAAAGGGAGAGTCTGGGAAGGAAGAATGAGTAAAAGCAGAGGATGGAAGGATGTTAATTGAGATGGATGCAGTAAGGAAGAGATGGGCAGAGTATTTTGAAAGATTGTTAAATGTAGAGGAGGAAAGAGTGGCTGAGATTGTGGTGCAAGGAATAAATGTGTTGGGAGAGTTGAATGATTATTTGATCACGAAGGAGGAAGTGGAGAAGGCAGTAAAAGAGATGAAAACAAGGAAAGCTGCAGGTATGGATGGGGGTGCTGTGGAATGCCTGAAGGGTGGTGGAGTGACTATTGTTGACTGGTTAGTAAGATTGTTGAATGTGTGCTTTGAGAAAGGTATGGTGCCAATTGACTGGGCAAGTGCTTGTGTGGTCCCGTTGTATAAAGGCAAGGGTGATAAGTATGAATGTACTAGCTTTAGGGGTATAAGTCTGTTGAGTGTTGTAGGTAAGGTGTATGGTAGAGTGTTAATTATGAGAGTTAGAGAGGGTACAGAGGGAGTGATTGGTGATGAGCAGTGTGGCTTTAGGAGAGGGAGGGGATGTGTTGATCAGGTGTTTGCTGTGAGACAAGTGTGTGAAAAGTATTTAGCGAAAGGCAAGGATGTGTTTTGGGCATTTATGGATTTAGAGAAAGCGTATGATGGAATTGATAGGGAGGCTTTGTGGACTGTTTTAAGATTGTATGGACTTGATGGTAGGTTACTAAAAGGGGTGAAAAGTTTTTATGTAAATAGTAGAGCGTGTGTAAGAGTGGGAAATGCTGTGAGTGATTGGTTTCCCGTGAGAGTGGGGCTGCGACAGGGATGTGTGATGTCACCTTGGTTGTTTAATATTTACATGGATGGTGTTGTAAAGGAGGTGAATGCAAGAGTTTTAGGTGGAGGTCTGAGTCTGGTGAATGTTGATGGTGGAGAGTGGAATCTGAAGCAGCTGCTGTTTGCAGATGATACTGCACTGGTGACTGATTCAGAGGAGAGATTGAGACAGTTGGTAGAAAAGTTTGGAAGGGTGTGTGAAAGGAGCAAATTGAAAGTAAATGAGAATAGGAGTAAAGTGATGAAGTGTACGAGGTTGATAGATGGTAGGGGGATGAATATAGTTTTGAATGGTGAGTTGCTTGAGGAGGTAGATTGTTTTAAATATCTAGGGTCACATGTTGCTGTGCATGGAAGAATAGATGCAGAAGTGAAGTTTAGAATAAATGAAGTAGGAAAGGTGCTAGGAGGAATGAAAAAAGTGTTTAAATGTCGTTCGCTTAGAATGGATGTAAAGAGAAGGCTGTATGAGGGTGTTGTGGTACCGACTGCGTTATATGGGGCTGAAACATGGAATATGGGTGTAGCAGAGAGGAAAAGTTTGAATGTAATGGAGATGAGGTGTCTGAGGAGTATGTGTGGAGTGACGCGTATGGATCGGGTGCAAAATGATGAAGTGCGAAGGAGAACTGGAGTTGTTCGGGAGATGGCTGGTAGAGTTGAGCAGAGGGTGTTGCGATGGTTTAGGCATATGGAGAGAATGGATAATGAGCGATTGGTGAAAAAGATAACTAGATCTGATGTGAGAGGTGTAAGGCTGAGAGGAAGACCACGAATAGGATGGATGGACAGTGTGAAGAGAGCGCTGGATGCGAGAGGGATGTCTGTTGAGCAAGGAAGAGTGGCTGTGCGTGACAGAAATAAATGGAGAGAAATTGTGAATGAATAAGTGATGACGCAGCCCTGAGGGGATATTCTCCCGCATTTGGTCTGATCAGCTAGTCAGGTCAGGTGCAGGTAAGGGGATGGGTCTGTTATGATGTGGCAGGGGTAAACCGGTTCTGCTGTCAGGCCCTGCTGCGGATGTCACTGATTGCATTGCGCAGTTGACCCTCGTGCGGTGTGGTGCGGTGAAGATCTGTCCGTTCTCCCCTTTGGGGCTAAGATGCGAATGAATGTGTTTGAATGGATGAGTTAATGGGGAGTGTGTCGTCCTGTCTCGGCTACCTCCCTTTCCTTGGGGGAAGCAGCCTAGGTATATAGATAGACAGATAGTAAAATCTGCTTCCAAGAGATTAGATGTGCTAAGCCAACTCCGTTCCTTCTTTACCCGTACACAATTCTTGACTCTATACAGGGGTTTTATCTGCCCCTGTGTGGAGTACAACTCTCATGTGTGGGGAGGCTCCCCACATACAGCTCTTCTCAATAGGGTGGAGTAAAAGGCTTTTTGTCTCATTAACTCTCCTCCTCGTACTGACTCCCTTCAACCTCTGTCTCTTCACTGCACTGTTACATCTTTATCTTTTCTCTATCGCTACTTCAATGGTCACTGCTCCTTTGAACTGTCTGCAGGCATTCCTCCACCTCTACAATGGGTGCGTAGCACCCATCTAGCAGCAAACTCTCATCCCTTTTCTGTCCAAGTCTCTAATGCAAGAGTTAACCATTACTCCCAGTCCTTCATTTATGCAACAGGTCAGCTCTGGAACTTTCTTCATCTGTTTGTATTTCCTGCTTCCTATGATCTCTAATCTTTCAAATGCAGTGTGTCCAGGCATCTTGAAATGATAGGATCTTGAAATTGTCTCTCTCTTGTATTTTATTTTTCTCTTGAATGGAATTGTTATTGCGGGCTCATGGCCTTTGGTTTCTTCTTCCTCGCATAGAAAAAAAAAAAAAAAACTACCTCCCCTACAAGTTGGAAGGAATGTTGCCTCTTTTGCATTATTTTAGAGATACATTTATGGCAAATGTTCAGACGAAGTAGCATCTATTGTGTCACCTCTCCATGGCTTCCCCCGCGCAAGACGGGCATCTGGTAGGGCTCATGAGTGGACTGTCACACTGCCATATCACAGAACTATCTATCTGAATTATTTTATTCCAGTATTTGCATCTCTTTGGTACTCACTTCTTCAGAGTGGTTTCCCACCAAATTTCAACAAATGGCTGTTCAAGTCCAAGTGTTACTTATTTTTTTGTTTTTCTTATGAACGAAGGATACCTGTAATCTGATGTATGGATTTTTTTTTTAATTCATTTAATTTTCCTTCCTCTGCTCCGTTTTTTAAAATAATTTTACTCAACTAGGTAAAGACCCTTATGAAACAGGAGTTAATCGAGGCTTCAAATTTATAACCTCTTTCCGAAGAAAAGGAATTTAATAAGCTCATCAGTATAGCCCGCTGGTAATAAAAATGCATTTACAAATGCTCATACTAAAGGGATATACAGAAGAAGGGAAGGCTAGGAGGGGATAGTAAAGTATAGGCATGTAGGGAAGGAAAGGGCAGGGCACTGCAGTACAGATCATGACAGAAAAGGACATGGCAGCATTGGTTAGGACATGGAAAGGTTGTTGTTATTCCTCAAACCAGGTCTGTCGGACAGAGCAGACCGTCAGCAGCAGGTAAATTACTACATCTAAGCAGTTGGCGAGCAGATTCCTTTACACCACTGTTGTTGTGTCTGTATCTCAGTGTGGCATATGCTGTGCAACACTCCATTCTGTAAGTCATATTGTGTGGTCCTGTTCCACATGTGGGGCTCGTGTCATCAGTGATTCCAGCCATTCTAAATGTTTGCTGGTAACTGAGGAGGACTAGGTGATGTTCTGATCAAAACCTCGTTAGATGAACTCTTATTACCATCATTTAATGATACATTCGATGGATAGTCAGGAGGGAGACTTAAATATTGTTCTGATTGAGATGTTTTACTGCCCACAGCATGAAATGAATATGTAGCTCTTTCTTTATTGCTAGAGCAGGAATATCTGCAGGTAAGATATTCCTAAAAATGACTATATTAATGGATGAGCAATGATTGCTTTTTGTGGCTAAGTGTTTAGACTGGTTCCGTCACGTAATGGCATTTTTTTTTTTTTTTTTTTTTGGGGGGGGGACACGCCGATGCGATGCATTGCGAGTTTCTCATATCAGTATATTTTCCAACAGGAGTGTAAGTGAGCTGTGAGAATGGTTTTGGTGCAGGAAGTGGTGGTGCGTAGAGCATTGTTCTGTGTGGTCGATAAGGAGTTGTAATGAGCATTGTGAGGATGAGCGCCTATACCGGAAAGGCATAGTGCAACACTGATCTGATATTTTGTTTACAGAGAAAGTTTAGTGTTTCATTTTGTTTCCTGATCCCTGTCTCTGTAATTATCCTTAGCCTATTGAGCCTGATCACCACTGCCTTTTGATGTCTAGTATGTGGTCCTTGACATCAAGTCCGATGTCATAAATCAAGCCAAAGACCTTAGAAGAAGGGGAGTTTGTGGCACAGTTATTTTCCTAGCTGTGACGACATAGGTGTTGCTGTTATGATTGTTGCAGGTGATGAGCCTGGCAGAGGAATTGGTTGGAGTGATTGGCTTCTATCCTTGTGTAAAGTGTACTATATATATATATATATATATATATATATATATATATATATATATATATATATATATATATATATATATATATATATATATATATATATATATATATATATATATATATATATATATATATATATATATATATATATATATATATATATATATATATGCCTAGGCCCGGGCTCCTACACTCCTCATGGGGCAACACAGGATTAGATGATGATATCTAGAGAGATAGATAAATAGATAGATATAGAGGAGGCGGTGGCTCAGTCGGCAGAGAGGTGGCCTGCAGTCCTACCGTACCCAGGTTCAAATCCACGCTGGGGCAGGGAACAGTTTAAGGATTTGAATTTCATTAAAATCAAAGTTTACTGACCTACCAGTAGACCCGCCGACATGTAAAAATACCCCCGCTAATACCAATACACGAGTCCTGTATGAGACAGCCCTAGCATGTATTCAATATGGACGGTGGGTGTCAGCGCCGAAGTGGTGACATGTGGAGGTGTGTGGTATGTTGGAGGACTACTGGGCCTTGGTAGCAGGCTGTGAAGCTTATGCCCAGAGTCGGACACATAAAAAAAAAAAAAAAAAAAAAAAAAAAGATATAGATATTTTTCACACAGGAGAGGTTTCATTTGCCCCCGCGGCACGGGAGAGAGGGATACGTCTCCGACGGTGAATGACAAGTTGAAGTGTTACAAAAGAAAATGAAGATATCACCAGGTTAATATATTACGGCGAGCTGATACTGCCATTAATATGATACTGCATTTTCTCTTTTACTCAGGCTATGAACAAACTATTCTACTCACATGGACAAAGATTTTAACCAGCCAACTATCGATCAGGCAGACAAACACACGCTACCTTTCAGGGAAAGTCATCAAGAACTCTAAACTTCCCTAAAGGGGTTCCTCCGGGCTTCGTTCTCACATCTACACTTTCCAACCTATACATTCATGATATTCACACACCACAACAATTAAGCAGATATTACCATAGCAGCTACATACCACATTTCAAAAACAGCTTGCTCATCGCAACAAAATTACGCAAATACGCTTCAGGAATGGATGGAAGAAAACAACTCATCATCAGCGACATGTACTATCGCAGATACACCCCCTTACATCACACGTAACAATGCCACTTACTCCCCCCCTCCGTACATTAAGATCCTTATAGTTCACTCACCTTCACTGACCAAATACAAGAATCAAGAGGCAATGTACCCCCCGATTGAACGCATTCAAGGCACTTGTTGGGAGTGACTTTAGATGAAAGGAAGAAACAGTCTCCCTACTGTAAAAACAACATATTAGGTCAATGATGTCCAGTGCCTTGAATCCAGTTTCATATAACACCCATTACAAAATTTGTCAGCAGTACAGAACTACGGTGTATGTAACAACAAGCACTGCACCACTCTTATTCCCATAGCTCACTTACACTCTGAAACTAAAATCCCCCCTTTTGGAAAATATCTCGACATGAGAGGCACACAATGCTATGCAACAGCCTTCCCTAACATTCAACACTCCTGTCATAATATATCTGAGCCACACAATACAGCTAGGCCAAAAAAAAAAAATAATTAAAAAAAAAAAAAAAAAAAAACTCAGCACGCAAATTGTACCAGACTCTTCAATTATATCCCACCTCCAAACATGCCTGCAAAAACAAGGAAGAGACTTTAGCTTACATGCCCAATTTATTCGCACGAAAACACCCCGATCTACCACAATGCTACAAACCCACAAAACCCTCCTGACGTTCATCCATTACAGGTATCCTTAAACAGAACTGAGTTCACTTATCTAGGTTATGATCAGGACATCATCAAACTCTCCTAAATTATCAGCTAAGATTTTGGCTAAGTGTAGTGGAAGACGACATGTGTCCCGCTTCCAGAACAGGACCAAGCAACGTATCAGACGCAATGGAGCACTGTACAGCACATGCTTCAATAAGACAGACACAACAGCAACGGTGTGGGAACCTATTGGAATACTTCCTAAGACCGGTTGCTTATCTGCGTTCAACGGGTCTGCTTGGTCAGGCGAACCAGGGCTAAACATAGGCAACAACTCACCTTAGCAGAGGTGTCTTAAATAAAGGGATTATAAGCAAATATTAATTAATGTGCTGCGAGGATTACAGTAGCCTGAATAATTACAAGACGGTAGGAAAAATGTAAATAAAGTGCCACCTTAATGACGAGGTGATTGCTTTGTTACTCTTAGTGTCGGTGTTTTCTTGCCAGGGCCCAAAGTTCAAACCATGAAATTAGAAATTAAAATCATCACAATTATAATAATCTCAGTTACCTCTCCGCAGTAGGGGTTTGGGGCTGAGCTGCATAGTCCGGTCATGTTAAGGTGAGAGTGGCCAATACTTCGCGCTTGACTGGTGTTATAAAATACAAACTTCTCCAAGCTGTAAAACTTTATGGGAATCCGGTTTTGATGCCAGACCCATTAGACCACCAAGCGTCCATGTGTATGTAAGGTTACTATTCAAATTTTAATTGGGTTCCTTGGATACAAGATAACATTAATTTTGGCTTCCACCAACCATCATCATCATCAGTGTCATCTTCAACATTAATTTTGGCTTCCACTAACCATCATCATCATCATCAGTATCATCTTCAACATTAATTTTGGCTTCCACCTACTATCATCATCATCATCGATATCATCTTCAACATTAATTTTGGCTTCCACCTACTATAATCAAAATCATCATCATCATATGGTTTTATATCAGATTATCGTATTTAGCATCATAAAGGCCACACACAATCACCCAGTCTCTGACTCAATAAAGAGCCAACAAAATGTACTCACCGTGTCGAAAGTGAATGATACGAAGGAGATCAGCTGCTAATGTCAGACGCAGCTGCAAAATGCCGTCTTTGTGCCCGCCTGCCCCTTCCCCGCCGCTCCCCCTTCTAGCCTTCATTAGCTCTTTTTTTTTTCCCTCCCCTCCTGCTTCTCCCCCATCTCTCCCCTACATAACAAAGCGAGTTCGGCAAAAAAGAAAACAAGTTGATCTGCGCTGGTGCGTTGTGCTCTTGATGGACACCGGCATATAAGGCACAAGTCTGAGCGTCTACTGCAGTGGTTGGTGTGGATGCAAAGTGGATAGAGCTTCTATCCAGTGGGACATCACAGACAAGGTAAGCTTCCACAACTGGCAATCATTGAAGTGTATTTCCTCAACTTGTAATATACAAGTATTAGACAAGCGTGCTAAGATACTGTGTTTCCTCAACCTGCAATATACAAGTATTAGACAATCGTGCTAAGATGTAACTAGTGAAATAAAAATAATAATGATTTTAGAATCCTAATATATATACAACTGGTCAACCTTCAGTGTATTTTAATTCTTGTAACTATCATACCGTTTTATGAAGAAAGTACCAGTCAAAAAAAGATACTGTTCTGTACATAAAAAACAATGTCTAAGTCTACTGATAAAGACGGCAGTGTTAATTATAATTGACAAAATATTTAATTAGGAATCGTTTAAATTAAAGTATTTGAATATTATAAATATACATATATAAAATTCATTATTCACTGGGTATGTAATTTTAAAAATACCACTGTAATTAATCACTCATAATAGTTATTTAATATTAGGCATTGACTTCATTGTTGGCACAAAAAATTCACGGAACAACATCCCGATATATTACATTATCCTTTTAAACCACGATTTTTTTTTTCCATATACAGATTACCTTTCACTGCAAGGGTTTTCTTTAGGATAAATTTTTAACTAACTTCGATCACCTGCAGAATCCTTCCTACAAGGGCACAGTTACAGCGTTTTTCCAAATCATCATAAAAAAAAAATAAAACAGGCTGGGTGTCTTCTTTTCTATTAATATTTCGATTTTTTTCCCCATATCCCTGAAAATTTCTTCCCATACCTCATCAGTATCTGCAACCTTCACTTTCTTTAATGTTTTTCACGACTAACTACACTTCAGCCAATGTCACATTTACAGGAACCTCACTGTACCGTTTTGCACCACCGAATCATATGTTTATCACAGTTCCCTTATTACCCTTTCATAATGGTCTCTCCGGCTGACCTTCCTATGTCCCTTTCTTTCTTTTTTTTTCTTTAATAACTCCAACTTTTGTAAATCTGACAGTGCATTTTTTGCCCACTTTATTAATATTCGTTGACACCATTTTAAAAATCGGTTTTTCAGTTAGAGACAAGATGAAAATATTTTCCTTTCCTCTCTATTTGAATTTTTCCTCCTCATACTTTACTGAAATCTTTAGAAAACTGTCATATAACTGTCTGACAATAATCGTTCATTTGTATTATGATCTATAGATTTCAACAACCGAGGTGCAAAAATGAACAGGTACCACAAGTAATAATTGAATGGAATATTGAATGAAAGTATGAGGATTATTTAATTATAAGCTTCATCACCAGTTTATACACCTGGAGATGAAAGTAAAGACGGAGCAACTACTGCAGAAGCTCAGAACACTGTATGCGTTTGAGCCGGGAAACGTTCTTGCAAAAGTAGATAAATTCCACGTCAGAAGCCTGTACGAAATTTTGATAAGGGTAAAACGAAAGTTGACTGCAATATGCTAGAATATATTTAAGAAAGCCATTTAGAATTTTGAATATATTATTCTAATGATAGGAAGTTAATGGTGAAATAGAAAAGGACTAGAGGAGCAAACAATGAAAGAGTTTATCTGTTTGCAAGACCGTATACAATGGAGAAAAAAAATCTAAAAGTAAAAACAATAGGGAAAAGTTAAGTAATACTGTAATTTTATCAGGAGAGAGAGAGAGAGAGAGAGAGAGAGAGAGAGAGAGAGAGAGAGAGAGAGAGAGAGAGAGGTGTCTAACCATACTAAACAGTAATATTTTTTAGTTTACAGCAGACGGATGAAGCCAAGTGATTTCAGATGTCGTTTGTTGATTGAACTGACTGGAATTCACAAATTTGACAAATTTGGTTAAATGAATTTCGTTAAGACTTCACTGGCCTTCCAAAAGATCCACTGACGTATAACAAACATAGCAAATATTGTAGTCCCGATCTGTAGCACAACACTATAATTCTGTAACCCAGAGGATCAACAAACGCAAATCTTACTACAGTTACTAATCAGTTTTCTGTGATGATCCTATATTTAACCTTACAATAGTTTTCTGTAACAAAGCTTTTCATTTATCCTCCTCCTCCTTAGGCCAAGACAGAAAAAACAAATGTTAAAGTAGGCCAGGCACAGCACGACAAACATGACAAAACAGAGTGGAAAGAGCAAGGATGTTACGGCAGGAAAGATAAACAGAGCTCGACGGGGAGGGGCAGGACAGGAAGCACAGTTTAGACATGAGGGAACACGACAGGCCAAGTCAGGTAGGAGAGGACAGAGAAAGATAAGACAAGCAGTTATATAGTTGTTCAAAAAGGAAAGAATGGAGTAAGCAGAGATAGGCAGAGAGAAAAGGACAGGGGTAGCAGCGTTCAGAGCATGCCAAAAAAGGCAGGGAAGTTAAGGTTGGGTAAGTCAAGACGGGACAAGAAAAAATGGAGAAGACAATGCAAGGCAGGGCAGTGCAGCACGAGGATGAGTAAGACACGGCCTAGCAGGCAGGACAGGACATTTCAAGGCAGGGCAGTCCAGGGAAGGTAAGACAGGCTGAAAAGCAAGAAAAGCGAAGGCAGGCAAGGCAAGATACTGCAGAGCAGGGTAGGTAACATGAGTCAGGTTAGGAAGGTTGGACAAGGCAGAACACAGCAGGTACTCGTAGGACAGAATCTTAGGCAGCAGCGATGGGCAGGTCGGGGCCGGATACATCCAGGTAACACAATGAAGGACAAGGTGTAACTGAGAAGAGTAAAGCAAAGTAGAACGCGGCAGTGCTGGGTAGGGTAAATTAAGGTATGCAGGATTCTGACAAGGATGTTCTCTTGAATTATGATGATGCCATAATTTTATATTTCTGTTACTTCCAGACCATCTGAGTTTACTATACAGAAAATTGCCATGCAGGAGGGAGTTCATTTGTCCCCTCAGCACGAGAGACAGGGAGACGTCTCGTAAGGTGAATGACGGAAGTTAAGACTAGCTACAACAAAATGAAGATGATGTCACGAGGTTAAAAACATTAAGACATGCAGATATTCCCATTCGTATTATTGCACGCGTCGTGTTTTACTGTTGATGTCGGCAAGCAATTTTACTCAACTTGGCAAAGACGCTGCTTTGCCAGCAATGAATCAGACAGACAAACATGCGTTACATTACAGGGAAAGTCATCATGAACAAGAAACTTCCCTAACGGGGTTCCCTGGCACTTCGTTCTCTCACCTCTACTTTTCAAAATATATATGCATTATATTCCCACACCACAACAATATACAGATGATATTGCCATAGCAACTACACATCATTTAACAAAATCAACACACTCACTACCAGAAAATGACGTTAATACACTTCAGGCAAGGGTCAACGATTATTAGATGACGATCGCTCCAGCCACGTCCACCACCAACACCATCACCATTGACAACTGTACTAACACAGATATACCCCAAACATCACACGTAAAGCCGTACCTGTTCGACATATCCCTCTCCACTAAGATCCTTTGAGTAACGTAAGACACTGCACACGCCTCCATAGACCACACACAAGACATACTGTAGAGTGGCAATGTCCCTTATGGCTAAACGCATTAAATGCACTTACAGTGAGTGGCTTACGACATCGGACTTGCGTTCAGGACCACGTGGAAGATATTAAGAGGCAGACCTGCCAAAAGTCTTCGCTCTCAGACCAATTGGAGCCCCCACAAACTCCTGAAAGTAGACAGTGTTCGCCGGATCACTAAATAACGTGTGGTCACTACCCGCTCAGTGCTAGTGTACCTTTCTTTCAAAAAATTCCTATCGGGATTATTACTCATGCATATAGCATTATACCATTATTATATTCATCTTAAATATTTTACTGACATTATAAATTAGATTTATGCTGAAAAGTTCTTCACAGAGTTTACTAAAAGCCATGAAAGCTTATGGTGTGTGTTTGCATTCACCACTTTTTTACTAAGTGTTATGAATCTAGGTGGTGGCGACCATCATCCACTCACTTGATGTAGTGCTGCCTACTTCTTCCTTAGATTTAATCATTCTTTTTCTGTGCCTGCCCTCCTCTCTTCCTATTTCTCTCATCTTTCCTGTCACTACTTAATGCTTTTCTTTCCGTTACAGGTGGCTTTACATTGAGTTACAAGCCAAATGGTTTCCTGTAAGCCAAGAAACCATTTACAACGCTGGGTGGTAACCATATAACCAAACCATACGTGCTCCCTACGTGTCAAGTGGGTTGGTGGAGGGTTAGTGCCCCTCCCTGTAAAACAAATAACTTAAAGTCAGATGGCCACCCCGTACGGGATTATGGCGTCTGGGCATAGATAGATAGATAGGTAGATAGTTATGAATCTCACTTGTTGGAAAAACTTATCATACAGTTTCCAAAGATTGTCATCTTTCATTTGGCAAATCCTGGCGTGATTCTATCCATTATACACTTAATAATATTAAGAATTGTACGGCAGAAATCGCACGGGGCCGAGATCAGCGACCCGAATTTTTAAAGGCCGAAATGTTCAAACACTTTAGTAATCCGCTGACAAGACAGTAACAACATTGCTGTCATCGCATTTCGTCACAGGCTAAACTCCCGCACTATGTTATCATTATCGTGTTTTCCAATCTGTTTCGTATTATCACCGTGTTTAGTGATTCACATCAAAGTCGTCTTGATGCAACTCACTCTCGGTAAACAGAGGTCACGAGTTTGTTTATGTGGTTCATACAATCTTCGATTCCTTAGGTACCATAATTCTTTCACTTGTTATGTACAGTCGGATACAGTAATTTCGTTATACCCATCCATTCATCCATCATCCATCATCCAATCCTACATTGCCCCATGAGGAGCATAGAAGCCCGGGGCTAGGCAGTTGGTCCCGACATTTAAGATGATAGTGACCAGCCTCACTCATCCCTGAGTGGCATTACATGAGCAATCAACCCCAACCACACCTTGGATATAAACCTTCACCGGCTTAATCTGATTGGAGCGCAATAATTACCCACGAAACCACCAGGTGCCAAAATTTGGTTATATGGTTACCACCCAGCGTAGTAAATGGTTTCCTGGTGCACAGGAAACCATTTGGCTTGTCACTCAGTGTAGAGTCACCCACAGGCTGAAGGAGGTGGAAAGAATGAAGGAATGAAAGATAGAAGAGGGAGTGTAAAGTCACCCGTAGGCAGAAGGACAAGGAAAGAATGAAGGAAAGAAAGACAGAAGAGAATGGAAGGAAAGAAGCATTTACCATTTTTCCTTACAGATGTACATCCAGCACCTAAAAACATGACAGTGATCAATACTCAGGCAACATAATAATAATTGCATGTACTGTAGACTGTCCCTAACTGAGATAGACGCAAATGACGACCTTCCATTTCATATATATTTTGGTTAATAAGCCATTTTTTCCAGTGTTATGTGTAGATAAATCAATGAATATCCTATTTTCAGAAAAGTAACACAAAAATTGTATAATAGAGGGTAATTCATGTTGACCACACTTTTGCATTCTACATTAAGTTGTCTGGCGAGTGGTGGCATTTTTTTCCAGTTTGAGGGAGGCCCCAATTACAGAGACAGACCTCTCCCTACTCCGCAAATAAGATATTACATCAGCAATGTTCGATGCTTGAGCTCCAAGTTTATCTAATATTCATTACACCTTCACAGCAATATAGGCCAACGGTGTATGTAGCAGCACTGATTGCACCACTAATATTCCCATAGCCCACTTACACTCTGACACTAAAATCCTCGTATTAGAATATATCTCTATATGAGAGAGACACACTACTATGCAGCAGCCGGTGCGAACAAGCAACACTCCCGTCGCTATATAACTGAGCCACACAATACAACTAGGCACAAAAAAAAAAAAAAATCACACCGCAGACATTATCAGACGTTCTTCAGTAACATCCCAAATCAATGAGGAGACACTTATATACCCACTTGATTGGCAGGACAATACAACACCTTGATCGACCACGATGGTACAAACTCACCCCAATCTTGATGTCCATCCATTAAAGGTATCTCCACATAGAAATGACTGAGTTTACTTACTTACTGTAGGCTTACACCAGGGTATCACCAAGCCCTCCTAAGTTATCAGCTTAGATTTCGGTTGGGTGTAATCAAAGACATGTGCCGAGCTTTCAGAAAAGGAGCACGCAACATACCACACATAATGGAGCACTGTACAGCACATGCCTCACTAAGACGCAGACACATCAGCAACGGAATAGGGAACCTATGGGAAAACCTACTAAGGCCTGTTTCTTAGTTGCAGTCGATGGGTCTGCTACATCAGGCGGACCAGGGTTAAACAACAACAGCAACAACAACTCAGCTTTCCAATGATGGCTTGGAGAAAAGGGATTATATATACATAGAATTCATTAATGAATGTTCTATGAGGTTTACCGTAGCTTGTACTAACTGCATGAATCTAAGAAAAACTTAGGTACATAAGGTGTCACCTTACTCATGAGGTGTTGCTGTTTGTGTTGTAATGGACTAAAGTTCAGACCAAGGGATTAGGAATTAAATAAAACTTACTGCCCTATCACATTCGGGGTGTGGGGCCAAGCTATTTAGTTCGAACGTGTGCGGCGAGTCACCAATTCTTCGCCCTTGACTTGTGTTATGATTATATTTACAAATCAGTCCCCAAAGTAGATGTAAAGTTTTATTAACGAAATCAAGGTTGTGTGCCAAACCCATTAGACCATCACCTGTCCATTTGGCTATAATTATGGTTGTCATTCAAATTTTCAATGGGTTCTTTGGATACAAGATAATATTCGTTTTGGCTTACCTAAAGATATAATTACATCTAGTGAGTGGATAGTCAGAATCTCCACCTTCCACCGTCATCATCATCAATATAATTATCATCTTCATCATCATCATCACCATATGATATTATACCAAATCATCCAATGTACCACCACAAAGGCTACGCAAAATCGCCCAGGCTCTGACGCATTACAATTTGAAAAATGTACGCACCATGTTATGACTGAAAGATACAAGAGAGATCAGCTGCTAATGTCACACGCAACTGTAAAATGCTGCCTGTATTGCTCCCTCCCCCCTTTCTCACTTCTCCCCTTTCTAGCCTTCATATGCTCTTTCTTTTCTCTGCCCTCTTACATCTCCCCCATTTCTCCCTCATACCAAAATGAGTTCGACAAATTAGAAAAAAAAATTGATCTGCGCTTCTGCGTTGTGCCCTTAATGGATACCGGTATATAAGGCACAAGGTTGAGCGTCTACTGCAGTGGCTGGTGTGAATGCAAAGTGGGTGGAGTTTCTGCCGGTGGGATATCACTGACAGAGTAAGGCTCCTCAACCAGCAATAATAGAAGGGTGTTTCCTCAATCACAGATACCTGTAATAAACAAATGTTTGACAATTCGTGCCAAGATATGGCCAGTAAAGAAATAATATTGATTTTATAATCCTGTTTGATATTACTGCTCAGCCTCCAGCGTAGTCGTATCTTAGTTCTTATAATACTCATGATACCCTTATATAAAAAATAAAAAAAATCCATCACAGGAAAAGATACTGTCCATACAAAATAAAATCTTGAATCCTACTGATGGGGAAATACCTATGTGAATAAAGTTAGCAATGTCAATTACCACCAAGTGAATTTTAATTAGGTATCACTTCAAGGAAAGAATTTTAGTGTTTACAAAAGATAAAGTTCATTGTTCACTAGCTGTATAAATTTTAAACATACCGGAATAATTATTCACTTATAATTGTTATTTAATTTTGAGTATTCACTTTATTCTTGGCAAAGAGTTCAAGACACAAAATTCCGATTCGTGCTTTTTTTTTTTTTCCCCTGTATACAGATTCCCTGTCACAACTCAAGGGATTTTTTTTCACGATAAATTTATAGCTAAATTCGACCACCTTTACAGCCCTTCACATAATGGCACAGTCACATTGCTTTTCCACATAAAGAAATCATCTACCCTCGGTGTCTTTTTCCTCTTTAATATATTTTCAGTCTTTCCCCGTACCTTTGACTATATCTTCTCATACCTCAAAAGTATTTGCTACCATAACTTCTTTAACATATTTCAAGACTCATTGTACTTCAGCCACTGTCATATTCAAAAGAGCCTCATTCCACCGTTTTGCACCCCTGAATTACGTGGTTATCGCCGCTCTGCTCTTACCCTTTTCATAATGATCTCTCAATCTATCCTTTTTCTCATTTTTAATGATGTCATTCCTCCGTTTGTAAGTCTCAGTGTATATTTTTCTCAGTTTATTAATACAATGAGCCACCTATATTTTATTTACTTTAAAGACAAACGAATAATTATTTTCCCGTTTTTTTTTCTTCGTTGTGTATTTTCTCCTCATTCTTTACTGATCTCTCCAGGGAGCACATCTACCTCCGTCTAAGAATTATCTTACATTTATACTACAATACTTTATTAATTCCAGCAACCGAAGTGCATAATTGAGTGGTACCAGGTGTAAAAATTTAAGATAATATTGAATGGATATATGCACACTATCTAGTTTTATATTTCATCAATTTATTTACCTGGAAATGAAAATGTTTGGAAGGATACAGAGCAACCACTATTCATGCAAAGCAGACTCAGTAAGATAAGTGCACGTAAGACAACTGAGGACATTTTAGTATGTGTTAACAGAAAGCTGAGTGCAATATGGTAAAACAATTTTAGAAAAGAACATTAGAATAATTAGTACGTTCTTCGTATGTTAAGAAGTAAAAAGTAAAACAGAAAATGACTGGTGGAAGAAATAATGGAATAGAGTTCATCCTATTATAAAGGCATCTGGAGTGAAGACAATAGAAAAATGGAAAAGTAACAAAAATATAGGGAGGCGTTAAGTAACGTAACTTAAACCGGAGAGAGAGAGAGAGAGAGAGAGAGAGAGAGGTCGATCCATACGAAGCAGTAAAATGGTACAGCTGCTTAGAAAGCAAATTCACTGTGGATGGAAGAAGCTAAGTGATTTGAGAGCTCGTCTGTTGTTTGAACTGATGCGAATTCAATCCCAGGTAGGGACAAGGACAAAACGGTTATTTTAAATTTCGTTAAAGCACACTTTAATGACCGTCCAGAAGATCCACTGACGTATCATAGCAAACATTGCAGAATATTATAGCCCACTTTACAGCACGGCACTGTATTAAAGGTAGAGGATCACATCAAAAGAAGGTCATACTACAGCTTGCTCTAAAAAGTTTTCTATAGTGATACCATTTTTAGCCTTACAATACTTTTCTGTAACAACGCTTCTTGCTTAATCTTCTTCCTCGTCCTCCTGCTGGAAACAAGCCTTTCACTCCCCATCCATGAAAAAACGTGGAGTGGGAAAAAGACCAGTAATACCAATGAACAAATCCTGAATGAAACATCATTACCATAACTGCAGTACTGACAACGAAAATTAGTGCTAAGGTGGTGAATGTGAAGGCTTGTGGTTCTCAGGATGATTGTTAGGCCGAAAAGCTCTGACTACTATATCAACTCCCCGAGTGGGACACACAACGATGCATTAATGAATGGAAACTTACGAGAATAGATAATGAAACAGTACAAGATAAAACGTGTTTCAGTCCCATTGTTCTCATAGTCTTGATTTTCTCGATAATACTCGTGAAAGAGCAAAAGATACTGTACGAGGAATCTCCCCAGTGTGCCAAGAGAAACAGGCATCATATCTTCGAAATTGTTGTTGGTCAAATGATCCATATAAAGTGCTTCATATTAATTTTGGGAGGAAATAAAAGTCTGTCTATGAAAAAAGGAAAAAAAGAGAGTGAGTATCGGGGGAGAAACATTTATTGCTCCCTCCTCGATACATTGTCCATCCATCACTCTAATCTTTTATCAAAGATTTAACTTCTACTGCCTCCACACCTCGTTGATTTCCACATTCACTTGGAACGTTCTTCTTGGCCTTCCTTACTTCCCACTGCCGTTTATCACAGTTATGTATACTTTTTTCAGGACCGTATCACATGCAGACTCTGTTAATGGTAGAAATTTTCTTCTAATTTGCACTAGTAATTTTGGATTGGTTTTCACGCGTTCGGTCCAGTTCAATAGTTGATGCCGGAAGGGTTTTTGTTATTCAACAGTATTTCAGCGTAAACTGTATGTGTGCCATGAGAAAGAAAAATACGGCAAACTGACAGATCTTAGATGGAAAATGATATTCCAGTTTTAGCTTTGAAATATATCATTCACTACAATATTTTCAGTAACCCCAAAATTAATTTGTATTTCTTTAAGTACTCCTCTGAGGGAACGAATCTAGATACCTAATGTTTTACTGAAATACAAAAGCAAGTGGTGTGGAACTAAAAAATGAAGTTCGGTGCACTTATGCAGTCAATAGAGGCTTTCACACATGCTAACAATAATTCCACTGCAAATCTGTCTAATGGCTGTTTTACGACTTATAAACGGTGGATGAAAAGCACATGAAGGAAGCAAGTTGAAATTACAGGTACGTGTACTGTATTTTAGATGTACAGTATGATCATTTTGGTTTCCAAGTTGATGGGTGATGAACAAAGATAAAGAGTAATATTTTACATTATGCCCATAATCTAACTGAACGCTTTCGGTTGACTGACGTGTAAAAGTTATTCTTGCAACCGCCTCGCAAACATGGTAAGGTCTGCGGTTGGAGAAAGGAGTGTACGAACTCGCCAAGGTTCTCATCAGAAAGGTGAAGAGATTTTTTCATATCACCATAAGATTCTAAACACTGTTTCATCGTGATGAGGTGAAGTAAGGTACGTAAGAATAATTAACCTGGGTCCTTAAATCTTTATTACAGTGAGAACAACTACGTAAGTACTGAATTCTGTATCCTCAGAGCCTTTCATTAATGATAATATCTTAACCCGCCCCGTCCCAACTGATTTCCACCACTGACTCCCCCCAATCCCAACCAATTTTGGATTCTTTTTTTTTTTTTTGGCTCAAATCACCGCTTTTGGTGAGAAACATCGAAAATTCATAGAGAAATCGCTCACCTGAGGTTTAAAATACTCAATACAGGTAGCAGTACCCCGTACCTTACTGGGTTATCTATCAGGCTGGCTCCAAACAAAATGAGATCTGTGGGAGGGTAACTATTCCACACCACTCATAAACGGTATTTATTTATTTATTTGGTGCGAATTTATATGTAGTACGAGAGTATATTGGTTTCCATACACTAATATAGGCAATATAAGCATTGTTTCACTCACCAAACACATCAAAATACCTGACCTTTATTGGCGACATTACCTGATCATCATTTCTGACTGTTTCTTCCTCTAATGCTACTTAAACTTTGTCCTCCGCATTGTCATCGATTGGGGAATCACTCTAGCCCTGAATTTCATACCGTGGCTCAACATGTCTTTTCTGGCCAGGTCACTGGTAACAGGTGAATTGCTGAGACAATGGCATGCAGTGGGGGGGAGGTCATGTGGGGTAAGGCATTGTCCCTGCCTGGCTTCTTGTACAGGAAGGTGTCCTGTGTATATGTACCAAAAATCATGCGCGAAAATTGAAAATTGTGCAAATTAGGGACCTTGCAATTGATGCACGTTTATATATGTCAATGGGTCTGACAGTGACAAAACGTGTGGACGTATATATACATCAACGGGACATGGCGAGTTAAGTGTTTGGTGTGCTGCATGAAGGTGACTTCATATGATATTGTGTGGTGTAGTGTGGTGTGATATGTCTCCACTAAAGACACTAAAGTCTGTGAAAACAAAAAACCTCTTGTCCAAAAATTGTTAGAGACAAACTGCTGGAGCCGATTTAGGAGATACTCCCACATCTAATACTGGGATGACTTACCTGAATAACAGTGGGAGAGCCTTTATGTTGATTAATTTAATAAAAGTGTCTCTATGGAACTATGGATGGTTAGTATGAGATTTCAGTATTATAGATAGATAGACAGATAAACAGATTAACTGATATACGAATGCAGAACCCAAAATTCACAGAACAGATCAATATTGCGGGAGAAAGAAGTAATTCTCCTTTGCAACAGTATGCATCACTTGCATGTAGTCTGCCGAATCACTCTTCCACGTGGCATCGCACTGAGAGGATCGAGTCCTTATTTCTGGCGTTTATTTTTTCTTTACTAGTGCAAGTGACTGCAACTTACGTCCTCAAACCACTATGGCAGGTTTGAATGAGCAGAGTGTGCATATATATATATATATAAACAAGTCTACGAATGATACACGCACTTTAAGAAAGGCAACATGTCAGTCAAAGACTCCACATCCTGGCAGTCCTTCAGCCTCTCAAAGACTGTAGATGAAAATATCGAGAAAATTCGACAGGCAATCTTGGAAGATTGTCGTCGCATTATTGAGAACTAGTGGAGGCCACAGACGTTTCTTGGAATTCAGTTGTTTGGATCTTGACAAGATCTTGCCATACACCGAGTCACAGCAAAATTCGTCTCCTGTCTTCAAACAGAAGATCAGAAAACAAATCATGTGAATTGTTTTACAACTTGGTGGAACAGCTGAGTAATGTCCCAGAATTTCATTCAAATGTCATTACGGGTGATGTGACCTGGGTTAATAGGTATGACCCCGAAACCAAACAGCAGTCCAGTCAGTGGAAGACACCAACATATTCAAGACCACAAAAAAGCACATCAAGTCAAGTCCAATCAAGACAATGTTGATTATCCTTCTTGTCCTTGAGGAAGTTGTCTAAACAATTTCTTCTCCATGGGCAGTCTGTGAAGCAGCAGTTTTACATACCACTGCTGAGGCGTCAATGGGGAAGCATCAGGCACAAACGCCCAGAGAAGTGGCGCACACAGAAAAGCCTCTTGCATCACAACAATGCCCAATCACACAAAACGTTGTTTGTTCGAAAATTTTTGGCTGAAAACAACGTCACTGTTGCTCCTCACCAAACGTACACGTCAGATTTCGTTTAATCTTATTTTTCTTTGTTCTCCAAGATTAAGTTTGAACTGACAGGAGGGAGAATTTACAACTTAGAAAAAAAAAAGTAAAAAAAAAAAAAAAAAAGCAGGAGTCTCTGGGCAAGGTCATGAAAGACGACTGTAGGAAGTGTTTCCAGGAATGGCAAAAGTTCTGAAAGAGGGGTATAGCGTCCAAAGGGAGTGCTTTGATGAAAACTAAAATGGATTTTTTGTAAGTTTTGCATTTTTTAAAATCTTCCAGGAATATTTGGGTCCCCCTTCGTACACACACACACACACACACACACACACACACACACACACACACACATATATATATATATATATATATATATATATATATATATATATATATATATATATATATATATATATATATTTTGCCAGACTCCTTAATCCCATAAGGAATGGCCACAAACAAACCGCCTCCATGTCGACCTGTCCCCTGCCATTCCATTGCCCTGCTCACAGCTCACACACCCCTCTCTTATATACCTCTCCACTCCATCCCTCCATCTCATCCTTGACCTCCCCCTCCCTCTCCCCCCCTCCACATCAGTCACATAAACTCTTCTCGTCAGTCTTGCTTTCCATCCTCTCCACATGTCCAAACCACCTCAGTGTGTTTCTTTTAACGCTTCCTATCACATCCACATCCACACCACAATGGTTCTTCACTTCCTCATTTGTCAGTCTCTCTCTCCACGTGACTCCACATGCTCTTCTCAAATACCTCATTTCCACTGCTTTCCCTCTTGACTTCTGTCCCTCCAACAAGGTCCAAGCTTCACTTCCATACGTTAGAGTTGGTATCACAATACAGTCATGTAGTTGCATTTTCACTTCCATGCTCAGTTTCCTGTTTCTTATCACTGCTTTCAAGGAACCAGCAGCCTTTCTTCCCTGTTGTACCATTTCAAGCACTTCACCCTTTAAACTTACATCCTTACTCATCACACTACCCAGGTACTTAAATGCTTTCATATTTTCCATTTCCCCCTCATCCAACCTCACTGTACATTTCACTGACTTCATTTTTCTCGAAGACCATAACTTTACTCTTCCCTACATTCACCTTTAGATTCCGTTTCTTACACACTCTCCCAAATTCATTCATCAAGCCTTGCAGCTCCTCTTCGTTTTTACTTAACAACACAGTATCTTCTGAAAACAACAGTACAGGTAGTTTTCAAACACTGCCCTCTCTCACTAGGACCGCTCCAACATCCACTGACCTACCTTGCATATCTTTTATAACCCCATCCATATACAGATTGAACAACCATGGAGACATGACACATCCTTGTTTCAATCCAACCTTCAAATAGAAAAATTTACTCAGTTCACTATTCACACGCACTGCGGCCTTAGCACCCTCATACATACTCTTCACGGCTTTCATCAACTTCCCGTGTACTTCATATATTCTTAATACTTTCCACAATCCCTGTCTATCCACCCTGTCATATGCTTTCTCCAAATCCATGAAGGCTGCATACAACTTCTTTCCCTTCTCTAGAAACTTTTCCACTAAAGATCTAAGAATGAATATCTGATCGATACAACGTCTTCCCTTCCTAAAACCTCCATGTTCTTCTCCAACTAATTCCTATTTTATTTCCCCAACTCTGTCAATAAGTATCCTTCCATATACTTTTCCTATTACACTAAGAAGAGAGATACCCTGATGATTACCATACACTTCTTTTTCCCGTTTTCCTTTGTACAGGGGAAAAATTATACCTGACTTCCAATCCTCCGGGACTCTACCTTCCTCCTAAGCCAATCTGCACATCTTCCACATATATTCGACTACTCTCTCTCCCCTATGCTTCAGCATTTCACCACACACTCCATCAGTTCCTGGGGATTTCGTCATTTTAACCTTCTTCATTACTTCCACAATTTCCATCCTATTAATTTCTTCCTTTCTTCCCACATCCCTCCTTCTACCAGCCATTTCCCAGCCACTTATACTTGCACTAGTTCATTCTCTATGTTCAACGATTCCTTAAAGTGTTCTCTCCATCTGCTCACTTTTTCTCCCTTGTCCACTAGTAATATACCATTTCTAGTTTTCACTTCCCAGCTAGCTTCTTTGGCAGCTTGTCTAACATTCTTTACCTCTTTCCAGAACATTTTCTTACATTCCCTCACCTTTACACTCAAGTTCCTTCCAAATTCCTCATCCACTCTTTCCTTAATCTCTCTTACTAATCTTTTCACCTCTCTCTTCCTCTCTTCATATAACTCTCTCTTCCGTCTCTCAGCTTCTTCCACACCTGTGTCTCATCGACTCAACAAATGCTTTCTTCTTTTGTGCCACAGCCTGTCTCACCTCTTCAGTCCTCCATGCTGTTCCTTGCGCCCTCTTTCGTCTTCTGTTCACCTCACACACCACCTCACATGCTACCCACATTTCTTTTGTAAATATCTTGCATACACCTTCCACATCCCCCATCTTCTCCAGTTTATATTTACCCAATCGCTCCTCCACTTTCCTCTTATATTCTGCCTCTTTCCCACCCTCTTGTAATTTTTCCACTCTCCTTGTATGTACAACTTCCTCCTGTCCTTCCCTTCTTCTGTTTCTCCATTTTATTTGGACTTTAATTGCCGTGTCCTGACCAATTTTTTATCACTGACTCTCCCCAGTCCCGGCTGATTTTGAAAAGTTTGTTTTTGGCTAAAACCTCCGCTTTTTATGAGAAAAATTGGAAAATGCTCTTTAAATTGCTCATCTGAGCTTTTAATTGAGTTATACAGGTGTCCCTCTGAATACCTGGTACTGTCTTCTGTGGGGAATGCTCCAGAGAAAACATTTTCTATGGGAGGAGTAACTAATCCAAACCACTCCTAAAAGGTTAATATTTATTTATTCGGTATGAATTTATAAGCAGTACAGGAGTATGTTGGTTTTCAGACAATAATGTAGGTGATATAAGCATTGTTTCACTCACCAAACACGTCAACATACCCCACTTTCTTTACGATGTTACCGCCTCATCACTTCTGCTTGTTTCTTCCTCTGACTTGTTTCTTCCTTTGTCCTCCACCTTGGGAATAACTTTCGCCTTGAAATTCATGATTGGAGAGACCTTGGCGCGACATGTCTTTACTAGCCAGCTCACTGCTAACAGGTGAGTTACCAAGAAAATGGCATGCAGGGGGGGGGAGGGGAGGACAGGCGGGGCCAGGTAGTGTCTCTGCCTGACGAGGGGTAGAGGAAGGCCTCCCACATATGTCTACCAAAAATGTGCAAATGGCGGACCTCGCAATTGCCACCGTGACAAAACTTGGGAATGTATCCATACGTTGTTGGGACGCCTCGGGTTAATACTGACCACCACCAAGTGGTGGTCAGAAAGTCCATTCTTCCAACCCCTATATACTCTCGCATCCATTACACACATCATCCTTTCATCCACACACACATAATCAATCATTGCCTTTTGTTCATTCAGTTCACCACCCACCTTTCTCATCACTCGCCACGTATACCTGTCGATCATTTTGTGCCTCAAGAGGGTAATAGCTACCACAAACCCCCTCCCAGCACAAATGTCCAGTAAAGCACTACCATTTAAATCCATCTCTGCAGGCACACTCCACTCACCAACTACTCCATCCACCTTCCCGTTCCCTACTTTCCCATTCATATATCCAGTCAAAAACACTCATTCCTTTCACACTTTTCTATGCATGCTTCCACATTTGTCCAGAACTTTTCTT
The DNA here is from genome assembly GCF_032717465.1 of Coenobita brevimanus. Taxonomy (NCBI): domain Eukaryota; kingdom Metazoa; phylum Arthropoda; class Malacostraca; order Decapoda; family Coenobitidae; genus Coenobita; species Coenobita brevimanus. The sequence continues at coordinate 59,310,145 of NC_136993.1, read as the reverse complement.
TCACTCTGCACGATCTTGCATTGGAGCATACACGCACACAGTCGCCCACATTTGTAGTCTAACTTTCAATCTTGCCAACAATCCTCGAGCCAAGTGATCCATACTCTCTTATATTCTCCCTCCATCTGTTACAACAATACACACTCCTTCTTTTGCCCTCTCATTCTCCCTACTCCTGCGCATATATCCCAACCGTACTCCCATTCTCTCACACTCTTACCTAGCCATTTAGTTTCCGTTAACCCACATACATCCACTATTGCATCCTCAAGCACAAGGACAATCTCTCTTTCTTTCACCTCATCATTTGCACCCCTTACATTCCAAGTAACCATCCCTATCGTGTCCTTTGTTAGGCCCTTAGTCGTCACCTTTTGGTCAGTCCTGGTCCTAGGCTTCCTGTTCTTGTATGTAGATAGTTGTTTTCCACGGAGGGGAAACCCTCCGCCAACCCACTTGTGTCACGTAGGCAACACATGTTGGTTGGTTATAAGGTTACCACTCACCATTGTAAATGCATTCCCGGTTTACAGGAAATCATTTGGCTTGCCACTCAGTGTAGAGATATCCCAAAAAACAGAGTACCACTAAGTGGGTGGATTATGTGCATCCCCACGTAACATAAACGACAGATACTGTATATATATATATATATATACATAGGATGTCACAGAACTTGACGAACCAGGTTTAGGCTAGTGCATGTGAGTTAATGGGGAGGGAGTAACAGGGAGATGAAAACGGAGGATGATGTTGAGGGACGGGGTCAAGGAGTACCGTACAGTATATTAATGAGGGTGGTATGAGTGAAGGGAGGATAGCCATATAGCCAATGGCATGATGCCATTGAGATGATTATGCTGGTGATCACCCCATCCAGGATAAACGCACCTAGCAATGGACTGAAAAATACTTATGGTACAGTATTTACCATGAACCACCTCTCCTCTCCAAGTCCTTTAACCAGATACTTGCCATAACCATATGGCCCTATTAAGATGAAAACATCTTCGTAACAGTGGCAGTAGTAGTAGTAGTAGTAGTAGTAGTAGTAGCTGTAGTAGTAGTCGTAGTGGAAGGATGATTATATTATTATCGTATTTTATCTTTAATTAAAGGCTCCAACATGCTTGCATGCATCTACTTTGGTCACCTAATGGCGGTTTTCCCTGCTACTCGATCTCTGGGAGCCACCCAATTCAGTCCCTTATCCCTGGGGTCACATTCTATTACCTCATCACAGGTCTTTTTATGTCTGCCTCTTGCAATCCTACCCGCGACGTTCACATTTCTCACCTACACCCATTTATCATCCTCGTTCTTTAAACATGCCCAAACCATCTCAGTCTAACCCTCCTTATCACAACACTAATACCTTCCAGTCCTTTATTTACCGATTTATGATGATGACGATGATGATGATCACTGGTAGCAATGGTAGTAGTAGTAGCAGCAGATCTTGTTTTTGTTTTGGGTCCAGCCAGATTTGTACGTGAACCAAGTAGACTGCAGTCTGAAACTGCCATTCTCATAAGGTTCATCACATTCTCCCATGGAATGGGAGCTGAAAGACATTTTTATAGGAGGATATATTGGTGCCAGGACTGAGAGGCGTCTATTTCGAACAACTGCTAGAAATGAATGAGTTAAAGAAAGTTGTTGCATATAACCCTTCGATTTCGAAAAGTTTCCATTAAGTTTATTAAATGCATCCAGAGGTAGCGAGCCTCAACTGTATAACATGTTTTCTTAGTGGAATGCTCAGTGTTATAATCACACACGAGAAAATGCAGGTCGGTGGTTATAAAATTGTCACCTTCTCTGACAGGGCCAGGAAAATGTACGGACATAATTATAAGACCAGACCTGTAATGATGGATCGCCTGCGGATCGTGTGGATGTGGCTGGGAGGCCTGTCAGTGCGAGACATAGTTCATGGAACAGGAGCAAGTACCTCCACTGTCTACCGCTGGATTCATCGTTGGCAGAAAGAAGGAACCGTGGAAACAAGACCAGTGATAAAGAGGCGCCAGTGTCTAACCACCTCTGCGGGAGGAACCAGTGCTCCAGAAGTCAAAGTTTTCCCCCTTCCTCAGCGATCCTCCATCATCCCCGCTTTTTATTAGTCTCGTTTTTTTTGTATCATCCTCAAAACCCACGCTGCAGTAAATACCTTTCCGTAGCATTCACCCAGGGATTTACCACATATACTAGTTAGGCAATGACTCTGAAGTAACTGCTGAACTATCCTTTTCAATTCGGATACGCATTTATAACTTATTTGTAATACCTCTTGCCGACTTGACTGAGGTTAGGAGAGATTTCTCCATCTGGCAGTGTTAGATATAGCCGCCATAAACCCCTTAACTAAACAGGGCTCTTGTAAATGGTATGAAATAGTTCTATGGTAGAAATTAAAATAGCAGAAAAAGGAAACGAGATATATATATATATATATATATATATATATATATATATATATATATATATATATATATATATATACATATATATATATGTATATATATATATATATATATATATATATATATATATATATATATATATATATATATATATATATTTGACTTCTGATCCGAAGGGCTAACATACCTTTTAGCTCCACCGCGATTTGTCATATCACGGCAGGAATTTCAGAATGAGTTTGTTCTCTGGTCAATTAACCTTTTTGCATATTTTCCTCCGGCCATCAGGAATTTATTAAGGATGTCTTCAGAGCTGAACAGATTTGCACTGGTAATGAATGAGTTTAATAGAATATGAACTTGTATTAAACAATTAAACAAATTACTATGTTAGCAATATATCTTACTCCTTTCTCCTTCAGTATGATGAAGTATTACAACCTTTGTTCTTGCTAAGATAAGAATTAAGATGTTATTCAGCACAAGAGGAGAATTCTGGTGTTGCTACGGTTATCAGATATAAAGACATTAATTAAATGAAATTCATTCCATAGACCAAGTGAACTCACCTACAAAATTTTACACATCGTATAAACATACAAAGGAATACAAAGGAAAGCAAACAGTAACAGATCTTATGATTCATTCTAGGTTGTTTGTTACAGAGTAGGCTATGAGTACAAGATTTAGTTCTACATCCTGAAGGACAAGGATAGTAAAGCAAAAAAGCTCCACCCGCCTCCAACCCCTCCAGTTAAAACTGGCAGGAAAAAGTGAGAAGGAACACCATGCAGCATGGGAAAACTGACATGAAAATTTCGTAGGAAAGACTGAAAGGGAAAAGTTACATTCTGTAATACTTTATCTACAAGCTATCAAATTGAATAACCCGAAAGAGAAAGTAATAAAGTAAACTGAGTAATGAAATAAATAAAGAAGGCATAACATTATCAATGGGTACACTGAGTTTATGGGGCGTCTACAGACACAGTGAGGAAACTGCACAGTGTGGATGTTCATGGGTGGTGCAGCAGCCTTGCCTGGCAGCAGTCAATCAGGCCCCAGCTCCATTCACTCCACTGAGACGTGGAATTTTCACATGCTGGACAAATGCACAAGTTACCTCCTGATGCATTGACCCTTGGTACATAAAAAAAAAAAAAAAAACATCCCGATGGTGGTCACTTAACTAACAGGGACCTTCAGTGATCCACAGCTCATTACAGCTCGAAAGTAAGAGTAGTGACCGTTAATGCAGGGTTATCTGTGCAGAAACTCAAGGTTATCAGTGCAGAAATTCAGGGCTATCAATGTACAGTCGTGGTCATAAATAATCACCTATCCTCCAGTACTCCGTGCCTCGGGCTGCCTCCTTTATGCACCGCAAGTCACAGTGGAGCAAGAGGGGCTGAGAGGGAGGGGTCCGAGAGAGAAGGGTGGGAGGTGAATGATTGTGTGGGGGTGGAGTAGGAGTAAGGGAGGGGAGGGAGGGAAGGTAGGGGAGGGAGAATGAATGCGAAGCGGTGGTCACATTATTTTCTATTTTCTTTCATACAGGACATGATTTCAAGGAGTTAATATTCGGTAGATAATGGTGCTTTACATCTTGAATACCGGCTTCAGATAACAAGCTTTAGATTGGTGGTGATATCAAGGGCTGGCTCGTGAGAGAAATATACTGACGTATCAGATCAAACATTAGTGTAGAGCCAGATATTTGTGATTATCCGTATATTTTGATTTCGGACGCAGAATGGAATTTGGATGACTTTGACTTCCGTAATACTTAATTAAGAAACGTCCTCTACCCTTAGATGTAATTAGTTCTGGAACTAAATATCATATGCAACCTTTGGCATTGCGTGTCCACAGTAAATATGATCATACCCTCGGTAGACACTCCCTCTATATAGTCACAATCGTGCCAACAATTTTATGACATCTCTAAATGAAAAGGCTGTTTAAAAACTGTGCATAAAAGATAAATAAATTTGATGTCTGTGCACATGGATGGATATAATTACGGTATCTCTCTTAAAATGTTAGAAGGAAAATAAAATCCTACCCAAACTCCCAAAATATATCTATGTCAGTGTTTACTGACATTGATAAAGCCAAAGCAACATGGAAAGCCTTAGTAAGTAGTCCAGTTTCCTCCTGCCTCGTAATAACCTCTTGCAGTCTTCACGGCAACGAGAAAACAATGTTGTTGATGGTTTGCTGCATGGTTTCGTCTGAACAGCTAGAGGAGGCAGGCCTGTATCCTCTCGTTCTCTGGCTCCCACGCGTTGACAATCTAGGCCCACATAGTCTTCATGGCTCTGCACTAATGTTTGATCTGTCATGTCAATATATTTCTCTCACGAGCCAGCATTTGATCTAAAGCTTGTTATCTTACGCCGCTACACAAGATATAATGCAGCGCTATCTGTCATAAGAGACTTTGTATCTTCCTGTAGTGGAGTTTTGTTGTTTAGTTATATATATATATTAGACCTGTGGATGAGCGGTTGTTATATGTGAGTAGCTTGTAAGCGGATAATCTTCGTTTCCTTTTTGTCGTGCAATGACAGGAGAGGTAAAGAATAGTATGGGACTATTTTTATTTGTCTTGGAAATATTAACAGTCTCTCACACACGAGTGAAGTATAAGTAGAGTCCCGCCTGCTACCTCCCTGTCTCTTTCTCACTCTCTCTCTCTCTCTCTCTCCCATGTTGCTAGGCTCGTTCTCCCTACTCCCTGCCGGTTCTATGGCCTGTCTCCTGAGCTCTGCTTCCAAAATTCTAGTGTAGCAGGGGTCGTGTCACGTGTGTTACACTGTGGTTGGAAAGTTCTAGAAACCTGTGTGTGAGTATGTGTGTATGTGTGTGTATGGTCACGAGGCGCTGTTGTATGCCTATCAAGCATTAGAGTGTGTAAGCATGTTTAGCATTGCTCGATTCTCGCAGACACAATACCTTCTCATCATCTGACTTTCTGTTTCTATCTGTCTGTCTATCTATCATAACATATCTACCGAATATTATCTCCTTTATCATGCCCTGAATGAAAGAAAATAGACAAGTAATGCGACCACCGACCACTTCGCATTTTATTCTCCCTCCACTACCAGCCCTCCGTCCCCTCCCTAACTCCACCCTCACACCATCACTCGTCCCCCCATCCACCTTCCCCTCTCTCTCTGGCCCCTCCCTCTCAGCCCCTCGTACTCCACTGTGACTTGCCGCGCATAAATGAGGCAGTCTGATAAACGGGGTAGCGGACGATAGGTGATTTTTTATGACCACGACTGTACCTGTGTCTAGCATAGCCCAGCAGTTCTCTTACACTCCTAGACGATGATGTCCACTGTTCATATTAAAAATATACTATGACCGTCTCGATGATGGACTATTCTAATGATACGGGGGAATTTATCCCAAATCGACCGGTCTCATGAAATCTTACTAATATCAGTTTTAATCAAATATTTCTTGCGCTATGTCCCAGCCATGAGTCCAACTCGAGTCCATTCAGACAATAGATAACGTTTAAATTCACTTGACCACCATAAAGAAAATATCTTATTGATGTATAGTATATTTCAGATCCTTTTGTCCCTGAACCTCAAGCCTGTCCATCCCAGCCATCATTTCCTGTAGACATAATATTGAGGTCAAAACCTGTCTCCAGCTGTTAACCAGCATTCAAAATGTCATCTGGTAGATCAATAGATGGGAAGGGAGGTTGGAGGATGTGATGTAGGCACTAGAATATATCTCATATTACAATATGCAGGATGCAGTTTCTACTGGAGTCATACACAGCTTCTTACAAGGAATGTCAATCCACATAATGTATTTCCACAACCTTGTTGTCCCAGACCATCAAGACTACTTAACACATGATGTATCTCAATCTCTTCGTTGTCCAGAACGGAAATCTACGAGACACTACATCACACACACACCCTTCAGGTCAGAAGGGGTTAGACAGAGCCCGAGAATACGATCCAGGGCAGAAGGCAGGAGATAGGGTCAGCTAGAAGGTTTTGCCGTCACGCTACGTTACACTGAAATACACACTTCGATATACCTATGTACAATAAACTTTGTAACCCAAGAGTGCTCTGTAACTCACCTCGCTTATGATACACAAAGGGGGAAGGTGAGAAAGAGAGAGAGACCTACCTATTCACTCTAGTCGACGACACACCATTTTACTAAGCATCAGCAAGTTTGAGCCATACGACGCCTCACGACTTTATACTGGCGGTGCTTCGACGATCAACAACCAACCTCCCTATCACTCTACGTCTATCTACGGCGACGCTCATAGATACTGGCAGCAGCGGTGAACAATGGTAAACAACGTTAAACAACGCTTATCGATAGTGAAGCCCCCTAAATATAGAATACGGTAAAACAAAAATAAATAAATGATAATACAAACATTTCCCTGGCCATACATAAACTTTCAACCTTCTGGCAGACTGTAGCAGTGACAAAGGGTCAGACAGGAAAACACAGTGTCGTTTTTGGTTCATTCATTCTGTCAAAACCAGAAGAATTTTCGCATGAGGAGTATATTATTAGTGGTCCTGTCTGTCTGTCTCTTACTAATTTAGGTGTTAGGTGTTTTATTCCTATAGCCGACACCACCAAAGCCACATCATACCAGCCAGCATAATATTACGCCCTGTCACACCACCCACCAAGAACAGCGTTAAGTGCTCGGAAAGTCTTGCATCTATAACCTTTGCACAAATTTCAGTATACGAGAGAATGTATGCAATGATGACGTCAGTGTTCTTGGAAATAACGCCATCCTTGGCGACTGCAATGTTCTGTTTTCCTTCATGTACTCCACATTAGTGATGAGATTAAAAGAATTTATTTACTCCTAAGCATTTGTTATTTTGTCATGAGAGAGAGAGAGAGAGAGAGAGAGAGAGAGAGAGAGAGAGAGAGAGAGAGAGCTACACGGAACTAAAATGAAAAGTAATCCTCAAAAGGCCTTACAATACAGTATATGCTGAGGAAGTACCATGAATGTTAGCGAGTTGCCAAGTACATGTTGCTACTCTAGTAGTAAGAGAAGAATATAGCAATGACGAAGGCTATCCCCACCCACATTTTCCATTCACACTGCTTGCACAGACCAGTTCTTACACCTAGCCCTAGTCAGGCCAAAACAGGAAATAATATAGGGAAGGAGGAAATATTCAACCAATCAGTAAATTCGGAACGACAGTGAACATTTCAACCATGCCTTGAAGTGCTCCAACATGGGGGTGTCTAATACCTCTATAGGTACCTGATTCAAGGTTATTATAAATCATGTACGAGAAAAAAACTAACTAATGCGTCATGATGGATACATTACAAGTCAATTGTTACTGGTTCATGAAGGATTTCTTTAAAAAGCCTCGTAAGTGCATCACACAAGCAACGACTTTTTAACAATATGGGGTTCTGTGTTTGCAATCTTCCCTGATATTCCATATGCCTGATGGATGGGATCAGTTTAGCAGTCTGCACCTGAACTGTGTTATGAATCATGAGTTCTTTCTTCAGGTTCAGCGAGAAAACTGCCCAGCATAATCTAGATGGCGCCTTGCTGGCACACAGGACAGTTGTACAGAAAGAAGAATAGAAGATTCTCCTTTTTTTTTGTTCAGTAAGTGAACGCACTCGTTGGGGAACTTGAGGTTAATAGTATTACTGTAAGTTCTCTTTGGTCTTTTCCGGTTCACTACTGCCGATTACACAAACTAACAAAGGCCAGTTGGTTCATGGATTTTCAAGACCAATATGTATCACCTTGCAGTTGTCTAAGATGAACAGTATTTTCCTCCATTCACACCACTTATATTTTTATAAAGTCCCTAATTAGTAATTCTGTCTTCTGAAGTTGCTCTTGTTGCAACCGCTGGCCCAACACACTGCGAAATCAATGAACCGCAGAAAACTTACGACTTCCACCAGTAGCATTAGCATGACTTTTCTGGAGGTTACAATGAAGGACTCTCATTGTTGTGGTACCGTGGTGCATGTGGTGAGTAAGTATAATTTGATTTAAGAGAAAGCACAGCTGTGTGGACAGCTCGTGGACTGTATTTTGTGCTGGTTGTTGCAGGGAAGCGTGGTGGCCATATTGCAGTCTGGTTAGGTTTACTCATGTTTCTCTGGAAAGGGAAATTTTTGTTGGGTGTATATCTGGTGGTGGTTCTTGGAGTATGCCGTTTGGCAGAAGGTTTTGGCTGCCTGTGGTGGCTGTGTTTACATACGTGTTTGTGAAGTGCAGTGTTGGGTGGAGGAAGGACTTTGATGTTCAGATATTCAGTGTTGTGTTGGGCAGTTGTCCGTTTCTTGCTTGTTTGTGGACGGGGGTGATGGAAGATATAGTTGCAAGAGTGGGATAGGTCTAGAGGCTAATCAATGAACTGTGTGACTCTCAAACTCAATTATATACTGTGTATATATATATATATATATATATATATATATATATATATATATATATATATATATATATATATATATATATACACCCAGGCTGCTTCCCCCAAGGAAAAGGAGGTAGCTGAGACAGGACGACACACTTCCCATTTACTCATCCATTCAAACACATTTATTTGCATCTTAGCCCCAAAGGGGAGAAGGGACAGATCATCATCGCACCACACCGCACAAGGGTCAACTGCGCAGTGCAATCAGTGACATCCGCAGCAGGGCCCGACAGCAGAGCGGGTTTACCCATGCCACATCATAATAGACCCATCCCCTTACCCTCACCTGACCTGATTAGCTGATCAGACCAAATGCGGGAGAATGTCCCCTCAGGGCTGCGTCATCATTTATTCATTCACAATTTCTCTCCATTTATTGCTGTCACCCACAGCCACTCTTCCTTGCTCAACAGACATCCCTCTCATCTCCATCCTATTCTTGGTCTCCCTCTCAGCCTTACACCTCTCACATCAGATCTAGTTATCTTTTTCACCAATCGCTCATTGTCCATTCTTTCTATATGCCCAAACCATCGCAACACCCTCTGCTCAACTCTATCAGTCATCTCCCGAACAACTGCAGTTCTTCTTCGCACTTCATCATTTCGCACTCGATCCATACGTGTCACTCCACACGAACTCCTCAGACACCTCATCTCCATTACATTCAAACTTTTCCTCTCTGCTACACCCATATTCCATGTTTCAGCCATATATATATATATATATATATATATATATATATATATATATATATATATATATATATAGATAGATAGATAGATAGATAGATAGATACAGAGAGAGAGAGAGAGAGAGAGAGAGAGAGAGATAGTTTTCCTGCATCCTGTAATTATTCTTAAGGCTTTGCTTTGAGCCTTTGAAAACCTAGCCATAATTGTCTTGGTTACGGTTGTGGCCCAGCTTAGGCTAGTATAGTTTAAGGTTTTTCCAAAGGATTATTTATAAAAATGTTTCATGGAATCTTTCCATTGCCTAAAAGCGGTGCTTGGGAATGATTTGAAGACATCGAATTTATAAGTTGCCTTTACACTCACGTTTTTCTGTTGCCGAGAAATTATCATAAATGCGTCCAAAATATCTCCTGCAATTTTGAGGTGTCTTTTGCGTGGGATTGGTTGGTTAAAGAGGGAAGCATGAAGGTGAGATTCGTGCTTCTCAAAAATGAGTAGGGGTATGGTTGATTCATTTGGAGAGGCATTGTTGTGTTACGCCTTATCCATATTTTAGCGAGTTCAAATACAGTTCTAGTTGAGCTGCTGCTTGTTTAGCTTTGGGGTGTTGGCATACGACGGTGCTGCTATTGAATGAGAAGAGATTGGCAGGTCGCAGAGGAAGTAGTTGAATCGTGGGGGAGAAAGGATGGATCCTTGTCGGACGCCGATAGTATTCTAATTTTTTTTTTCTTTAGGTCTGGAACAATACCTGGACTAGGCTACCTAAAAGGATGTTGGTCATCCATTATACATACATATATATATATATATATCATCCGTTTGAGTATCCACTGCAGGACCGGCCTATCCCGACCGAAGTCGGGACGATACAGCCAATGTATCTCTACTAAGTGGCTTAGGCTGTCTGGTAGAGATTGTACGTAGGTTGAGAAGTGCTTGTAAGTGTAACTGTAGTGTTGGAGTGGCTTTGGATGTGTGTGTAGTCTGTGAACCAAGTGTAATTGGCTCCATATATATATATATATATATATATATATATATATATATATATATATATATATATATATATATATATATATATATATATATATATATATATATATATATATATATTGTTACGGAACAGAGAAAGATAATGTACACTTTAAGTGAGAATACTAAGAGTCACTACTGTCCCGTAAAGTTCCAGGTTCAAAACAAAAGAGTTAGGTAAAATTACAAGTTAAAGGTTAATGCTCAAACTAACAACAAAACATTCAGGACTCATAAGGATAATGTAATGGCAAAAACAGGTTAAATATATGGTTAACTGCAATAGCCACTATTAACACGAAATTAGCAAGAGTAAATTTATCTAAGTCAGCCCTGAAAAAATGAAAATACACCGGGTAATGCTCAGTTAATGCAAGATAAATTATTACAGATACAAACTATTATCAAAAATGACTGACATAAAACCCAACATTAATCAAAAAACCTCACTAGGCCTGAGAATTAACCTTATGCTACACAGTACAAGAAAAAATACAACAGTTATACCCAAATTACACACAGCTGCTAGATGTTTGGAGATTTCTTGAGCACTCACAATAATAATATGTGTACAGAGGAGGACAGAGATGTGAACAAAATGAGGAGCAGATCTAAGTGGCCATGATGCAGAGACTGAGCTCATTATATAGGGGCCAGCAGAGCTTGATACAACTTGTAAAAAGGACGCGCAAATGAAGCCATGGGGACAAAGAGTTGACAATCCCACTCTGGACAACAGAAAGGACGACTTACTCTACTACAACGGTAGAAGGGGGGGACTGAGGCAGAACACGCTCGTGATCAAACATGCAGCATACTGTGCGTTAAAATTACACAAAGGATGATGAAATCATAGGCTATGTAACACCTCCCCACAAAGAAAAAAGAAATTTACAAAGGAAATTTCTTATTACTCTAAAACAATCTGTATATGGCATTACAGAACATGCAAAAGTATTTCCTAGTGTTACAAAACATGAGATCCCCCTAGCACGCTCAGTCATAGGCACTTGCCAGCATCCCTTTAACAAATCAAACTTACTTATGTACCTAGCCTTTCCGATCTTGTCTATGCAATCTTCCACGCGAGGGAGAGGGTAAGTGTCTGTTTTGGTTATCTGATTAACACGTCTGTAGTCAATGCAAAGCCGCTGTGACCCACCTGGCTTAGGGACTAGAGTGACAGGAGAACTCCACTCGCTCTGACAGGGCTCAATCATCTTGTGGTCCAACAGGTAACCAAGCTCCTTCTGGATGAGAGGAACTTTCACTGGGTTCACACGGTAAGGAGGCAATCTAATTGGCTTTGCGTCTCCAACATCGACATCATGCATCAACACAGTGGTTCTTCCTGGAGTAGCATGGAACACTTGCGGGTACTTCTGCAGTAATGCCGAAAACTCCTGCCTTTCCTTGGGAGGTAGATGAGAAAGCTTAGTCTGGAGATCATTCATGATATCAGGATTCTTCCCCAAACTATCACTCAGGCTCATACTGCATGGGAGAGCTTCACTTGCAGACTCGGGTGGAACAGCTACAGTGCAGACTGGATTATTTTCGTCCCGCCTGTGATATAACTTTAACATGTTGATGTGACATAGTTGCTTGTTCTTTCTACGATCTGGTGTGGCGATGACATAGTTGACATCACTGAGTTTCTTCTCCACGAAATAAGGACCACTAAACTTGGCTTGAAGAGGTTGCCCATGCACTGGTAGCAGAATCAAAACCTGATCTCCTGGCTGAAAGTGGCGCAACCTGGACTTCTTATCATACCAAGTCTTCATCTTCTCCTAAATTCTCTCTCGCCAGATGTAAAGCAGTGGACAGCCGTTCTTTGAACTTCATCACATACTCCAGCAGGTTGACGTCATCTTCCTCCGACAGCCAGCATTCCTTGAGTAACTTAAGGGGTCCTCTCACTTCATGGCCAAACAGTAGTTCAAAAGGTGAGAAGCCCAGTGATTCACTTGGAGATTCTCTTGCGGCAAATACAACGAATGGAAGACCTTTATCCCAGTCTTTCTGATGTTCCAAACAGTATTTCTTGAGCATCGATTTGAGTGTTTGATGATATCTCTCCAACGCTCCTTGGGTCTGGGGATGGTAAGCTGAAGACGTGATCTGGGTGATGCCCAACTCTTTCAGAGACTGCTTGAAAACATTTGACATGAAATTACTTCCCCGGTCTGACTGTACCTCCTTGGGCAGACCAAACTTTGTGAAGAACCCTAGCATTTCCTTAACCACGTTCTTTGCTGAGATATTTCTAAGTGGAATGGCTTCAGGATAACGAGTAGCCATATCAATCATGGTCAACACATAAGAAAATCCTGAAGAAGTCTTAGGAAGAGGGCCCACAATATCCACCAACACACGGGTGAAAGGCGCCTCAAAAGGAGGAATGGGAACTAGAGGTGCAACCTTTTCGGTCTGATTACACTTCCCCACAACTTGACAGGTGTGACAAGACTTACAATACCAGGAAACATCCTTGAAGATACCTGGCCAGTAGAAGTGTTTCAAAATGCGTGCCACAGTCTTCCTCACTCCAAGGTGTCCTGCCAAACTGGAATCATGAGCCACTCTAATGATATCCTGCCTACACACACGAGGGATGACAACTTGATGTACAACCTCCCATTCACAGTCGGCTGATGCTGTTGGGGGTCTCCACTTCCTCATAAGTACTCCTGACTTTACATAATAACAAGTAGAAGCACCGGCTGACTCTTCTTCACTGTAAGCAGAGTTAGCTAGACCTTTCAACTCAGGGTCAGCAACCTGCAACTCAACCAACTCTTGACGAGACAAATTATCAACACTAAGGGGTACTGCCTCATCTGGTGAGTGGTCCAAATTAGCAAGAAAAGTGTCAGCTAGGATAACAACATCATCATCATTATCTTCTAAATCACCAGTAACTTTAGACTTAGCCCTAGTGACAGCACATGCAGGGAACACATCAGGGACATCACAATCCTGGGTCGCAGCCACTGGCTCACTAGACAACTGAGGAGCTGGACACACTTGACTTCCACCAATATCATTTCCAAGTAAGAAAGTTACACCTGACATTGGGAGTGTCTCAACCAACCCAACCATAACGGAACCATTAACAAAACCAGACTCTAATTTCACTCTGCACAGAGGAACAGAGAAGTAATTATTCCCTACACCTTGTAAGATTACAGTTTCATCAGAGGAATTAACATTAGAGCCTAGAACACTGGTCAGCATAAGGGATTGGCAAGCATCTGTATCACGATATATTTTAACTGATTTCCTGTCATTACTGTCCAGAGGACTGACAAAACCATCAGACAGGAAATTAGCACAGGAACTCTTGAGAGTGTCACCCACGTTACTGCTCAAAAGAGGAGCTCCATCATGAGAATTTAAGTTACCCCTCAAAGCAGGTTCAGTTAACTCAGTTAAAGAATTATGGGAACTCTCAAGGGTGGACACTAGACCAATTGACTGAATATTTAAAGGCTCCTTTTTGTTCACATCACGCTGTCTCCTGAATATTTCTCCGTAGTATGACCAAGCTTACTACAATAAGTACATTTACTTTTCTGAAATCTAGAGGTGAAGCTGGTATTTACTTCCTGAGAAACATCATCTTTATTCTCTTTACCTGTACTCTGAGTAGAGGCAACGTACTTACTCTCAGCTTTCTCTTTTTCTTTAGAATATCTCTTGTGAGTGAGAACATATTCATCAGCTAAAACTGCAGCATCAGACAAATTATCTATTCTTTTCTCATCAAGATATAGGCTTACATCTTTACTAATACACCTTTTGAAGTCCTCCAGCAAAATCATCTGCTTAAATTTGTCAAAATCAGAATCCACATTCTTAGAATTTAACCGCTGCTCTAACAGATCTTCTTTGATTTTTGCATACTCAACATGGGATTGCTTATCTTGCTTGTAAGTTGTACTAAATTTTACTCTATAGGCTTCAGGAACAAGCTCATAGGCCTTAAGAATCAAGCTCTTAACTACATCATAATTATCAGATTGATCCTGAGGCAAAGATGCATAAGTTACTTGAGCTTTACCGGTAAGAACAGTTTGAAGGAGTACTGGCCAATACTGTTTGGGCCAATTAAAACCTGTAGCTACCCTCTCAAACAACTGAAAATACTTTGTTAAATCAGATTCATTAAAAGGAGGGACAAGTTTAACATTTTTAGCCACATCAAAATCATCAGAGCTAGATGATCCAGTTCCACCTTGTTTCATGCGATACTCATGGTCTGCCTGAATCCTAGCAATTTCAACTTGTGCCTCAGCCTCTTTAGAACGTGCCTGAAATTCAGCCTCCTTAGCATTTGCTTGAAATTCAGCCTCCTGAATACGAGGCTGAGACTCCGCCTCCTTAGCCTGAGACTTAGCCTCCTTAGCACGTGCTTGAAATTCAGCCTCCTTAACACGAGCCTCCTGCAGGGCTAGCTGTAACTTAGCTAATTCAATCTGCGTTTGCTCATTTGGAGGAGTTACATTAAACAAGCTTTTATTAATCATGCTAACAATTTGATCTTTAGAATGATGAGAGTGAACTGCAATTCCCAATTGTTGAGCAACAAGCTTAAGTTCATTCTTTGTTCTGTTTTCTACATCACACACTGTTTGCACATTTGACAAAAAATCTTTGGCTTCATCAAGTGTAGAAATAGTAGACATCATGAATAAATCACAGTCACAAAATATCAATCAATATCTTTATGATAATATCCTGAATATCCTGATATGAGGTCGCCAAATTTATGTTACGGAACAGAGAAAGATAATGTATACTTTAAGTGAGAATACTATGAGTCACTACTGTCCCATAAAAGATAATGTACACTTTAAGTGAGAATACTAAGAGTCACTACTGTCCCGTAAAGTTCCAGGTTCAAAACAAAAGAGTTAGGTAAAATTACAAGTTAAAGTTTAATGCTCAAACTAACAACAAAACATTCAGGACTCATAAGGATAATGTAATGGCAAAAACAGGTTAAATATATGGTTAACTGCAATAGCCTCTATTAACACGAAATTAGCAAGAGTAAATTTATCTAAGTCAGCCCTGATAAAATGAAAATACACCGGGTAATGCTCAGTTAATGCAAGATAAATTATTACAGATACAAACTATTATCAAAAATGACTGACATAAAACCCAACATTAATCAAAAAACCTCACTAGGCATGAGAAATAACCTTATGCTACACGATACAAGAAAAAATACAACAGTTATACCCAAATTACACACAGCTGCTAGATGTTTGGAGATTTCTTGAGCACTCACAATAATAATATGTGTACAGGGGAGGACAGAGATGTGAACAAAATGAGGAGCAGATCTAAGTGGCCATGATGCAGAGACTGAGCTCATTATATAGGGGCCAGCAGAGCTTGATACAACTTGTAAAAAGGATGCGCAAATGAAGCCATGGGGACAAAGAGTTGACAATCCCGCTCTGGACAACAGAAAGGACGACTTACTCTACTACAATGGTAGAAGGGGGGGACTGAGGCAGAACACGCTCGTGATCAAACATGCAGCATACTGTGCGTTAAAATTACACAAAGGATGATGAAATCATAGGCTATGTAACAATATATATATATATTTATATTTCAATGTGACTGTTTCAGGATGAAGCCAAGAAGGATGGGCTTAGTTAATTTGGAGAGGTGGATGGTGGTTGAGTGTTTAGGTCCGTAACCATGCTAGGATTCGGATAGAGTGATGTAGGTGACATTCTGTAAAACTAGCTTTTCAATGATTTTAGATGATGTGCAAAGCAATGCTATTAGCCTCTATTGTGTGGAAATCTTGGGTGATTGAGTATAGAGATCATGGCTGTTTCCTTCAAGATTCCTGGGATATGGTGTTTTTTTTTTTTTAATGCGAGGAAGAAGGAACCAAAGGCCATGAGCCCGCAGTAACAGTTCCCTCCAAGAGAAAAACAAAATACAATAGAGAGCCAAATTCAAGATCAGATCATTTTGAGATGCCTGGACACACTGCGTTTGAAAGACTGGAGATCATAGGCAGCAGGAAATACAGACAGAGGGAGACAGTTCCAGAGTTGACCTGTTGCATAAATGAAAGACTGGGAGTAACGGTTAACTCTTGCATTAGAGAGTTGGACAGAAAAGGGATGAGAGTTTGCTGCCAGACGGGTGCTACGCACCCGTCGTAGAGGTGGAGGAATGCAAGCAGACAGTTCAGAGGAGCAGTGACCATTAAAGTAGCGATAGAAAAGAGATAAAGATGCAACAATGCGGCGAAGAGACAGAGGTTGAAGGGAGTCAGTAAGAGGAGGAGAGTTAACGAGACGAAAAGCCTTTGACTCCACCCTATTGAGAAGAGCTGTATGTGGGGAGCCTCCCCACACATGAGAGTTGTACTCCACACAGGGGCGGATAAAACCCCTGTGTAGAGTAAACAATTGTGCAGGGGTAAAGAAAGAGCGGAGTCAGCTTAGCACACCCAATCTCTTGGAAGCAGATTTTACAAGAGATGTAATATGATCTTTCCAAGATAAGTCCCGAGTAAAAGAAACCCCAAGCATGTTCAGAGATGATGCAGGTCTAAACTGAATATTATTGAACATTAATGGGTATACCTGTGGAAGATTTTGTTGGGTTGATAGGTGTAAGAACTGAGTCTTAGATGCATTAAAAACAACCATATTATTTTTACCCCAGTCAGAGATACGAGCCAAGTCAGACATTAGGTGTGCCATAGCCTCATCCCTTGTTTGTTGAAGTAACTGTTGAGATGGGCGTTGCGGGAACCGAATGGAAAGGTGAAGGGTGGAGTCATCAGCGTATGAGTGGATAGGGTTAGATGTACAGCTTAGAAGGTCATTAATGAATAAAAGGAAGAGAGTTGGTGATAGGACAGAGCCCTGAGGAACACCATTGTTGATAGATCTAGGAGAAGAACCATGGCCGTCTACAACAGCGGCTATAGAATGACCAGAAAGGAAGCTAGAGGTGAAGACACAGATAGAAGGATAGAAACCGTAGGAGGGCAGTTTGGAAATTAAAGATTTATGCCAGACTCGATCGAAAGCCTTTGAGATGTCAAGTGCAATGGCAAAGCTTTCGCCAAAGTCCCGAAAGGAGGATGACCAGGAGTCTGAAAGGTAGGTGAGAAGATCGCCAGTGGAGCGTCCTTGACGGAACCCGTACTGACGATCAGAAAGAAGGTTGTGATAGGAAAGATGCCTTAAAATTTTTCTATTGAGAATTGACTCGAAAACTTTTGAAATACAGGACGTTAAAGCAATTGGACAATAGTTGGAGGGTTGGGAGTGGTCACCCTTCTTTGGGACTGGCTGAATGAGAGCAAACTTCCAGCAAGAAGGAAAGGTACAAGTTGACAGACAAAGGTGAAAGAGTTTGCCTAGGCAGGGTGTAAGCACAGAAGCACAGTTCTTGAGAACAACAGGAGGGACCCCATCAGGCCCATATACCTTGTTAGTACTGAGGCCAGTGATGGCAGAAAATAAATCAGCTGAAGAAATTTTAATGTCAGCCATGAGGAAGTCAGAGGGGTGAAGTGATGGAGGAACAGCACCGGAATCGTCTAAGGTAGAATTGGAGGAGAAAGTCTGTGTGAAGAGATTCGCTTTATAAGTAGAAGAAATAGCTACAGAACCATCAGAGTAGAAAGAGGAGGGAAGGATGATGAGGTAAAGTTGTTAGAAAGGTTTTTGGCAAGGTGCCAGAAGGAACGGGAAGAATTCGAGTTGGAGAGTTGAGAGCATTTAGTATGGATGAAATTATTTTTAGCAGAGCGAAGAACAGACTTAGCATGATTCCGGGCAGAAATGTAAAGATGATGTGATTCAGGGGTGGGTTGGCTCCGGTACCTTTTGTAGGCCCTCTCTTTGTTGCGGACAGCATTAGAACAAGCGTGATTAAACCAAGGCTTTCTTGCTTTAGTCAAAGGATATGAGAAAGGAATGTATGCTTCCATGCCCGAGAGAATAACCTCCATAATGCACAAGGCACACTCAGATGGCTCACAGCCATGGAAGCAATAATCATTCCAGGGAAAATCAAAGAAGTACTGCCTGAGGGCCTCCCAGTCCGCAGCTCCAAAATGCCACAGACGACGTTTCCCTGGAGGGTCCACAGGCCGTACCGGAGTGATAGGACAGGTTAAAGTGGTAAGGTTGTGATCGGAGGAGCCCAACAGAGAGAAAAGATTAACAGAGTAAGCAGAAGGATTAGTTGTGAGGAAGAGGTCAAGTATGTTGGAGCTCTCTCCAAGGCGGTCAGGGATACGGGTAGGGTGCTGTTCAAGCTGCTCTAGGTCATTAAGGATAGAAAAGATGTAGGCTTGTTCACCAGGTGGATCAGTGAAAGGAGAGGAGAGCCAAAGGTGGTGGCGAACATTGAAATCTCCTAGAATGGAGATTTCAAAGTAAGGAGAAATGGATAGAATGTGTTCCATCGTAGAAGTAAGATAGTCGAAGAATTTTTGATAGTCAGTAGAATTAGGGGATAAGTAAACAGCACAGATATATTTATTCAGAGAATGACAGGAAAGCCGAAGCCAGAGTGTAGAGAATTCAGAAGAATCGAGTTCAGGAACACGAGAGCAAGATAAGTCGTTGCGTATTGTTACGGAACAGAGAAAGATAATGTACACTTTAAGTGAGAATACTAATAATCACTACTGTCCCGTAAAGTTCCAGGTTCAAAACAAAAGAGTTAGGTAAAATTACAAGTTAAAGTTTAATGCTTAAACTAACAACAAAACATTCAGGACTCATAAGGATAATGTATTGGCAAATAAACAGGTTAAATATATGATTAACTGCAATAGCCTCTATTAACACGAAATTAGCAAGAATAAATTTATCTAAGTCAGCCCTGATAAAATGAGATACCAGATAATACTCAGTGAATGCCAGATAAATTATTACAGATCCAAACTAGTATAAAAAAAGACTGACATAAAACCCAACATCAATAAAAAAAAGACCTCACTAGGCCTAAGAATTAACCTTATGCTACACAGTACAAGAAAAAATACAACAACAGTTATACTCAAATTACACACAGCTGCTAGATGTTTGGAGATTTCTTGAGCACTCACAATAATAATATCTGTACAGGGGAGGACAGAGATGTGAACAAAATGAGGAGCAGATCTAAGTGGCAATGATGCAGAGACTGAGCTCATTATATAGGGGCCAGGAGAGCTTGATACAACTTGTAATAAGGACGCGCAAATGAAGCCATGAGGACAAAGAGATGACAATCCCGCAAAGTATAACAGAGATGTCGACTTACTCTACTATAACGGTAGAAGGGGGGGACTGAGGCAGAACACGCTCGTGATCAAACATGCAGCATACTGTGCGTTAAAATTACACAAAGGATGATGAAATCATAGGCTATGTAACACCTCCCCACAAAGAAAAAAGAAATTTACAAAGGAAATTTCTTATTACTCTAAAACAAACTGTACATGGCATTACAGAACATGCAAATGTCTTTCCTAGTGTTACAAAACATGAGATCTCCCTAGCACGTTCAGTCATAGGTACTTGCCAGTATCCCTTTAACAAATCAAACTTACTTATGTACCTAGCCTTTCCGATCTTGTCTATGCAATCTTCCACACGAGGGAGAGGGTAAGTGTCTGTTTTGGTTATCTGATTAACACGTCTGTAGTCGATGCAAAGCCTCTGTGACCCACCTGGCTTAGGGACTAGAGTGACAGGAGAACTCCACTCGCTCTGACAGGGCTCAATCATCTTGTGGTCCAACAGGTAGCCAAGCTCCTTCTGGATGAGAGGAACTTTCACTGGGTTCACACGGTAAGGAGGCAATTTAATTGGCTTTGCGTCTCATACATCGACATCATGCATCAACACAGTGGTTCTTCCTGGAGTGGCACGGAACACTTGCGGGTACTCCTGCAGTAATGCCGAAAACTCCTGCCTTTCCTTGGGAGGTAGATGAGAAAGCTTAGTCTGGAGATCATTCATGATATCAGGATTCTTCCCCAAACTATCACTCAGGCTCATACTGCATGGGAGAGCTTCACTTGCAGACTCGGGTGGAACAGCTTCACAGTGCAGACTGGATTATTTTCGTCCCGCCTGTGATATAACTTTAGCATGTTGATGTGACATAGTTGCTTGTTCTTTCTACGATCTGGTGTGGCGATGACATAGTTGACATCACTGAGTTTCTTCTCCACGAAATAAGGGCCACTAAACTTGGCTTGAAGAGGTTGCCCATGAACTGGTAGCAGAATCAAAACCTGATCTCCTGGCTGAAAGTGGCGTAATCTGGACTTCTTATCATACCAAGTCTTCATCTTCTCCTGAGCAGCTCCTAAATTCTCTCTCGCCAGCTGTAAAGCAGTGGACAGCCGTTCTTTGAAATTCATCACATAGTCCAGCAGGTTGACGTCATCTTCCTCCGACAGCCAGCATTCCTTGAGTAACTTAAGGGGTCCTCTTACTTCATGGCCAAACAGTAGTTCAAAAGGTGAGAAGCCCAGTGATTCATTTGGAGATTCTCTTGCAGCAAACACAACGAATGGAAGACCTTTATCCCAGTCTTTCTGATGTTCCAAACAGTATTTCTTGAGCATCGATTTGAGTGTTTGATGATATCTCTCCAACGCTCCTTGGGTCTGGGGATGGTAAGCTGAAGACGTGATCTGGGTGATGCCCAACTCTTTCAGAGACTGCTTGAAAACATTTGACATGAAATTACTTCCCCGGTCTGACTGTACCTCCTTGGGCAGACCAAACTTTGTGAAGAACCCTAGCTTTTCCTTAACCACGTTCTTTGCTGAGATATTTCTAAGTGGAATGGCTTCAGGATAACGAGTAGCCATATCAATCATGGTCAACACATAAGAAAATCCTGAAGAAGTCTTAGGAAGAGGGCCCACAATATCCACCAACACACGGGTGAAAGGCGCCTCAAAAGGAGGAATGGGAACTAGAGGTGCAACCTTTTCGGTCTGATTACACTTCCCCACAACTTGACAGGTGTGGCAAGACTTACAATACCAGGAAACATCCCTGAAGATACCTGGCCAGTAGAAGTGTTTCAAAATGCGTGCCACAGTCTTCCTCACTTCCAGGTGTCCTGCCAAACTGGAATCATGAGCCACTCTAATGATATCCTGCCTACAAACACGAGGGATGACAACTTGATGTACAACCTCCCATTCACAGTCGGCTGATGCTGTTGGGGGTCTCCACTTCCTCATAAGTACTCCTGACTTTACATAATAACAAGTAGAAGCACCAGCTGACTCTTCCTCACTGCAAGCAGAGTTAGCTAGACCTTTCAACTCAGGGTCAGCAACCTGCAACTCAACCAACTCTTGACGAGACAAATTATCAACACTACGGGGTACTGCCCCATCTGGTGAGTGGTCCAAATTAGCAAGAAAAGTGTCAGCTAGGATAACATCATCACCATCATTATCCTCTAAATCACCAGTAACTTTAGACTTAGCCCTAGTGACAGCACATGCAGGGAACACCTCAGGGACATCACAATCCTGGGACACAGCCACTGGCTCACTAGACAACTGAGGAGCTGGACACACTTGACTTCCACCAATATCATTTCCAAGTAAGAAAGTTACACCTGACATTGGGAGTGTCTCAACCAACCCAACCATAACAGAACCATTAACAAAACCAGACTCTAAATTCACTCTGCACAGAGGAACAGAGAAGTAATTATTCCCTACACCTTATAAGATCACAGTTTCATCAGAGGAATTAACATTAGAGCCTAGAACACTGGTCAGCATAAGGGATTGGCAAGCACCTGTATCACGATATATTTTAACTGATTTCCTGTCATTACTGTCCAGAGGACTGACAAAACCATCAGACAGGAAATTAGCACATGAACTCTTGAGAGTGTCACCCACGTTACTGCTCAAAAGAGGAGCTCCATCATGAGAATTTAAGTTACCCCTCAAAGCAGGTTCAGTTAACTCAGTTAAAGAATTCTGGGAACTCTCAAGAGTGGACACTAGACCAATTGACTGAATATTTAAAGACTCCTTTTTGTTCACATCACGCTGTCTCCTGAAACATCTCTCCGTAGTATGACCAAGCTTACTACAATAAGTACATTTACTTTTCTGAAATCTAGAGGTGAAGCTGGTATTTACTTCCTGAGAAACATCATCCTTATTCTCTTTCCTGTTACCTTTACTCTGAGTAGAGGCAACGTACTTACTCTCAGCTTTCCCTTTTTCTCTAGAATATCTCTTGTGAGTGAGAACATACTCATCAGCTAAAACTGCAGCATCAGACAAATTATCTATTCTTTTCTCATCAAGATATAGGCTTACATCTTTACTAATACACCTTTTGAAATCCTCCAGCAAAATCATCTGCTTAAATTTACCAAAATCAGAATCCACATTCTTAGATTTTAACCACTGCTCTAACAAATCTTCTTTGATTTTTGCATACTCAACATGGGATTGCTTATCTTGCTTGTAAGTTGTCCTAAATTTTACTCTATAGGCTTCAGGAACAAGCTCATAGGCCTTAAGAATCAAGCTCTTAACTACATCATAATTATCAGACTGATCCTGAGGCAAAGATGCATAAGTTACTTGAGCTTTACCGGTGAGAACAGTTTGAAGGAGTACTGTCCAATACTCCTTAGGCCAATTAAAACCTGTAGCTACCCTCTCAAACAACTGAAAATACTTTGTTAAATCAGATTCATTAAAAGGAGGGACAAGTTTAACATTTTTAGCCACATCAAAATCATCAGAGCTAGATGATCCAGTTCCACCTTGTTTCATGCGATACTCATGGTCTGCCTGAATCCTGGCAAGTTCAACTTGTGCCTGAGCCTGTATCTGTGCCTCCTGAGATTCCGCCTCCTTAGCCTGAGACTCAGCCTCCTTAGCACGTGCTTGAAATTCAGCCTCCTGAATACGAGCCTGAGACTCCGCCTGCTTAGCATTTGCCTGAAATTCAGCTTCTTTAGCACGAGCCTCCTGCAGAGCTAGCTGTAACTTAGCTAATTCAATCTGCGTTTGCTCATTTGGAGGAGTTACATTAAACAAGCTTTCATTAATCATGGCAACAATTTGATCTTTAGACTGATGAGAGCGAACAACAAATCCCAATTGTTGAGCAACAATCTTAAGTTCATTCTTTGTTCTGTTTTCTATATCACACACTGTTTGCACATTTGACAAAAAGTCCTTGGCTTCATCAAGTGTAGTAATAGTAGACATAATTAATAAGAAACAGTCACAAAATATCAAGCAATATCCTTATGATAATATCCTGAATATCCTGATAAGAGGTCGCCAAATTTATGTTACGGAACAGAGAAAGATAATGTACACTTTAAGTGAGAATACTAATAATCACTACTGTCCCGCAAAGTTCCAGGTTCAAAACAAAAGAGTTAGGTAAAATTACAAGTTAAAGTTTAATGCTTAAACTAACAACAAAACATTCAGGACTCATAAGGATAATGTAATGGCAAATAAACAGGTTAAATATATGGTTAACTGCAATAGCCTCTATTAACACGAAATTAGCAAGAATAAATTTATCTAAGTCAGCCCTGATAAAATGAGATACCAGATAATACTCAGTGAATGCCAGATAAATTATTACAGATCCAAACTAGTATAAAAAAAGACTGACATAAAACCCAACATCAATCAAAAAAGACCTCACTAGGCCTAAAGATTAACCTTATGCTACACAGTACAAGAAAAAAATACAACAACAGTTATACTCAAATTACATACAGCTGCTAGATGTTTGGAGATTTCTTGAGCACTCACAATAATAATATCTGTACAGGGGAGGACAGAGATGTGAACAAAATGAGGAGCAGATCTAAGTGGCAATGATGCAGAGACTGAGCTCATTATATAGGGGCCAGGAGAGCTTGATACAACTTGTAATAAGGACGCGCAAATGAAGCCATGGGGACAAAGAGATGACAATCCCGCAAAGTATAACAGAGATGTCGACTTACTCTACTATAACGGTAGAAGGGGGGGACTGAGGCAGAACACGCTCGTGATCAAACATGCAGCATACTGTGCGTTAAAATTACACAAAGGATGATGAAATCATAGGCTATGTAACAGTATATATACACAACAGCCACCTTTGGCTTTGAAATGAGTATAGAGAAAGTAGGGGGATACAGAAAAGGGTTTGGTGTCAGTTGCCTCAGACAGCTGAGTCTCAGTTAGAAAAAGGTGAGGCTTAGAGGAGGAGAGGTGGTGCTCAACAGAGCGAAAGTTAGAGGAAAGGCCGCGAATGTTGCAGAAATGAAGAAGAAGAGAGTCAGATGAAGTGTCTAGATGAAGTTGAAAACTGCAATGAAGGCAATAATGATATGGGCCAAAATATTTCAAGTGGATGTATGAAACCTTATCAGGACGTACTGCTCTTTTTTCAAATTATTATTTTTTTCTTTATCAATTGCTGAACATGAGATAAACAGAGCTACAGTAGGAGTGTTTTCTTTAGTTATCTTATTTTCTTATATTTGCTATGTTTTGCAGGATCTGTTTTTCTTTGTGTGATGTGTGTGTGTGTGTGTGTGTGTGTGTGTGTGTGTGTGTGTGTGTGTGTGTGTGTTTCCTTTTAGTTATCTTATTTTCTTGTATTTGCTATGTTTTGCAGGATCTGTTTTTCTGTGTGTGTGTGTGTGTGTGTGTGTGTGTGTGTGTGTGTGTGTGTGTGTGCGCTTGCTTGGGATGGTTCTGTTATTGTTTAGTAGCGTTCTGTTGTTTGATAAGGGAAAGGTCATGCATATGTGGATATTTCTCATTGTTTTCCAGAAAGTGTTGCTCTTCGTTGTATGAACTAGCGTGTCCACAACATGTTTCCGGTTTTCTTGCTCACGTGTATTGATAAGTTCATTTACAGTGCTGTTAAATTTCTCAGTGGCTTCCAGTTCTTCTGGGGAGTGGCCGATTCATTTTCTTTAGTTTATTTCTATTCTTGGTACCCTATTTTAACTGGGGGGGCGGGGGAAAGTTTCAGTTTAATTTTTGGAGTAGCCAGTATGGATATGGGATCTGCTGGCTGTTGTAATTATTCTGATTATTGAGGTAAGTGCTTTGTCAATATTGCTGAATGAATACATAGTAAATCCTTTTTATGCTTGATCTATGTCTCGAGTGAATTGTTCCCAATTTGTCTTCTTGTAGTTGAAGGTTTTCCTTTCTTTCCCAGGATTGCTTTTAAAGTGCGTGATATAATGATGGGGAAATGGAATGACGAAAACCATGTAATGTTCTCCAAGATGTTTGAGTGGCTACTGCAGGGGTACATAGGGTGATGCTGGGGGAAGCAGCATCTGTGTGGGGGTCGTGTTGTAGTGTGGTGGTTGTTTGGATTGTTCAGATGGTCTAGCAGCTCTAGAAAAGGGGTTCCTTGATGTGTTCCTTGATGTGTTTAGTCAATATTGTTCTTTTACATTTAAATACCCTGCATTATTACATTAGGGGTGGATTGAAGGATGAGGTGTGTACCCTGAGGCAAATGTTGGTGGTAGTATGATATTATTAACAATATTCCCTGTATCATTATCTAGTTTAATTCAAATTTATGTTATTTCTACGGCAGTGGTTACTGTAGGCGTTGTTTTCTGTGTAGTGGTTGTACAAGGAATGTGTTTGTGCACAGGATGATGAAGCCCACCCCACTCCACTATTATTTGTCCTGTTTTGTGTAACTATATGCAAAGTGTAATAAATGGAATGTTAAGCCTATTTTGAGATTAGTATTTTATATTAATACAATGCTCAAATTGCGTGTGAAGAAAGTCATGAAGTTCTGTGGTGTTTTGTTCATGCCACTGATTATTCATTGTATAATATCAATCGCATTTTTTTTTTAGTCTGTGGATGTGCGATGGTTTTGCTTTGTAAATTGTATGTTGAATGTGTGTGTGCTCCTGCAGCCAGATGTCCATTATGATGTGTTGGTAGCGTGACTGCAGGCCTGAACAACTTATGTGCAATTCCTTGCAACAGATTTTTTGCAGACTGGCATTGTCTACAAGCATGTTATCTTGCTGCATTTGTGGCATGTGTTTCTGTGCGGACCAGGACTGAGCACAATGTCTCTGGCTACGATGAAAAAGACAGATCGCAGGCTGGAGTGCGCGTAGGCCCCTCTTTCGAAAGAAAAAAAAAAGTACCTTCGCGAATGCGGCATCCTGTGGTCTGCCGTGAATCTCCATATATCTATTCCCACAGTATCTCAGGCTCCAATATGACTAAGCAGGCCACTGAATTCAGACTGCCCCAGACTGACAGTGCTACTCCTCCTCGCTACGGAAAGAGAGAGAGAGAGAGACAGAGAGAGAGAGAGAGAGAGAGACAGAGAGAGAGAGAGAGAGGGAGAGACCCCTACAACATGTAATTATGGAACTAATTTCCAGAAAGCAGTGACCAGACAAGGGTACCATGAAGTCCACTCGATTCCTCCTGTTGGTTGTGGTGGCTGTGTCTGTGTCTTGTGCTGCAGCCTTAACATTCTTGCTTTCTCCAGGTATATTCTTGTATTACACACACACACACACACACACACACACACACACACACACACACACACACACACACACACACTTTCGTTATGTTTCTCTTTAATATACTTTAAAAATAATTCGAATGTGACACTATTGTAATTAGATTAATGTTTTGAGAATAAACATATTTTTAAAAATTACTCGTATTATCAGATCATATTTTTGGTAAAGTCAAGCTTTCATAATACAGGGGTAAGGTATGACCTTCATTAACTCCTTCATTACCTTGGTTCTTTTCAAGCTGATGATCGCCTAGCGGTACAGTTTAAACTCTGCCTATCTATTTATCGCTAGACGTCCAAATCCCGTAAGGAGTGGCTACAAATAAATCGCCTCCACGTCGCCCTGTCCCCCGCCATTTCATTGCCCTGCTCCCACCTCACACCCCCTCTCTCATATACCTCTCCACTCCAAGCCTCCATCTTATCCTTGGCCTCCAACTCCCTCTCCCCCCCCCTCCAACTCACTCACGTAACTCTCCTCGTCAATCTCTCACTCTCCATTCACTCCATATGGCCAAACCACCTCAATGAGTTTCTCCTAAAGCTTCCTATCCACACGACAAAGCTCCCTCACATCCTCATTTATCAGCCTGTCTCTCCATGTGACTCCATATGCACCTCTCAAATAACTCATTTCCACTGCTCTCACTCTTGACTTGTGTCCCTCCAACAAGGTCCAAGCTTCACATCCATACGTTAGAGTTGGTATCACAATATTGTCATGTAGTAACTTTTTCACTTCCATGTTCACTTCCCTGTTTCTTATCACTGCTTTCAAGGAACCAACAACCTTTCTTCCCTGTTGTACCCTTTCACTCTCCAAATCCCATCCTTACTCATCACACTACCCAAGAACTTTAGGGCACTCACATTTTCCATTTTCTCTTCATCCAACCTCACTGGACATTCACTAACTTCACCATTCTCGAAGACATAACTTTACTCTTCCCTACATTCACCTTTGGATTCCGTTTCTTACTCTCCCAAACTCATCCTCCAAGCCTTGCAGCTCCCTTCGTCTTCACTTCACAACACAGTATCATCTGGAAACAACAATACAGGGAGTTTCCGAACACTGCCCTCTCTCATTAGGGCCACACCAACATTCACTGCCCTGCCTTGTATCTCTTTTATTACCCCATCCATATACAGATTGAACAGCCATGGAGATATGACACATCCCTATTTCAATCCAACTTTCAAGTAGAAAAATTCACTCATTTCACCATCCACACTCACTGCAGCCTTAGCACCCTCATACATACTCTTCACAGCATTCAGCAACTTCTCATCTACTCCATATATTCTGAATACTTTCCACAATTCTTGTCTATCCACCCTGTCATGCGCTTTCTCCAAATCCATGAAGGCTGCATACAACTTCTTTCCCTTCTCTAGAAACTTTTCCACTAAAGATCTATGAATGAGTATCTGATCTACACAGCCTCTTCCCTTCCTAAAACCTCCCTGTTCTTCTCCAACTAATTCCTCTGTTATTTCCCTAACTCTGTCAATAATTATCCTACCATATATTTTTCCTATTACACTAAGAAGACAAATGCCCCTGTGATTACCACACACTTCTTTTTTCCCCTTTTACTTCGTACAAGGGAGTAATTATACCTGACTTCCAATCATCCGGGACTCAACCTTTCTCCCAGGCCAATCTGCACATCTTCCACATCCATTCTACTACTATCTCTCCCCCACGCTTCAGCATTTCACCACACACTCCATCAGTTCCTGGGGCTTTCCCTATTTTGACTTTCTTCATTACTTCCACAACTTCCATCCTGCTGATTTCTTCCTCTCTTCTCACATTCCTCCTTCTACCAGTCATTCCCCAGTCACTTGTACTTGCATTACTTTCATTTTCTATTCAACAATTCCTTAATGTGTTCTCTCCATCTGCTCACTTTATCTCCCTTCTCCACTAGTAATCTGCCATTTTTATCTTTCACTCACCACCTAACTTCATTGCCACCCTGTTTAATTAGCTTTATCTCTTTTCAGAATATTTTCTTAAATTCTCTCCGCTTTACACCCAAATTCCTTCTAAATCTTCATCCACTCTCTTCTTACCCTCTCTTACTAATCTTTTCACCTCTCTCTTCCTCCCTACATACAACTTTCTCTTCCGTCTCTCAACTTCCTCCACTCCCCTGTTTCTCATCCACTCACTATATACTTTCTTCTTTTGTGCCACAGCCTGTCTCACCTCTTCATTCCACCATGCTGTTCCTTGCATCCCCTTTCGTCTTCTCTTCACCCAAAACACCACCTCACGTGCTGCACAGATTTCTTCTGTGAATATCCTGTACACACCTTCCACATCTCCCATCTCCTCCAATCCATATTTATCTAACTGCTTCTCCACTTTCTGTTATATTCTGCCTTTTCCTCATCCTCTTGTAACCTTTCCAGGACCTTGATTCTCACTACCACCAAATGGTGGTCAGAAAGTCCACTCCCCCAATGCTCTTGCATCCATTACACACCTTCCCATCCTTTCATCCACACACACATAATCAGTCATTGCCTTCCGTTCATTCAGTTCACCACCCATCCTTCTCAAAACTTGCCATGTATACATATGGATCAGTTTATGCATGAAAAGGGTATTGGCTGTCACCAACCACCTCCCGGCATAAATGTCCACTAAAGCACTACCATTCTCATCTATCTCTGCAGGCACACCCCACTCACCAACTTCTTCATCCATCTTCACATTCCCTACTTTACCATTCGTATCTCCAATCAAAAACTCTCTCTCATTCCTTTCAAACTTTTCCATGCACACTTCCACATTTGTCCAGAACTCTTTTCTCTCTCTGCTTGCACGATCTTGCATTGGCGCATACACATACACAATCAACCACATTTGTAGTCCAACTTTCAATCTTACCCACACAATCCTTGAGCCAACTGATCTACACTCTCTTATGTTCTCCTTCCATCTGTTACTCACCACATTACACACTCTTTCTTTCGCCCTCTCCTTCTCACCTACTCCTGCACGTATACCCCATCCATACTCCCATTCTCTTACACTCTCACCTAGCCGTTTAGTTTTAGTTAATCCACATACATCCACTTTCGCACCCTCAAGCACCTGGACAATGTCTCTCTCTTTCACCTCATCATTTGCATCCCTTACATTCCACGTCGCCATCCGTATCATGTCCTTTGTTCGGTCTTTAGTCGTCAACTTTTGGTCAGTCCTGGTCTGAGGCTTCTTGAGTTAGTTGTTTTCCGGGAAGGGGCACTAACCCTCCGACAACTCACTTGTTGTCACGTAGGGAACATGTGTTGGTTGTTTATAAGGTTACCATTCAGCGTTGTTAATGCTTTCCTGATTTACTGGAAATCATTTGCCTTGCCCCCTCAGTGTAGAGCTACCCTAAAAACAGAGTCCCACTACACTAAGTGGGTGGATGTTGGGTGCCCCCACCTACCACTAAATGAATATAATAAAAACCTATTATTGACAAAATGCTGTATTCTCGATGGTTAAGTAGGCTCCGTTGCACTTCATCCTTGCCAATATCATTTTCGTCAGAGCTGGCAAACATTCTCGTCAACGATAATTGTAAAATCTATATCAGTCTTAAAATACCATGGTAAATACAAAATATTGATGTTTAATATAGAGGGTATGTCGTTAAGAGAGTTCCTGGAAAGCCTCCTAACACACAGTAATATTAGCCAAAGGACTATCTTCTTGTTAATTCATTTGCAGACAAAAAAATCGTGATGGCAGACTCGACCCAGATGATTTGTTCGGTACTCTCAACACTGTTGCAAGACAAGTGTTACGCTGTACTCATTTCTGACCGCCATACATCACACAGCACCATTTTTAAGGTAAATATGAAAGATAACAGTAGTAGTTGTGGGATAGTTTTGGGGTTAAAGCTGCTGTAATTAAGTGAGTGATAAAACAAGCTAAAGAAAAAAAAACTGGAATAAAACGATGTGCCCCTTGACTCATTCCTGATGATGGACGTACTTACGTAACTCCAGCTGATTTTCCTCACTTGAGGGAATTCCTACCACGCAGACAACTAAAAGCCTTCTCTTTTTCCTCCTCCATAGAACAGACACAGTGAATGGTACTGAACTACACTGAAGTAATTTCTAAATTATTTTTACTTTTTCCAAGCAAGTCCTGAGCTTGAGGAACATCAAGGTAATGCAGGGATCTATGAAAAATATAGTAGCCCCAGCAACCCGCAATACATCTCCTAAGCTGACAAGAATGTATTTCAAATGCGTTGTGTTTCAGCTTCGGGTTCAGTTTCTTATATTTTTTTTTTAGGAAACATGAGGTTCACACTTGTCGCTGTTGCAGCTCTTGCCAATCCATTCTAATCCCATAGCTAAATTGTGATCCCTATTCCCCCCCCCACAAAAAAAAAAATCTGAATACATTCTCTCTTGAACCGATGGAACATATTATTTATTGCGCTTATGCCCCTCAGTAGTGACGACAATCCATTTGGATGGTTAAAAAGTGGTGATTTCTCAGCCTTGGAAAATTTTATTGAAAATGAATCTGAGAATATGAAAAATGAAACAATGGTAACGCAAATGTATTCACAACCATGGCCTGGAAATAAAACAGAGTTTTCTTTTACTGTTTATGTAAATACAGTTGTGTATTTATTAATCTAGATGGACGAACTGCATTCACCCTGGGGTGCGGGTATGTTTGAAGTGGGTGGGACAGGCCAGGACGCTAACGTGACGCATGCACATCTCTCCCGTGTGGTTGACCAGGCTCGGCAGGTATGTTCACCTATAGTACACCTTATACACAGGACGCTCTCGTGCAGCGGATCAAAACTTACCTGGACCAAAAGAATACTAATGATTATTGTACATGCACAGCTGATGGTGTCATTAACGCCCGTCCATCTAGGAACTTTCGGGTTAATTGGTGGGCCAAATTCACATAGCATTTATAATACAAATTACCCCATGCAATCTCAGCCATTGCTGGAGAAGAATAAGTTTGAAATTCAAACACCAATTTTGACGTCCATGAATGACCAGGGTTTAGCACCTTTTTGTCATATTGATTCTGTTTGATCGGTGGATGTCCAGTTACTTGTAGAATAATCTGTACCTATTGAGTGGTGAGTGAATACGAGTGTGGCCCATTCCTTTGGGCACTCTTTGGTAAGGATTTTAGATTATATATTTTTTTTTATCCTTGAATCCAACCTAAGCCCACAATATGGTGGGAAAAGGGTATTGGACGTTAATGATGATGATGATGATGAGTGTCGAACCAAACGTAGCAACACTTTAAAAGGCCGATACAGGGTGAGCTGGGTGAATGTCTCTTATGTCATCGTCATGCATGCCCAGTGGACGTTTGGCACAATTCACATTTTTTTTTTTTTATGTATGGAAAAAGGAACCAAAAGTAGAAAGCCACAAGATTGTTCCCTCTAGGAAAAGATAAAACGAAGATAACAGACAGCCAAATTCAAGATCAGTTCATTTCGAGATTCCTGGAGTCACTGTGTTTGAAAGCCTGGAGGTCATAGGTAGTAGGAATTGCACGAAATACACACAAAGAAAGAGAGCTGGACAGAAAAAAAAATATGACAGTTTTTCTGTAGACGGGTACTGCATGGCAGTCATAGTGGTGGAGGGATGCAAGCAAACAGGTCAGAGGAGCAGTGACCATTGAAGCAGCGATAGAAAAGAAATAATATACAACAGTATGGTAAAAAGACAGAGCTTGAAGGGAACTAGTAAGAGGAGGAGAGTTAAAGAGACAGCAAGTCACTGACTCCGCTTCGTTGAATCGCTGTATGTGGGAAGCCTCCCCATACATGAAAGCTATACCCTACACAGGGGTGAATAAGACTGCTGTATAATGTCAACTACTGTGCAGGTGTAATGAAGGCACAGAGTTGGCTTAGCGTACCTAATCTCTTGGATGCAGATTTTAAAAGAGACGTAATACTGTATGATCCTCCCAAGATAAATCAAGTAATTTTGAAACCTGAAGTATGTTGAAAGATAATTCAGGACTGAGTTATATATTGTTTAAAATAAGAGAATACTCCAGTGGAAGATTATGATGGGTTGAAAGATGAGTTTTTATGCATTAAAAACAAGATCAACTGTACCCCAATCAGAGTTATAAGGCAAATCAGATAAAATATCATGTGTGCCATAACCTCAATCCATGTTTGTTGAAGTAACTGCAAGGATCACCGCTATAAGCACAGAAAAGGTGAAGAGTCATCAGCATATGAGTGGATAAGGTTAGATGTACCCTGCAGCTTAGTAGGTCATTAATGAACAGAAGGATGAGAGTTTGTGATAGGATAGAGCCATGAGGAACATCAATATTGACAGCTCAAAGAGAAGAACCGTGGTTATGTACGACACCAGCAGCTACGGCATTTCTGACACGTTACACCATCCCCAGAAGTATTCTGATTGGATAATGGCGATCAGTCATTTGGCTGCGGTGGTGTGTTTTTCAACCCATGTCGCTGGTGTGGCAGATACAGGAAACTCTCAATTATCCCGCGTAATTCAGCCGACCCCTACGCCGGATACTGCAGAATGCCGGGTGTTGCATCCCCCCCCCCCCCGAATGGCCTAAACATCGGTGTCCAGCCGGAAAATTGCTATTATCTATCTCGACCCTCTATCCTAAAAACTTTCTCATGAATAAAGATGAAAATTAGGCATGGAATACAATAATGTATTGATACAGTGTAGTAACAGTAATACAGTACATAGTGTACTATGTACTCACCTAGTGGTGGCATTGATGGAGGGTAGAATTGTACACCAAGCAATACAGTAAGTGCACATAATCCCACGTGGCGTAGTAACAAATGGCTTCCACAATGATTACTCCTGTTCCACCACCTCTGGCTCTATCTCAGCCAAGTATGCTGGAGTAGGTAGCAGAGATGGAGTGGCAGAGGGTGTGAGGTGCAGCTCCAATGAGGCATCTGACTGAGGCATGACCTCTGGTGGAGACACCACTCTTAAAGGGACTGAAGGTAGTGCTTCCTTGCCTGAGATGAAGAAGAGGTCGTGGTGGTACCTGGCTGGGATGAACGAGGCTAAAGAGGAGCAAGTAGAAGGCTGGGATGACAGAGGACAATGTGAGGAGGTCGAAAGCTGTGGTGATGGAGTGGTAGGCATCACCAGCTGGAAAAAGAACGTGATGGAGGACTGTTTGATGATCCTTCTTGAATGCAGCTTTATAACATTCTCATGGCCCTCGCGCAGGTAGGTGGCCATGGCATCAGTAAAGATGGTCTGCTGATTAAGATGCTCGAGGAAGTCCACCACATGACGGACCTGCTGGAGCCTTAGGATATCAGCCACTTCATTGTTATCCTCCTTTTCTTCCTCCTTCCCTTCGTCCTCGGTACCCTCTGCAGTCACGGACTCCATGATTTCCTAGTCAGACACAATCCAGTACCCAGGGTCTCCCTCGTCTACTTGCAGCAAATCGAGGATGATGTCCTCAATTATCTGTTCTCCTGTTGCTTCCATCCAACAGATAAGTCCTGAGCTTCAAATTCAGCAACGTCAGCAATAGTTCCTTCACTCATGAGAAGCCTGTTCCAACTGTGTTCAAGTGTGAATGCATACAGATCCTTCCTACTCTCCAACTCTGCACCCAGTTATAAATCACACTTTTCAGGGAATACTGCTCAAAGCTGGCCAAGGTCCTCTCCACTCTATTGTGCTCACCTCGGGGTGCCTACTCTTCGAGCACAGCAATCACATCTTCCATAAACCTCTTCTGGCACAGCTACTTCTCGCTGCAGTAATACCCTGGTCCATCAGTTACATGACTGAGGTCAAATTAGAGAGCAAGAACATGACCCTAATATGACGTCCATCTCCAGCCAATTGCTTGTCAGAAGGATGAGCAAGAGCACTGTCAAGGAGTATCACATGGTTGTGGGCAAGGCCAAGTCTTTTCATCTGATAATGGATAATCTCCTTCACAGCATGACTGTAGAACCACTCTTTGAAAATCTCGACTGTAAACCAAGCCTTCAGCAAGTGGAGATAAAACACTGGCAGACTATCCATCAACCCCTAATGACAACATGGCTGTTTTGCATGCCCCACCAAAACAGGTTCCAGACAATTGGAACCTGTTGCTTTGGCAGAACACAAAACAGATACATGCTGTTTGCTCATCTTACGACCAGGTAACTTCTTATCACCCAAGGTATGAGTTGAGGTGTAACAGGGTCTGTAAAAGCCCGCATTGCTTAGAGGCAAAACGGAGATCTTCTCTTTGGCTTAGTGGTAACGTGTGCGCCTACGAAGCGAAAGGACCTGAGATTGAATCTCGGTCAGAACAGCGTGATTAATTTGTTAGATTTCAGTTCGGTTATTACATTGGTGGCAGTGGTGGGAAGTGAGGCAAGGCTTAGAGGGCAATGATGTTGGTTAGCTGGGTAGCTGACAGTGTTCTAGTCCTTACATCCTGGGGGTTAGCTGTCCGCTGTGGTCGTAGCGCCTCCAATGGTGACCTCTGATGTTACGCTACTGTGTGTTCGAAACTGACCGAATTAATCACCAAAGGGGAGAAAAGAGTGGTGTAATAGGGTATATAAAAGCCCGCTTTGCTTAGAGGTAAAGCGGTGATCACCTCTTTGGCTCAGTGGTAAGGTGCACGCCCATGAAGTGCGTGGGCCTGAAATCGAATCTCAGTCAGGTCAGTGTGATTAATTTGTTAAGTTTCAGTTCGGTTATTACAGAGACAGACCTGAAGAACAGACCAGTTCCATCAACGTTATAAACCTGATTGAAACACAGACCTTTTCGTCAGTGAGGTTATTAAGCTTGATGTGAAACTCATCCATTCCTTTGGTGTCTGTATCCAAAGTTTTACTTTAATTAATCTTGTTAAACACCCCATGTTGAAGTTTGAAACAAGTCGGCCAACCTACTGAGACCCTGAATTCCCCAATCCCAAGCTGCTCAGCGAACCTGGTGGCTGCAGCCTTCAGCTCAACAAGATGCACCATCATGCCACTGGCATGCAGTTATCAGAACAACTT
Source organism: Coenobita brevimanus (assembly GCF_032717465.1). Classification (NCBI taxonomy): domain Eukaryota; kingdom Metazoa; phylum Arthropoda; class Malacostraca; order Decapoda; family Coenobitidae; genus Coenobita; species Coenobita brevimanus. The sequence continues at coordinate 59,273,817 of NC_136993.1, read as the reverse complement.
CAGGCAGGCCAGGTCGAGTTTGCCAAAGCATGTCTTAGCCATCATCTTGCACACAGTCGTGCTACAGTCACCCTGAGAGTCCAAAGGTGGAGTACCCCAAGGTACTTGGTTTTTCGCAAAACTCTCTTCCAAGAGATTGAGGGTGCGAAACGGACACTATTCTTTATCTCCACAGAGCTGATGATTTTGTACAGGGGTTTCGGAGAAGCCCACAACTCTCATGTGGAAGAAGGGCTTCACACACACAATTCTGGTGAATATGATAGAGTTTAATGGTTTTCATTTCATTAAGATCCCTCTTCTCATTAACTACCTGCAACCTCAGTCTCCTCAAAACACTGTTGAAAGTTTATTTTTGATATCACTAATTCAGAGGCCACTCCTCTTCCGAACTTTCTTCTAACATTGCTCCTTCATTTCAGTGAGTGCGTTAACTTACAGCTGCCATTACATTCCTACCTCATTTTTGTGTAGCTCCCTAATACGAGAGTTCAGCCTTGTTTTCAGACATTTATGCTTGCAATAAGTCAACTCGTAAACTGCTTGCCCAATATTATAAAAGCAATATGTCTATAAATCTCGAATGGAAAGGACTTTGAAACTGGCTGTCTTTTACGTTGTGTTCTTTGAAAGGAATTTTTTTTTTTGCACACACACACACACACACACACAGGTACTGAAAGCCAGCCACCGCTTTAGATTCGAACCTTTAATTAGGAAATCAGACAGCAGTGGTTTAACCAGTTAGATACACATCTAGGCATCCACTTGTTGATTATACGTTTACCATCCAGCAAGAAAACCATTTCCTTTAATGGAGGAAACAGTAAGATCAAAATGTTACACCTCGGTATGAAAGTAGAACACGAATTCTGTACGTCGGGTAAGTCTTATAAAACCATACTCACTCTCCCAAACAAGTCACGCGTGCTACTGTTTTTTTTTTTTTTTTCCCCGGAAAATGTAGGGTAGTACTGCAAGCATAGTTTATCACAGTACTCACACTTGGGTATACCTCTTTCGTTTAAGGAACACATAGCACTGGGAAAGAAAGATACATACTATAGGATGCTCAGCTTATTTTCATCAAGGTACTATGCATAGATGAGAAGAAGGTCATGGTGCGTGACATTGTTGGTGGTTAGTGACGACCCAGCCTTCCTTATGGCCTTTGCCGAGTGGTCCCTCAAGGGCCGCCTGCTGGTGTGGTCGACGAGGCTGCTGCTGGTCACTCGAATGCCCACGGGAGACATCGAGAATGTACTTGCCTCTCACTGGACCTTCTCCATGATGAACACCATGGCGCTAAACATCGACCCACCTCTGCACACTAAAGGGTAAAGATCCTATAACTACTATCATCAATCTGTATGACTTCAAGGGACATTTCAGTACTCCTGAAAGTCATATTTGATTGTTCAAAATAAGAGTTTATTGGCGTAGATTGTGATGCTGGCGTTTCAAATCGTTCAGTGGCTCATACAATTATCGATATAGCTTTATGTATTATGTATTATATACTCATGATCTTAGGCTCAACGACCGAGAAGGAGGAGAGATGCACTATGATGGTGAAGTAAGAGTTGATCACAGTTGTTGACAGATATTTGGTTATATGTTTAAAGTTGTTTTGAGAGATATATCTCTTGAAAGATTATATGACTAATTATATCATTAGACAGACGCCCTAATGCCGCAGGAATTAGCCAGCAATAAATCACTTCCATGTCACCATATTCTGTCTTCAAATTGCCTTAATTTCACACTGGCAAGTGCTTCATTAATGTACACTTGCAGTCAGGAATATCCTTTCACGTTAAGACGAAATCTTATGCAACTCTCACACATTGCTTTGGAAATTTTCCATCGTTCTGAACAGTGAACTCCTAAGTTTCAAAAGTCAGTGTTCATAGTCCCGTTATATATCGTAGTCATGTATATCAATTTTTGTGCCCGCAGTAGTGCCTGTACATCCCACCCCTCTTTGGTCTTCCTCTCTACATCTCCCCCTCAGCTTCACTCACATACCCCTCTCTCTCTCTCTCTCTCTCTCTCTCTCTCTCTCTCTCTCTCCACATTATTAAGCAATATCTTAATCATAGGAAACTTCTAATATTCTCCAGCATATGAGCATCAGCACCACATTGCTTCCTATTTCATTTTCTTTAATTTCACATTACCCACACTCCTCCCAGATAATTCATTTCATTCAGCACAGTCTTGGCTTGTGTCCTTCCGGTTATGTCTTAGCTTCCATTCCATAGGGTTGCATGAGAATTACAATACTTTTTTTCTCAAAGACTTCTTTTCCTTAATACTCACATCACTACTACATGTCATCGCCTTCAGTGTATCTGCAGCCTTTCTTTCCTGCTAAACTCATTCTTGTATTTTATTCTATTTACACGCATAATTTCTCAGCACAACTCGGAAGCATTTGAATGGACTCACATTCTCCACTCACTGACCATCTACTGTATCCTCTCAATTCTTTCCATACATTTATCCCTTCAGATTCCTAAACTATATCTTTTCTTCATTCACCTCTGTTTTGTTCCTTACATTTCCAGATTCATTCACCAAACTTTGCAGCTCTCACCCATCCTCATTTAGCAGAATTGTATCATCAAGAATCAGCAATACAGGCATATTACACCTCTCCATCTCTAATGCAGAAAACTTTCTAAGTGGAAGTAAGGGTAAAAATCAAAGGTACGGGAAGCTGACGCACAACGCACCATGTTGATATAATATTATGTCAATGGAGGAGCATGAGATGTGGCTCTAATGTACCTCCACCAAACACGAGATAAATAGCAGGAAAAACTCCTATTACCCACGTTAGCAAGCGATTTTTTAAAATAATGCCTGTTACTCAAGCATTCACGTACTCATTAAATTACATAAAATACGTTCTGCACTCCTTTAAGACACAAAGCTCACACCCACATGAAAAAACTTCACAACTCAGTCACCACTTACACATCCGATGGCCATGGCGAAGACCTCCTACATTCACACATCCATCCTCTACAATGGAACAACACATGTAACAGTGATTTTTGCAGAACGGTACAATATTAACCCCTAAACCGTGGGGTTGTTTTTTGCCTGCCTTGCGTGTCTCGCGGGCATATTTGCGCTCCGACAGACTCTCTAAAAATATTTGCCAAAAATCAGTTATTAGTCCTGGAATATTATAATGAAATATGCATATGGCACGTACCTTCAGCTTTCTCCTGGGATGTTTGTTGAGCCTTCGTCGAGTACCGTAGGACTTATGGAGACCTCTGAAGTTGGATAACGAAGTCTCCACTTTACACTTCCCGACAACCCGTAATATGATTACTACAGCCTGATAATATCACTAGAAACACTATTCTATGATTCTCAAATAGTTTGGAATCCATACTCCAAAACAAAACACTGTGAAAGCAATGAAAATTATGAGCGTGTACAACCTTCCCGCTTGCGATCGTTCGCTGCTGGTGTTCTGTCATTTATTATTCATAAAAACACTCACAGTTTATATTTCTATTACTATATAACACTTATATATGTCTACAGTCTTTATCCATAAGTTTCCTACAGTAATAGTAATTTATTGTCACTGTAGGCATTCAATTTCTCTTTCAGTAAAATACGTAGCATTCAGTTTCTCGTCCTGTATGCTAGTGTTGAGATTGAATCTGTCACTTTCATTTTCATTTTCATAACTCATAGTATTCATACATGTTAGAGTGAAACTTTCACTTTCATTACCCCTAGTATATATACTCGTATTCATATATTACTACTCATTTACGTTTCTATTTACATTCTCTATTTTATTTACATTATTTACATTTCTATTTTATTTACACTGTGTTATGCAGTCACTTGCAGTACTTTATAAAACTACATTCATTGCTTTTACTTGCTGTTTACACATTATTTACATTTCCACTTGCACTGTTTTACTCACCAGATAGATCGTAATCATTGTCTATCATTTTCATTGACAAATTAGCCAGTTCACATTCCACAGAGGTCACTTTTTTTTTTTTTTTTTTTTTTTTTTACGTGTCCGACTCTGGGCAAAGGCTCAGGGCCTATTTCTTGGGGGCAGTGGCCTATCCCAAGGCCCAGTAGTCCTCCTACACCTCCACATGTCACCACTTCGGCGCTAACACCCACCGTCCATACTGAATACATGCTAGGGCTGTCTCATACAGGACAGGTGTATTGGTATTAGCGGGGGTACTTTTATGACATGTCGGCGGGTCATCTGGTAGATCAGGAAAGTCTGCTTTTATGAAATTCAAATCCTTAAACTGTTCCCTGCCCCAGCCGGGATTCGATCCTGGGTCCATTAGGACTGCAAGCCGCCTCTCTACCGATTCAGCCACCGCCTCCCCCTTTACCTCTTTCCACACGAGGTTTAGTAGGGGGTAGAGGCCATAGGGCCCTTTGCATGGGGCTAAAAAGCGGCGGTATTGGGCAGGCGCGAATCTGACATGCTTTCACCTTGAAAGATGACAGTAAACTGAATTCAGTTTGGTGGCCTGCCTAGGGGGAGTGCAATGCTGCCAATGGCAGCGGGGTGACAGCTGCTAATATATACACTATGAAATGATTGGCAGGAAATCTAGACAATACATAATAAATTAGTAGTTCCAGGTGAATGTAAATATCGCCTAGGCTTCTCCCTTCCTTTCTTATTATATTTTTATTACGAGAATAGATTATACGGCATATCTCAAGGGGAAATAAACAGCGAAAATTTGCGAACGAGTGCACGTGAGGTGTTGTCCGGTGATAATTAGCCAATTCCAGGTGTATGACACTATCACTTATCTTATTTCTTTCTTGTATATATTATTTTGTATAAGAATAGGCCATAGGGCTTATTTCAATGGATGAAATCAGTGGAAAATTCCAGGGAAGATATACTTAGCGTAGCACGGCCGGGCAGGCGAGAGGAGAGGGTAATGGAGGGGAGGACAGGGTAATGGAGGGGAGTAAAGAACGGGGAGAAATGGCTAAATTTTCAACAATGGATGGGAGTACAGATGAGATTAGGAGTGCTGACTAGTGTTGGACATTGGCAGTACTGATAGATGATACAAGCCACCACTTGAAAGCCCAGGCGAATTCAAAATAACACAGAATCACAAAAGTGATGCCCCGCGGTATGATCCCTTGCTCCCAAGTTTCACAAAAGTGATGCCCCGCAGTTAAAGGGTTAAAATTACACTAACTCAGTGACAAATCAGGTCACAAACAAGATTATAACATTTTTAATATTTACTGTGCATTTCTGTTTACAAGTTCCGTGCTGTACCAGCAGAAAACAAGCCTCAGCTTGTCCTCCCAGCACAGACACTATAACTGTTGGAGACTCTTACATTAAAAATACTGCTTGGTACAAACACAGTAAAAAACAATAACCGAAGATGTGACAACCGTAACATTTCAAAGGCTTGTAATATCACGATCACTAGTTTCTTTACCCTCCTCATAAGAGGGAAGGAGAGGACATGGATGGAAATAGGCTTGAGGACCAGATATTTACATTTCATCAGATACACAAATATACACTCATACATACACACTACTGGACCACATTGAAGCATACATTCGTTTCTCTTATCCTGCGACTAATACAAAATAAATAAATAAATAAATAAAAAAATTGCACTCGTTCTAATGCTCTCTACAGCAAGGTGACCTTCAAAAGGTACACAACAAAAGGTACCGGAACCAACCCCATCCCTGAATCTCGTCTCTTATGTCTTGGCCCGGAACCGTGTTAAGTGTGTTTTTCTCTCTGCTAAAAAAATTTCATTTGTACTAATTGCAGTGAGCTCATCTACTCAGAATCTTATCACTCCTTCTGGCACCTTCCCAAAAACCTTTCCAACAACTTTACTTCGTCATCTTTCCCTCCTCTTTTCCGTTCTAATGGCTCTGTAGCTGTTCCATCTACTGAAAAACAGAACTCTTTGCTTAGACTTTCTCCTCAGTTCCACCTTAGACGATGCCAGTCCTGTTCCTCCATCACTTTCTTTCTCTGACTTCATCATGACTGCCATTACTAACAATGCATATGGGCCTGATGAGGTCCCTCCTGTTGTCCTCAATAACTGCGCTTCTGTGCTTACAACATGTCTAGGTACACTCTTTTGCCTATGTATGTCGACTTGTGCCTTTTCTTCTTGCTGAAAGTTTGTTTTAATTTAACCTGCCTCAAACAAGGGTGACCATTCCCATCTCCCCAAATATCGCCAAGATGTTTCAAAGTCCCATAATACTAAAGTTTTTAAATATATTGTTAAGGAAACACCTTTCCTATTGTAACCTTCTTTCTGATCATCAGTATGGGATCCACTAGGGAAGCTCCACTTGTGGTTTTCCCACCTTTCTTTCAGAATTCTGGCGATCCTTGTGAAGGAGATGCCTCTAATTTTTAACAATATCCAACTCACAACTACATCATTATTATACATATTTCTGATTCATTCTTATGTGATATACCATGGAAAATATCATATTACCTCTCTTGTAAAATCTGCTTCCAAAATATTACCTATGTTATGCCGACTCTGTACCTTCTTTACCTCTGCACAGTTGTTGATTTTATATACCGGTTTCATTCGCCACTGTGTAGAGTACAACTGTCATGTGTGAGGACGTTCTCCACCTATAGCTCTTCTCACCAAGGAGGAGTGAAAGAATATCTTCACCGGACCATTGCATCTTTACCACTTTTGTACTACTACTTTAACCCGCTGCGTCCCGTTGACATATGGGTACATTGCAACATTTTGCATTTGCCAGTCCCGGTGACGTACTGGTAAATCGCGCAATTGCAAGGTGCATAATTTGCACAATTTTAAAATTTTCCGCTTGATTTTCGGTACGTAGGGTTGCTCGACCTTCCCCTACCTGCCACCAGGAGGGGACACTTGGTGACCCCGCACAACCCACGCTCACCCGCGGCTCGGTCACTCACCTGTTAGCAACAGTCCTGCTCAGACATGGCGAAGAGAGGGCTCTCAGAGGACGAAATTCAAGCCGCCCTGGACGCCTTTACAGGCAACAGTGATTCCCCACTGGACGACGAGGTTGTTGACAAAGATTATGTGCAGCCAGAGGAGGAGGAAACCACCAGCAGTGATAAGGAAGTCCTGTCCCCCAGGAAGCGGCAGTACGTGACTTACTGTGCAGCTAGAGAGGGGCAGCTGGCCAAAAAACAATGTGGAACATCCTCTGCCCAACCCCAACATGATGTGGAGCCAGAATTTGATGACGAGGATGAGGACGAGGAAAGAGCCATGGGACGTGCTGCCATGTGGTACGGACGTGAGGTAATAACTCATCGTGGCCCCGAGTGCACACCACGTCGGACGAGCAGGTATGGGCCTAGTCTTTTGTTTGGGGAGGTAGGAAGTGCCATGGAGGGAGTGTGGAGTGAAAGGGAATGTGCAGGGAGGAGTATGGAAAGTGAGAGTGGCAGAAGTGAGTCATCGATCTCCCTAGGTGGTGTGAGGCAGCGGGGTGTATCACGTGGGCGAGTGAGGTTGCGTCCTGAATCACGTGGGGTTGTGATGGATGGGGAAGGTGGGGAGGAACCACTCCCCAGCACGTCTTATGCTCCTCAATATTCCCAAGCACGTGGGCGAGTAAGGGTGCGTGAAAAATCACATGGTGTTGTGATGGAGGGGGAAAGTGGGGAGGAAACACTCCCCAGCACGTCTTATGCTCCCCAATATTCCCGAACTTCATCCCCACAGCCCCCTAATGTTCCTCAAGGCCATAAGGGTAAGGAAAAGGGAAAGGGTAAAGGCCGAGGGAAGAGGAGTGCGTGTGGGGAAGCCCTCCGCACTCCTTCTCCCCAACCTCCCCCACCAGCATCTCCTCCCCACCCAGACGAAGGCGCTGATGGGGACGTTGGGGACGAGGGATTTGTGGGATGGAATTGGGAGGATGGGAGTGATTTTTCTCCCCTCATTCACCCCTTCACTGAGCAGGGGCACGCTGCCTGCATTGCTCCCGGAATTCATCCTAATTCCACCAGGATGGATTTTTTCCACCTGTTTTTTAGCGAGGCTTTTGTGGAGCAGATAGTTGACCAAACCAACCGTTTTGCAAGCAGCCAGAGCCATGAGAGTGAAAGATTGGGAACAAGGAGCAGGCATTCTATCATATATGATTACCCTGTCTCCCTTTCAGAAATGTTCTTATTTTTTGCCCTGGTCCTTTTGATGGGAATTATACGAAAGAACAGAATTCCGGCCTACTGGACAAGGGACCCTGTTATGCTGACACCAATATTTGGCCAAGTCATGAGCCGTAATCGTTTCCAACAAATTCTAAGTCGCCTCCACTTGTACGATGCTGATGATCCTGCAAATGCGAATGACGCAGATAAGATGAGGCGAATTAGGTTGGTCTTTGATCACCTGACGCAAACCTTTTGTTCGTCATTTTATCCCTATAGAGACCTCGTCATAGACGAGAGTCTCGTGTTGTGGAGAGGCAATATTTCATTTAGGCAGTATATACCCAGCAAAGGCACTGTTTTGGGTTCAAGATCTTTGTTATGTGTGACTGTAGGACTGGTTATGTGCAAGACAGTCTTGTACACCTGTGCAAGACAGACATAATAGAAGATAGGAGTATTGGACTGTCGGGAGCAGTGGTAAAGACAATGATAGAAGTCTACCTTTATTGTGGTCACGTCCTGTACCTGGACAATTGGTACACTAGCCCTCTTCTCGCTCATTATCTACTCATGCATGAAACGGGAATCTGTGGTACCGTGAAGGTGAACCGGCGTCACATGGTCAAGGTAGGGCGGAAACTTGACAGGAATGAGGTTGTCTTCTTCAAAGCCAACAACAAACTTGCAACTGTGTGGAACCATAACAGAGAAGTAAGCCTCTTGTCCACGGTTCACCGCCCCTTGATGCACTGTACTAATTCCCTGAATTACCGGAGCGAGAACAGGTGTCACATATTGAAACCTGAGTGTGTCCTGGATTATAACATAAACATGCGCCTGGTGGACCAGTCAGATTCCATGATATCGACGGTTGACTGTGCCAGGACCACTATGAAGTGGTGTAAGAAACTGTTCTTTCACTTGCTAGATATCACTGCTCTGAATTGCCACCACCTGCACGCCATGACAACAGGAGTTTAGGAAACCTTTGTAGGGTTTGTGAGGGAGCTCACAAGAGAGATGTTTGCACGGTATGCTGTTGAAAAGCCCCAACATCGCACCCGCACTGCCCCTATTGCCCAAACTCCCCTGAGAATATCCGGCCACCATTTCCCCACTCCTATCCCTCCCCAGCCAAATAGACCTAGGCCCCAGCGCAGGTGTCACGTGTGTAGCAATTCCCAGGTGAGACTCACCACACAGAGGAAGGACACCTGCTATGAGTGCTTCGAGTGTGACGTGGGTCTCTGTATTCACCCATGTTTCAGCGAGTATCACACCTTGATGCAGTTCTAATATGGTGAGAATGCGATAGGATGCTGTAACTATGAAGTAAATGCGACAAACAGACGCTCAGTATAATTATAAGTCCTGTTGATCTGAAAATAGTTGTATAAAGTGCATACGGGTATAACATAAGTGCAAAAATAGTATGTAAGTGTATTAATATGATCAAAGTGGAAACATACCTAGCGAGGGTATTTTGATGCGATATTCTGTCGCCCATAAATATGTAAATATTATTATGGGAAATGCAAACGGGTATAATATAAGTTCAAAGTATTGTAAGTGCTGAAATATATTTTAAGTCAAAATATTCCTAGCAAGTGTATATAGATTCGATTTCATGATGCTCAGTGGAATGAATAAGGCCCGTAATTATGAAAATAGGATTCAACAAGTGGGAAAGTGTGTAATATAAGTTAAAAATTTGTATGTAAGTGTTTGAGTATTATGTTTGTCGAAACATTCATTGCAATGGTATTTTCGTGCGATATTCTGACACTCACTAAAATAAATAATGCCAGTAACTATGTATAGTGCAGTGTAGGGTTGTAAACGTGTGTAATGTAAGTGGGAAAGTATAATTGGAGTGAAAAAATAAAGTAGAAGATGAAACACGAGATTGTGCTTGCTATGTGAATATGTGCTAGTATTTCACTAAATGCCCTCGTAATGAATGTAAATAATTGAAAACATTTACAGTGGTGAAGGAAAGGTTCTATGTAAAGAAAACAATAATAGGAAAGTGATAAAACAATTGGGTATGTTAAAATACGAGTCATAGCGAGTGCGCTTAGTAAGCAGATGTGCGCTGTACTTATGCTGCATGTCATCGTAATGAATGAAAACAGCTGAGAACATTTACACACAGTAAAAATTGGTAAAATGTCATTGAAACAGAAGTATACAAGTAGAAAAAATGATATGTTGACTGATACAAGAAACTTAGCACATAGCATGTTACCACTTGGACCCAACTCGCTATGCTCACACGAAGGTACAATGCTTATTTTCCATATATATGTGTTTGAAATTCATTTTATTGTTACTCTTATTGTTTATTAGTTCAAATTCAATAAATGTAGAGGTGTTGTTTGTTGTTCCTCCCAATATTTCCTACCATAGAAAACTTGAGCGACTCACACATCAATTATATACCTGGTGCGGGGGACCTCACCTGTTCCGACCACTTACGGACCACGGTAAGCCCTTTCTTGGTGATTTTCCTTTGTTTCTCAACAAAAGCGGAAGTTTTAGCCAAAAAAAAAAAAATTCCAAAATAGCTCGGGATTGGGGGATGTCGGAGGTGCGAAAAACCTAGGGACGTGACGGGTAATGGTCACTGCTTCACTGAACAGTCTGCTTGTATCTCTCCAACACTATGGCGGGCGCGTGGCGCCCGTGTAACAGCAAACTCTTATTCCTTTACTGTCTAACTCTCTAATGCAAGAGTAAGCTGCTAATCCCACTCATTCGTGTATGCAACAGGTCAACAATGGAACTGTCCTCCTCCATCTGTGTATCCTATTACTTATGACCTCCAGCCTTATAAACGCAGTGTTTCCAGGAATCTACAGTAGAAATCCTGAGAGAATAAAACCCCAAGTATTAAAGATGATGCAGGACTGACTTCGATATTGCTAAAAATTAGAGGATGCTCCGGCAGAAGATGTTGAGGGATTGAAATATGTAAGAACTGAGTTTCTGAAGCATTAATAACAAGAAGATTACTTTTTACCCAAATCAGAGATATGAGCCAGGTCAGACATAAGGTATGCCATGGCCTCATCCCTTGTTTATTGAAGTAACTGCTGAAATGGATGCTGTGAGACGCAGATAGAAAGGTGAAGTGTGGAGTCATCAGCGTTTCAGTCAATAAGGTTGGATGTACAGCTTAGATCACTGATGAATAGAAAGAAGAGAGTTGGTGATGGGATAGAGCCCTGAGCAACACCACTATTGATATCCCTAGAAGAACAGTGGCCGTCAACAACAGCAACTACAGAATGACCATAAAGGAAGCTAGAGATGAAGGCACAGAATGACAGAAACCATAAGGAGGTAGGTTGGAAGCTAAAGAAATATGTTAGACTTAATTGAAAGCCTTTGACATGTCAAACAGAATGACAAACCTTTCGCCAAAGTCCCGAAAGGAAGATGACCTAGAGTCGGAAAGGCAGGTAAGAAGATCGCCAGTGGAGAATTCCTGGCAGAACCCATACTGACGATTGAAAAGAAGGTTGTGATAGCAAAGGTCCTTTAAAATTATTGTTTTGTTAAGAATATATTCAAAAACTTTTAAATAAAGAATGTTGAAGCAACTGGGGGATAGAGGGCAGGGAATGGTCACCCTTCTTTGGGACAGGCTGAAGGAGAACAGACTTCTAGCAAGAAGGAAAGGTACAAGTTGACAGGCAAAGGCGAAAAATATGCTTAGGTCGGATGTAGGCACAGAAGCACAGTTCTTGAGGACAACTGGAGGGACCCTACCAGGCCTATATGCCTTGTTAGTAATAAGTCCAGTGATGGCAGAAAATACACCAACTGAAGAAATTTTAAAGTGTGCCATGAGGAAGTCAGAGGTGGGGAAAGGATGGAGGAATAACACTCAAATCTTTTAAGGTGCAACTGGAGGAGAAGGCCAGAGCGAAACGTTCTACTTTATCAGTAGAGGAAACTGCTACACGGCTATCAGAGTGAAAAAGAGGAGCAAAGGAAGAGGAGGGAAGGTTGTTAGGGAATTTGGCAAGGTGCCAGGAGTGGGAAGAATTTGAATTGGAGAGTTCAGAGCATTAAGTACAAATGAAATTATTTTTTGCAGAGCGGAGAACAATCTTAGTAGGATCCTGGGCAGAAACATAAGAGCACCTTCTAGAGGCCCACATATTATTGTGTACAGCATTATAAAAAGCGTGATTAAACCATATATTAATTATTAATTTATTTAGTTTTTCCGTTGGTCACAGGATAAGAGAAAGGAGTGTATGCTTCCGTACCCGAGAGAATAAGCTCTGTAATGAGTGAGGCACACTCAGATGGTTCTTGGCCAAATCATTCCAGAGAAAATCAAAGAAGTAATGCCTAAGTGCCTCCCAATCAGCTGCTCCAAAGTGCCATAGCTGCCACTTTCTTGGATGGTCCAAGGTCCTTACTGGAGTGATAGGACAGGTTAATGTGCTTAAGTTATGATCAGAGGAGTCCAGTGGAGAGAACAAATTAACAGCATAAAAAGGTTAGGTAGGAAGAGGTCAAATATGTTGGAACTCTCTCCAGTATGGTCAAGGACATGGGTAGGGTGCTATACAAGCTGCTCTATGTCATTTATGAGAGAAAAAATATATATATAGGCTTATTCACCACGTGGATCAGTGAAAGGAGAGAAGTGCTAAAGGTGATGGTGGACATTGAAATCACCTATAATTGAGACCTGATAGAAGAAAAATTGATAGGATGTGTTCCGTCTTGGAAGTAGAAGTCAAAGAATTTTTCATGGTCGGTAGAACTGGAGGATGAGTAAACATCACAGATATATTTAGTCAGAGAATGGCAGGATTGCCAAAGTCAGAGAGTAGAGAATTCAGAAGCTTAAAGTTCAGGAACACTAACGCAAGTTATGTTATTGTGGACATATACACGACAGCCGCCATTGGCTTTGAAATGTGTATAGAGAAATTAGGAGGACACAGAGCAGGGTTTGCTGTCAATCGTCTCTGATGGTTGAGTCTCAGTGAGGAAGAGAAGGTGAGGTTTAGAGAAGGAGGGGTGGTGTTCAACAGAAAGTTAAAAGAATGACTTTAGAATGTTGCAGAAATGAGCAAGAACTGTGTAAGACACTGGTCGTCATCGGGAGAGGGGAGGATGATAGGGGCTGCTATGGTCCCCCCTGTGGGGACTCCAAGGCTTGGTGTTGAGATGCCATTTGTTTATTTTAATGGGAAGTGTAGTGTGTAATGTGCGTGTTGTTTGGTGATGACATTTAGAGGAACTTGTATTGGAGAGCATGTGCTGGGCTATTCTCTGTGTCACTGAAACACTGAAAAAGTTCAGCAAAGGGGGAATGATCAGAAACTTCTTCTGAGGGCTGGTGAAACGTGAACTCCAGCTCTCCCCATCATCAGGTCTCCATGCACCTTGGGAGCACCACCCTGTTCGAGTGATACTACAGTCTACTTCCTTAAGATAATTCCAGGTAAAGAATTTAAGCAACATCAACAAAAACACTATCTCTGTTCTACGTACAATTTTTCAAATCAATGGTGCTCTGTGCCTCCTGAAATGGGGTTCCCATCCTCTCTAAGACGATCACCAACACTGCATATCATAAACTACAGTCAGCTACACACCATCACTGGCTGCATTACGTTCATTCCAAAGCTCATCTACATTGAGAAGGCAAAGTTCTTCCTCTTCACACACTATTCGGTGCGTCACCCCACACTAACACCGAACATCCCTGCCATTATATGAGTCTCAAGACATAACTAGGCACATAAAACGGTCAATTCATAAACATTACTGGACACTTTTTAATAACATTTCTCCTCCAGACATACCAACACAAGCAAAGAAGACACTTTTTGATAACATTCCTCCTCCAGACGTACCAGCACAAGCAGAGAAGAAATTTTACCATGCACTTTTCAAATGCAGATCAGTTGAGGAACTCGATGAGAAAACTATAGTACAACGCTCCCTCCTGACACCAACTGATCAATGGTATCATTAACATAACTGGAAAGATTGAGTTTACGCAGTAAGGCTTAAATCAGGACATAATCCTGCCATCTTCATTTCTCAGCTTAACTTTGGGTTGATTGGAATCACTGATGATGTGTCCCACTTGTATAATAGGCCTACACAACATAATCCACATTAGAGAGCACAGCACAATATCGTGCCACACTAGGATGGGCACCTGACATCTGCGGTGTAGAGAACATAAGGAACGATATCCATGGTAGCAGTTGCTTATCTGAGGTTTATGGATCTGCAAGGCCACGCTTGGCCGTGGTTGAGCAATAACAACAAATGAAGTCACCAACTTCTAAATGTAACCGATATAAACTTCAGTTATAGATATAATTATCTTAAATTATAAGCAGAAGCCATGTTAAATAGTTATGACCCTTATACAACGTTATATCTGAGTTTTCATATAAAAACTCACCCTAGCACTTTATGAACCATGAACCTGTGGTGCAGGTGCAGCCTGTTTGTTCACCTGCCATATGGCCCTGGTGGTGCTCAGGTGGTGAAAATAGCCTCATGGACGCCCAGCAGAGGCCTCCATTACACTACGCCCCTCACACCCTTTCCAGATAAATACCTGAGGTACTGTGGACCATTGAACATACGAGTAAGATGATTTAGTATATGTTTGCTATATGGAAATACAATGGAATAAAATAAATCGATACGACTGTCATGCATTTTGTGTAAATATTCTTGGAGTGTAACCTTTTCATCTTTATTATTGGTCAACGTTTTGTGTACAAAAATACAATAAAAACCTGAAACAAGAGAAAAAAAAAAAAATCTAGAATATTATGACTGCACAATCTATAAGGTGCTTGATTAATAATTATTGTATTGTGACGCCATGATGGGGTTAGGTATTGCTGCACCCAAACGATATCATTCACATTAAACAAACACCGGAAGTTAAGGTGAAATACGACCCAGTTAGTTCGATACGTATGTCTGTAGCTGAGTCGAGGAAGTTGGTGTTTGAAAAAAAAAAAAAAAAAAAAAAAAAAAAAACCATACATGATTTCATTGTACCCACAGAAGTAATATTTTGGGTCTGCCTTTCTACAGTTTCCATGGAGGCACAGTCGACATCGCTATGCTGACCTATGAGCCATATTGGAAAATAACCATGACGGGCAACACCACCACCTACTCTGGCATCGACTACAATTTGTGGATTACTATTTGTCAGGCTCTCAACTTCACTTTCCGAAATCTTCCAACTCGGAACTGGGCAGAGGTTTGTTCATTTTATATTGAAAAACATATGCTTGTGTATGTAATTCTTCCTGCTCCACCGCAGGCTATTCTTGTTCCATGACCTTTCCAAGTTTTCAGTTTAACTAATTATCCTTGGGGTCATTTGGTAGGATGTCATTGCAAGTATTTTAAATCCGCCACTTGGTCATCTACGATCAACATACAAATTTCTGGGGTTTTCGAAAACTGTTCAATCTCCTTTCATTCCAAATGCTGTCATCTCTTAACTGGACAGATGAATGATTTCAAAATCTTACCGATTTTGATTCTTAGAATGGTTGCATTGTTATTTCCTCCAAGAGCCATTCCATCAAATATTATTAACACAAGGTATGAATTTTCTCATTCCTTTTCTTCTTGGTATAAAATGAAACCTTCCAGTTTAAACGTTCCATTCATAAATGCTAAACAAATACCTACCATATTTTCTGGTGGTTATTATCATTATAATGATGAGGGGGTGAATAAATGCTTTGCCTCATTGTTATTTATTTGTATTACGAGTATAGGCTGATACTGATATAACATGAAGGATATTCTAAGTCATTAATTATAATGCATTCTGGATGCTTTGCAGGTTGAAGACTTGGTGGAGTTTCGTTACATTTTAATAACACCTGTGGTGTACTCATTTCTTCCGACTAGACATAAAAGGTGGGTTTCTCATTATAGCCTTATGTAAATTTTTATTAATAATGATTAAAAAAATACTGTTTAATAGAAATTCCTTCAAAAGGTGCAACATTCAGGGGCCGTTGCCACTGAACATATTATCAGATACTTACAGACGAAAGTACACTGCAATTCTTTGGCTATTTTACTTCTAAGATGGAACACATCCCATCAGTTACTTCTTTCTTTGAAATCTCCAACCTACATTGTAAGTGACTTCAGTGTTAACCAGCTTTGGCTCTCCTCTCCATTCGCTGATCCTTCTGGTGAACAAGCCTACATCTTTTATACCCTTAATAGCCTAGAGCAGCTTGTACAGCACCCTACCCATATCCCTGAGTGCCTTTGGGAGATAGGCTACTTGACCTCTTTCTACAGCTAAAACTTCTGCTTACTCGGTTAATCTTTTCTCTACGCTGGGCTCCTTCGAACACAACCTTATCACCTATACCTGTCCTATCCCTCCAGCAAGGCCTATGGACCCTTCCAAAAATGGTAGGTGTGGCACTTTGGAGGTGCTGATTACAGGCTCTCAAACATTACTTCTAAGATTTTCCCTGGACTGATTATTGTTTCAATGGCTGAAAACCATCCGAGTATGCCTCGCTCATATTGGTTTTTGTTCTCTCAAGTATGAAGGCGTACATTTATTTCTCTTATACTGTGACTAATGCCAAGAAAATGGTTAATTATGCTTGTTCTAATGCTGTCCACAACAAGAAGACCAACAAAAAGTATTGGAGCCAATCCACCCCTGAATCTCATCTCTGTTACGTATCTTCCAAGAACTGTGCTAAATCTATTCTCTGCTCTTCTAATATTAATTTCATTTGCACTAAATGCTCTGAGCTCTTAGGCTCAAATTCTTCCTGCTCTTTCTGGCATCTTGCTAAACTCCTTTCTAACAACTTCCAGTAACATTTGTACTAAATGCTCTGAACTCTCTGACTCAAATTCTTCCTGCTCCTTCTGCCACCTTGCCATTCTAACAAGTTTCGGTAAAACAGACAGTAGACCAGCATACTCTCCTGTTCGGTTTCTTCTAACCAGCAAAACTGAACTACATGCATGCTACACACCACACTTCCTATTCGAAATTATGAAAAAGTGACATCTCAACACTCAGCCTCGGAGTTCCCTGGGGGAGGGGGACCATAAAAGCCGTTGCCATCAATCACTTTCCTGGTGACGACCAAATCAGATGCAAGGAACCACTGTCTGGCTCAGTTCTAGTTCATTTCTTCAACATTCGTGGCCTTTCTTATAATTTTCTCTCTGTTTAACACCACTTCTCTTCCTCTAAACCTTATCTTCTCCTCCAAACCGAGACTCAGCTGTCTGAAGCAACGGAAAGCAAATCCTTTTCAGCATCCTCCTACTTTCTCTAGATTCATTTCAAAGTCAAAGATTGCTTCTCTGCTTATGCATGTAACAAATTATCTTGCTCTTCTGTTCCTGAACTGTAATCTTCTTAGTTCTGTACCCTTTGGCTTAGGCTATCCTGTCATTCTCTGACTAAATATATGTCCTGTGCACTTTTCCCCTAAGTTTACTGACTGAAAATTTTTTGACCATCTGATTTCTAAGATGGAATGCATCCTATTAATTTCTCCATGCTCTGAAGTCTCTATCTAGGTGATATCAATGTTCACCACCATCTCTGGCTCTCCTCTCCTTTCACTGATCCACTTGATGAACACGTCTACATCTTTTTTTTATCCTTAATGACCTTAAACACCCTACCCAATTCCCTGAGAGCCTTGGAGAAAGATCCAACATACGTGGCCTTTTCCTTACAACTAATCCTTCTGTTTTTGTTTTTAGTTTTTTCTCTCCCTTGGGCTTCTCTTAACACAGTCTTATTACCTTCAGTTGTCCGATTGCTCCAGTAAGACCTGTGGACCCTCCCAAGACGAGGCAGCTGCGGCACTTTGGAGCTGCTAATTTGGAGGCCCTCAGGCAGTACTTCTTCGATTTCCCACGAAATTATTTTTCCTTCCATGGCCAAGAGCCACCTGTGTGTGCCTCGCGCAATTTCGAGATTATTCTCTCAGGCATGGACACATACATTTCTTACTCTTATCCTGTGACCACTGCAAATAATAAATAAATAAATAAATAAATAAATTTAATCACTCGTTACAATGTTGTCCACAACAACAAGAAGACATACATAAGGTACTGGAGCCAATGCACCCCTGAATCTCTTCTATCTATCTGCCCAGAGTCATGCTAAGAATGTTCTTTGGTCTGCTAAAAATAATTACAATCGTACTAAATGCTCTGAACTCTCCCACTCATTTCTTCCAGCTCTTTCTGACACCTTGCCAAAAACGTTTCTATCAACTTAACTTCATCATCTCTCTCTCTCCTCTTTTCCATTTTGATGGCTCTGTAGCTTCTCCTTCTACTGATATAGGAGAACTCTGCTCGGATTATCTCCTCCAATTCCATCTTTGACTATTCTGGATCCGTTCCTCCAGCACTTTCCCCCTCTTAATTTCTCGTGGCTTACATTGGCGTATCATTAATTGATGTGTTTTCTGTCGTCACTGGCCTCAGTACTAACAAGGCATATGGGCCTGATGGGGTCCCTCCTGTTGTCCTCAAGAGCTTTGCTTCTGTGCATACACCCCATCTTGGTAAAGTCTTTCGCTTTTATCTGTCAGAATGGATCTTTGCTCCATGCTGGAATTTTCCTCTCATCCCTGTCCCAAAGAAGCGTCACCATTCCCAGCCCTCGATCTATAGTGCAATTGTTTTAACATCCTATATTTCAAAAGTGTTTGAATCTATTCTTAACAAAAAAAGTTAAGCACATATCCTATCACAACCTACTTTATTATATAATAATCTGTATGGGTTCTGCCAGGGACACTCCACTCACTATCTTCTCACCTTCCTTTCAGACTCCTGGTCATCCTCCTTTTACGTCTTTGGTGAAAACTTTGACATTGCACTTGAATCTCAAAGGCTTTTGATCGAGTCTAGCATAACCTTCCATGTCGAAATTGCCCTCTTCTTTCTAGCTGTGCCTTCATCTCTAGCTTCGTATCTGGTTGTTCTATAGCTGCTGATGTAGACGGCCTCTGTTCTTCTCCTAGACCTATCAATATTGGCATTCCGCAGGGTTCTGTCCCATTACCAACTCTCTTCCTTCTGTTCATCAGTTGCCTTCTAAACTGTACATCTAACTCTATCGACTCACACGCTGATGACTCCACCCTTTACCTTCAATCGTAGCAGTTACTTCAACGGACATGAGATAAGGCTATGATACACTTCTTTTCTGACCTGGCTTACATCTCTGACTTGAATAAAAGCAATTTTGTTGTTTTTAATGCATCATAAACTCAGCTCTTACATCTTCCTATCCATCAAAATCTTCTCCAGGAGTATCCTGTAATTTTTAAGAATATCCAACTCAACCGTGCATCATCCTTGAACATTCTTGGTGTTTCATTCTCTCGGGATATATCTTGGAAAAATCATGTTTAATACTTTGTAAAATCCTCTTCCAAGAGATAAGGTGTGTTAAGTTGACTCTATCCCAGCTATGTCCCTGCACAGCTGTTGACTTTATACAGATGTTTTATTCGCAACTGCTTAGAGTACAGCTATCATGTGTGGGTAGACTCCCCACATACAGCGCTTCTCAACAAGATGGATTCGGATACTTTTCGTTTCATTAACTCTCCTTCTCTTACCGGCTCCCTTCAACCACTGTCTTGTCACCCCACTGTTTAATCTTTAACTCTGTTCCATCGCTTTTCCAAAGTCACTGCTCCTCTGAATTGTATGAGAATGCTTGTTTCCCTCCACCAATGTGGCTAGCACGTAGCACCCGTCTAGCGGGAAACACATCTTTTTTAAGTTCAACTCTCTAATGCAAGAGTTAACCATTATCCCCAGTCCTTCATTTATGCAACAGGTCAGCTCTGGAACTGTCTTCCACTGTTTACATTGCCTGCTTTCTATTACCTTGAGTCAATCTAATGGGCTTTTAGCCTTTGGCTCTTTCTTCCTTGCATAAAAAATCCTATTTGCTTCCTTTTTTCTTTCTCTCTCTGATGATTTTATAGTCATTTCTTTTATTGAAACAGCAGAACTCCTTGATTAGACTTTCTCCTCATATTTCACTGCAGATGATTCTGATACTGTTCTTCCATTTCTTCCCGCTCACTGACTTCTTCAAGACAGACATTGAAATTTCTACCGTTAATGTACACTCTGCCCTAATTGGCCTCAGTACTAACGAGGTGTACTTGCCTGATGGGGTTCCTTCTGTTCTCAAAAACTGTGCTTTTGTTCTTACAACCTCCCTAAGTAATCAATTTCGACTTTGTTGACTTGCACCTTTCCTTCATGCTGGACGTTTGTTTTCATTTAGCCTGTTCTGAAGAAGAGTGATAATTCCCAGATTTCTAACTAATTGCTTTTATATCCTATATTCCTGCACTTTTAGAATCTGTTCTCAGCAAAATATTCAAAAAACCATTCCCATCAAAGCATACTTTCCTATCGATATTATGGGTTTTACAAGGGATGCTCCATTGGCGATTCAAAACACCATTCCCATCATAGCATTCTTTCCAATCGATATTATGGGTTTTGCATGGTATGCTCCATTGGAGATCACATCACCTTCCTTTCAGACTCGTGATCATCCTTACTTTGGGAATTGGACGAAAGCTTTGCCATTGCTGTCGACATCTCATCAGCTATCGATGGCGTTTGGTACAAATCTTTGCATTCCAAACTGTCTTGTAGTAGTTTTTATCCTAATGTTTGTCTGTCCTTTCATCTCAAGCCTCCTTTCTGTGGGGTTTATATCTGTTGTTACAGATGGCAACCGATCTTCTCCTAGAGATACCAGTAGTGGTGTTCCTCAGGGTTGTCTGGTCACCAACTTCATTCATCAACAAATTTCTTAGCGGTACACCGAACCTTGTCCACTCATGTGCTAGTGACATCACTCTTAATGTTTCCCTTCTCTTCTCGCACAGTGCATCACAGCAGTTACTTCAGCAAATTCGAGATGAGGATATGGCGCACCTGCTTTCTGACTCGGCTAATGGGTAAAAATAATCTTCCTGTTTTTAATGTATCCAAAACTCAGTTTCTACTTTGTATGACCCACCAAGATCTTCCACAGGATTATCTTGTAATTTTTAACATTATCCAACTCAATCTTGCATCATCTTTGAACATATCTGGGGCTTCATTCTCTCAGGCTGTATCATGGAAAGTCCTTATCATTCCTCTTGCAAAATCTGCTCCAAAATTAGATATGCTAAGCCGACTTCGCGTCTGCTTTATCCCTCCCCCCGCCCCCACAGCTGTTAACTTTCTACATGGGGTTCAGATCCTTCCTGTGTCACATACAGCTCTTAAGAGTGGGAGTGGCTCCCCACATACTGTACAGCTCTTCATAACAGGATGGAGCCAAAGGCTTTTTGCCTCATTACCTCTCCTGCACATATTGGATCTCTTCAACCTCTGCACTTCGCCACACTGTTATATCTTTGTCTTCTTTCTGTTGCAATTTCCAGTGTTACGGGTGCGTAGCACCCATCTTGCAGTAAACTCTCACCCTGTTTCTGTCCATCTGTCTAACACAAGAGTTAACCGATTCTCCCAATCTAATTTATATGCAACAGGGTAAACTCTCAAAATTTCTTCCTCTGTTTACATTTCCTTCTCCCTATGAAGTCCAGTCTTTTAAATGCACAATGTCCAGGCATCACGAAATAAACAAATTTTGAATATGACTTTGATTTCTCTCTCTCTCTCTCTCTCTCTCTCTCTCTCTCTCTCTCTCTCTCTCTCTCTCTCTCTCTCTCTCTTTCTCTCTTGGAGGGAACAGTTTTGCGGGGTTCTGGCCTCTGGGTCCTTCTTCCTTGCATTAAAAAATATAAACTTGGAAAATTTTACCCAAGTTCAGACCATCGTCGGACCTAGAGACATGAATATTGCAATTTTGTGAGGCAGTCTGCAAGAAGTGTGGGGGTTTTGTTAATTTTATATTAAATAATACTTTAAATGTTACTTGAGAACAGGACAAAGAATTAACTTGTGAAAATCAAGTAATAATTGATACTTTATGTCGGCTTACTTCGCCGATTCTCTAAGGACGAGAATTTATAAACTTTCTCAACAGTACACAGCAGAGACTAATTACTCACACGTGTTGTTTATTGGTACTGTTAGCCTCTGGAGAAAGTGACTCCACCCCTGATAATCAATATCTAATGCTATGAACGATAAGCAGGTTCTTGCTGATGCATTAACTCCAAGTTGCACAACGGATTTCAGTTAATAAAAAGGACTGGCCTAAGTACCAGTTATGAATAATGCAAAGTGTTTATGCAAACTAGGAGTGATAAGTGAAATAAGCTTAATGTGGAGAAATAAAACACGAGTTTACATTACATTAAGCTCATGAAAAAGAACTGTTAATTTATTAATTACGATGAAACAAATTTACATTACGTTTCAAAATGAATTCAAGAATAAGGAGAACACACTCACTCGCTCACTCAAAAGCTAAACTCTTAAGCCTAGGAAAATACAAAAAGAAATACCGGTCAGAGAGTGGGCTAAGCAGGATGAACTGGGGGTCGTTGCTGAGGAAGGACACTGCCACACGCGCTAAACCTCTTGCCGATTCACGCTAGGTGGAGATTCAGGAACTCGCTGTACACACGCTGCTCGAAGTCAGGCCAGCGAACCTAGTCCCACGGCGCTCTAATCCTGACTGAATTCAAATTGTGAGAGAGAGGCGAGTGTCAGCCATGCTCTTGCTAATGGAATTAATGCGAGCAATACATGCCCATAACAAATCACTCAGTGAAAGCATTAATGTCGCACACAAGGATGATCATTTATGAAACAGTGAAAAATATTCTGAAAACACTCCCGATCGGGTGAATACGTGGCGGTTGACTGAGTGATACTTATGGGAATTCACTAGAAATCGCGGTTTCCCACCAAAGTTCAATGTCACAAGTTTATTTAAATAGAGAATCGCGCCAACTCGTGACCTTATGCCCCATCAAAATCTTTTTTTTTTTCCTGAAGAAAAAAAAAATTTCAATATACATACATATAAATCCTAACTCAGTCACACAAGATTCACACTGTGGTGTGTGTGTGCTATCCTGCTACAGGAGAAAGTCACAGTCACAAGTGAGCGAATAAACCTCGTATTTACGTTAATAAAAGCAAGCTTGAGGAAAAAACTCCGTGACAATGGTGAAAAATCCTGTACTCAGGTCAAACTGAGCGAAAAGTTCGCAACATTTACATTAACAACTAATTGTTATGTAGAGTGATGTATGTAATACACAGTGTAGGTGTGACAATTGTGGTGTAACTACCTACATGTAAAATTACATAATGCAAATCAATAGTAAATGATGACGACGAGGCAGAAGAGAAGAGACGGCAGCATGCATCAGGGACAATCAGCTGTTCTGCACGGCAATGCTGCACCCGCCAGCTGCACCTGCAAAAGCAATCAAGGTGGAGCATCAAAAGTGTCATTTCCCTCTCTCTGCCTAGCAATCAGTACTTATGTTACAAAAAGTACACTATTTACATTATTAACCAGGAAACGTAGTCAAGGCGTCTCTGCAGGACATCAAACGCTGACCCAGTTTACTGGTTAAACCCTAAACCTAATTAGCGAAAAGACTGGCCGTTTGTGCAGGACATCAAACGCTGCAATTCACAAAATTAACCAGGGAACGTGGTCATGAGCGAAAAGACTGGGTGTCTGTGCAGGACATCAAACCCTGCAATTCGCTAATGGAACCCAGTTTACTGGTTAAACTCTAAACCTAATTAGCGAAAAGACTGGGCGTTTGTGCAGGACATCAAACACTGCAATTCGCTAAATTAACCAGGGAATGTGGTCATGAGCCAAAGGACTGGGCATCTGTGCAGGACATCAAATACTGTGATTCGCTAATGGAACCCAGTTTACTGGTTAAACTCTAAACCTAATTAGCGAAAAGACTGGGCGTTTGTGCAGGACATCAAACGCTGCAATTTGTTAAATTAACCAGGGAACATGGTCATGAGTGAAAAGACTGGGTGTTTGTGCAGGACATCAAATGCTGCAATTCGCTAATGGGACCCGTGTTAGTTTTCAGCTAGCAGCCGAGACATCAGGTCTGCGCCTACATTGTCACTTCCCTTGATGTATCTCACAACAAGGTTAAACTGCTGCAAATACAGTGTCCAGTGTGTCAATCTTGCATTAGCCGTCTTGGTCGTGCTGAGACTAGTGAGTGGCATATGATCAGTTTCAAGAGTGAATGGTGCCCCATATAAATAATAGTAATATTTCTTAACACCATCAACCACGGCCAAGAGTTCCTTCTCAACAGTACTGTAATTCCTCTCGGCGGATTTTAGCTTACGGCTGTAGTATGCCACTGGGAAAATTCTGCCTTCTGATTTCTGCATTAATACGGCACCTACTCCATCTTGTGAAGCATCAGTGCGCAGTATGAAAGGTTTGTTGGAATCAGGCAGCTGCAAGATAGGCTCCTTACACAGCATATTCTTAAGGGTGGCAAAAGATCTCTCTTGCACTTCTCCCCATTCACTGGTGTTTGGAGCATGTTTTCGAAGCACCTCGTACAATAAGAGCAAAATTGGGGATAAAACTCCTATAATACCCCACTAGGCCAAGGAATACCCTGGTGCAAACAAATCAAAATAGAAGGACTGGATCAACATGCACACCCTGACAGCGACATAGAGGCGTGACAAGAGTGTACAGTAGTGAGGAGAAAAGTGGATAGTATGCAATGGTCGATAAATTAGCATTTTTTTTCTTGCCATATTCTGAGTTTTTTTTTTTTTTTCTCTTTCTCCAGCATGTGTCAAATCTAAACAGCATTCCCAGATCACACCTTGAGACGACTGATTTGGTAGCAGTAATTTATATGGGTCGATAACCAGTGTATTTATAATGTCTTTGGTCCAGTCTTGCCATTGGTTGACAGTTTATCATCTTTTGATTCATTATTCATCTTTTGATCCTAAGATGATATACTGTGTGATGCACATTTTTCTTTTATTTTTTGTTAAAAGACTTTGAAATAATTCGTGCGGTACAGTTGCTATCGTTATAACATATATGAATGAGATCGTCTCCTGTGTTTAATAGAGAACCATTGCTCCCCTCTCCATCATTATTACTCCCTACATAATGAAAAAAAATCGTTGGAGGTTCGACATTGTTTAGTGTAAAATTCTTGCCTACAAATAGACTTATAATTTTCGTGCATTGGTGGTGTAGTTCAAAATGTTCGGTATCGTCACCTTTACTTATCATTTTATATTTTGTATATGCTTCCTCTCCTGCCCAGTAGCTAATATTCTTAGTACACTTCGGCTTCCGGATTGGCACAGTAATGCATTAATTTCTTCAGGATGCCTTTTTTTTTTTTTTCTCGAAGACATAATGTTATTAGTGTTAATTACCTACACTTCAGTGTTTATTGTCTGTAGTATCATAGTCCAGGTAGTTTTTAGCAGTACCGTCCCTCATATTTTAGTTTTTTTTTTTTTTTTTAATCCAGAGATTAAGAGTTATTTTAACTCGTCTTGTAGTGTGTTAATATATAGTCAAATAATATTATGATCACTGTTACCAAAATTCTCACGTACATTGCACAAGTCATAAGACAGTCTGTTGTTGGGGCAAGGTCAATTGTATTTATTAGGTGATAAAGGCAACATTTAAAAGGCTTAACTGCCATTATCACTCTTTGTGTCCACAAGAATAATATTACTTTCATCTACTTATATTTGATGTTCTGTAAAAGCAGTGTTTTTGAGGTCTTGTTATAATTGCATTAAACACCTTATATAAGTAAGCAGACAGTAGACTCAAAATTCCTGATTATTCAGTATATCTATTGTTCGTTTTATCACTTACTGTAGATGGGATTACACATTTTTCTTCGACCAAAATGGATTGTATTTCGCGATGGCAACTCCAGAAGTGACGCCCAGCTGGCTGAGCTTCTCCTACCCTCTCAGTGGCCAGGTGTGGATTGGAGTTCTGGCCTCCACTCTGATCGTGTGCATCCTAATTGTTAAGGTAAGGGAAGAAAAGCCTTGTGTTGACATGGAAGTCCATCTTTAGTTAAAGACAATAAGGGGTATATGTTACTGATACCTTTCCGTGGCCAGGTGTGAACTGCAATCCTGATTTTTACCTTAGTTTTGTATGTTGCTCGTTAAGGACCGGATAAGGATTGAATGTTACTCTTTAATAACGGGCTGGGAACTAGGGAGGTTACCTTTCATATTTCAGTGGAAAGTTTATGACAAAATGTTGTGATACAGTAGAATACCAACAATGACAGTGATTAATTTGTCAAGATTTGTTCTCTCTTAACATCGGCTGGCAGTGGTGGTGGATGAGAGGTGAGGTTTGGATGGCAGTATTGTTCAGGTGCTGGTGTTCTTCTCACAGCTGGAAGAGTCTTTGTCAGTGCACCAAGAAAATAGGCTGAAGGTTTCATTGTCCAGCAGTCTCATTGGTGAATTCTAATGTCTTTTATCATATTACCAAATTAATCACTAATAGAAGAATATAATGAGGGATTAAGAACCTTATACTCCCTAGTAAGCAAAACGAAAAATTATCATAGCTCATTTGTAACGCTGGACAGTTTCATATTACAGGGTCTGACAATGAATCCTGACAAGGATATTAATTCACTCTCTCTCTCTCTCTCTCTCTCTCTCTCTCTCTCTCTCACTGTATATATATATATATATATATATATATATATATATATATATATATATATATATATATATATATATATATATATATATATATTATGTAGTAGGTGAGGACGCTCACCGTCCTCTCACTTGATGTAGTGCTGCTCTCAGGCGTCTGCCCTTTCCTCTCCTCCATCCTTCTTTCCCTCCATCCTCTTCTGTCTTCCTTTACTTCATTCTTTCCTTGTCCTTCTGCCTACGGGTAACTTTACACTTCCTCTTCTGTCTCTCTTTCCTTCATTCTTTCCTCTTCCTTCTGCCTGTGGGTGACTCTACACTGAGTGACAAGCCAAATGGTTTCCTGTACACCAGGAAACCATATACTACGCTGGGTGGTATTCGTATAACCAAATTTTGGCGCCTGGTGGTTTAGTGAGTAATTATTGCTCTCCAATCGGATTGAGCCGGTGAAGGTTTATATCCAAGGGGTGATTGGGGTTGATTGCCCCTGTAATGCCACTCAGGGATGAGTGAGGCTGGTCACTCTCATCTTAAATGTCGGGACCAACCGCTTAGCCCAGGGCTCCTACACTCCTCATGGGGCAATGTAGGATTGGATGATGGATTGATGGATGGATATATATATATATATATATATATATATATATATATATATATATATATATATATATATATATATATATATATATATATATACAATTTTGACTGCTGCGAGTAACGCAGAATTCTACCAGTAGACCATGGTGGTTGATAATAGTGGCCGTCATCCACTGACTTTATGTATTGATGTTTGCTTATTCCATCATCTTTATCATTCTGTCTTAGCGTCTGTCATCCTCTCTCCTTTGTTCTGCCTATCATTCCCGCCACTTTACTGCTTTCTCTCCACATCAGTAACAACCATAATGGATTCCTGTAACCCAGGAAACCATTTAAAATGCTGGGTGGTGATCGTTAAACCAGAGAATGGGATGATGTGAAGCCTGCTATGGTGCCCCTGCTACATAGGTGGAAAGACGCAAGAGCGTCGTCCATCCAGGAACCAGACCCGAATAATTTTTTCAGTGGCTCGTGCAAGCGCTGCTTTCTCAACCATAAAGGAACAGCATATCCCTGTAGGGACGATTTTTAGCTTTTGGTTGATGAGTTTGCTCAGCCAGAAAGACCAAGGTTGATCAGCAACAACAATAACCAGTGTATAACAAAGGAACGGGCATTTTCACTAGGTTTATTATGGTTATGCCAAAGAATTTAGCATAATAAATATTTGATTATTCAAAGAGTGATGTAATTAATACGCTAACTGTAGAAAAGTGGGTTCATTCAAATAAATCTGCCATTTCATTAATGCATATTTTGAGGTATCTTGGGAATCAGATTACAGGAAGCAAAATGTGGAGATCACGTCACGGTCAGCTGACAACTGGGTCGGTGATTCTGGAAACAGTGGGCTGCCTGCTGGGCCAGGGACTTTACGGCCGCGTCTCAACCAGCCACTCAAACCACATTCTAGTCGGTACCTGGCTGTGTTTTGGTGTGGTGATCGGCATTGCATATCGCAGCAGTCTCATCGGCTCCCTCACCCTCCCCAGACTACCACCCTCACCAAAGACTGTTGAAGAGTTTGCACGTGCTGTCGAAAAGTAAGACTGAATCCATTAAAGATCCTCAAGTGTGTTTTCTTTTTTATTTGTTTAAAGATGTTACTAAAAGTATCGGGTAAAAAAAGATGACCCACCTGGGACACTATGAGGGATGGTTAGAAGTAGGTTGTGACTTGCTACATTTACTTATTCACACTGTAACCTATTTACTCCATTCGCTTTTCGTACACAGATAGCAAGACCTTTTAAGCTATCACCATTGACTTTGATGCTACGGCCAGTCGAGCAGCAGATTAAACTTAATTCACCTCTGCTTGCAAAAATAGTTTTTATGAAATAATTCTGATCTCTGATCAAGGAGATGCCTATAAATAGCCCCAATCGACATACCTAAGACAGACCTTCACGCACACCCAAAACAAGAATTCAGTACATATTAACCTTCTTTCTTAAAAGCTGGAGTAGCATCCATTTATTCTTTTGATGTGCTGTAAGCTATACCAGAAATATAGAACAAATGAAGTTGATAATTTTCCAGTGTGACAGTGTAGAAAGCATTTAACAATGGAGACCCCTGAAGCAAGCATACATTGGATAGAATAGAAAAGAATAGCAGTACCCGGCTCATTACCACCATTCTCGTTCAACATCTCTCCATGGCTTCCTTGGCCCAATATGTAGTTCAAGAGACCTTATAGGTCTACTCATTGACCTACAGATATATCATACATAATGTTCCATCCCGATTGTGCTAGTTTCCCAGACACGAGCCATACACACATGGTCTGGAGAACTTAATGTACTGTACATAAAACATGTTATAATAAGAAAGGGTTACTAAGAATAAAGTACTGTTGTAATTTACAGCGTTGATCGCTGATAATAAAATTGCAGTATTATTATACTGAATATGCCTTCTTGCATTGTTCAATGAATATACTGAATGCAATAATATATACTGTATAGTATATATTATTATGTGAAGTTTAGATAATAATGATTCCAAGTGTAGTTTCATGATGAATCATCTCCCAAAAAACTGGTTCATCATATTTCTGTTTCACTGTATGTAATGTCCATATCATAGCAATAGGATGTGCTCGCATCCCACATCGGTTTTATTTATTTCCTTTAGACTAACCGTAATTATTTATGATAATACCTAAGCATGCTACGACACCTTTCCCAACATCTACATTTTTAGCAAAAATGCTACCAGTTATTGTTATTATTATTATTATTATTATTATTATTATTATTTTTACCACTACTACTAGTAGTAGTAGTAATAGTAGATCTAGTAATAGTAGTAATAATAGTAGCAGGAGTATATATCACCGTGTCTTAGGACACTGCTATGTGTTTAAAAAAGTTCAGGGGCTACTCAGGTTTGAAACCCCCCCTACCTTGGGGGTAGGGGGGTTTCAATAATACTCCCTCAGTATCCCCGCTTGTCGTATGAGGCGACTAAAAGGGTTAGTGGTGGGTTAGTGCCCCACCCAATAAAAAAAAAATGATAAAAATAAATAAACTAATTAAAGAAGCAAACAAAGTGCCTCGGACCAGGACGGACCAAGACGGACCATACTTTGACTGCCAAGGAACGGACTGAGGACATTCTAAGGATGGGAACGTGGAATGTGAGAGGAGTGAATGATGAAGTGAAAGAGACAGAGATTGTTCAGGTGCTTGAGAATGCAAGAGTGGATGTATGTGGTTTGACTGAAACTAAATGGCAGGGGAAAGGCAGAGAGAATGTTGAGTGAAAATGAATGGGAGTTGCAAGGTTTGATGAATGAATTTGGGACAGTGTGTGAGAAGAGGAATCTGAAAGTTAATGTAAACAAGAGTAAAGTTATTGTGTTTGAGAGGAATGAAGTCACAGAATGTACAGTGAGGTTCGATGGTGAGGATATGCAGAATGTGAGTGCATTCAAGTACTTGGGTAGTGTGATGAGTAAGGATGGAACTTTGGGGGATGGAGTGCGTGAAAGGGTACAGCAGGGAAGGAAGGTTGTTGGCACACTGAAAGCAGTGATGAGAAATAGGGAGGTGAGTATGGAAGTTAAGAAGTCACTGCATGATGGCATTGTGATCCCTACCCTGACGAATGGAAGCGAGGCGTGGACCTTGCAAGAGGGGAACAAGTCAAGAGTGAGAGCAGTGGAAATGAGTTACTTGAGTGGAGCATGTGGAGTGACATGGAGAGACAGGTTGACGAATGAAGAAGTGAAGGAACGTTGTGGGGTGGATGTGGATGTGATAAAAAATAATAGAAATTCTCTGAGGTGGTTTCGACATGTGGAGAGAATGGAGAATGAAAAACTGACTAAGAGGGTGTATGTAGGTGACGTGAAGGGAGGGAGAGGGAGGGGGAGACCGAGGATGAGGTGGAGGAATGGAGTTGAGAGGTATATGAGGGAGGGGGGAGTGAGCTGGGAAGAGGGCAGTCAAATGGTGGGTGACAGAGCGACTTGGAGGCGTTTTATCTGTGGACACCCTTTGCAGGATTAGGGCGTCGGGCTATATATAGATAGATCTTTTAATAAAAATTATCATTCTCTTATATTTTCTCATCTCGAGGAACTCATTTTAATATTGTTCCTTTTGAATTCAGGGTAATGAGATAAACGTAATAGTAAAGGAGATCAGTGAAGGACATACAAACACTCAAGTTTGCGTGGAGATGGACCTATTAAAATAAAGGAATTGGTCATTGTTGTTACCGTATCATAGCGATTAAGGAGGTTTACCAGCCATAGCTATTGTATTCACTCAGATTCTTTCTTCCATGCATTGTTCAACTCGGTGCCCTTTATTTCTCCACCGGTTCAGATCAATTGTTCCTTGGGCCAGTAGATAGTGACACTTTTTTTTTTTAAATAAGAATTTTGAAAATCTATGAGGTCCAGCATCTAACCATATAAATAATTTTTAGAGTTCTGAGTTATTGTATGCTGAACATTTTTCATTACACTTTGCACTGAGGTATGTCAGTACTATGGCTGTATGGAGAGTATGGAGACCGTCTTGTGTTCCCTTAGGATGGTTGGTTATCTTGGTATTTTTTTCTTTCCACAGCATCACAATGGAAGATTATGGCGTATATTACAAAGACTTCTTCTCAATCTCTGAATCACCCACCTACCGGGCCCTGGGAGACATGATACACTTGACTGGCAATCTTATGGGAGCACTTAATGCTGCTGCTAACAAAAAGTAAGATATTCTTAAAATATACCGATAGGCCTATGTTAAAGCCATACCTGATAAAGTATTATCACACACACACACACACACACACACACACACACACACACACACACACACACACACAGGATGCCCTATTTCGATAGAGCATAACTTTGGGAAATGACAGATGAGAGAATTCTGTGTAAAAAATTCAGTGTCAGCCTGGGTCCAATATTCAGCCATTACAAGCTACAATTGCTAATGACGTTATGGGTGAATTATGAGTTTTTGCCCATAAGGTTATCAGTAATTAAACCTTGGTAACGGCTGTGACTTGCACCAGTGTCGATATTCCAGATTTTAGAAGTTAAATAATTCAGTTTTTAATAAAATATCTGTAATAAGGTAGTTAGTGTGCGTGTGTTAACATTTGAACTGGGGGAACGGGGTGGAGCTGCTTAAAATATACAGAATGAAGAGGCAAGTACTGCCCTCAAAACAAAGTGTAAGATTTTTTTTTTTTATCTGATTCAGGTGACACAAGACACAGTTCTCTAGTTAACTTCCATGCCATGTGACCTTGACCTTTGATCCACTGATTCCAAAAACGGTAGGCCAAGACATCTTGAACGCTCCCTCGAAGAGTGGTCCAGATCACGGATATATTTGATCAGGCACAGACCCATGGATCGAACTTAGAACATGTGACCTGTCTATGGTTCTAATGTTCATACCTTCATCCAGTTTGCTTTATTTTCTTAACAGCGGCCGGACCTGTACGATTCTGTAATAAAACCCGATGCTTTTCAACATTCTCTATGTCTAAAACTGCTATAAATAAAGTACTGATAAATGTAAAGGGCTCCACTCACAACTTGGATAATTCTCTTAAAATTCTTCCAGCTCCAGGAGTATTGGACTTTTTTTCATTTTTATGGTTGCATTAGGCTTCTAAAGACGTCTTCTTTCCGTCCATACCAAACTATTCATAATACATCAACTACTGGTGGTTAAATGAAGGTCTGAAGTGAACCTTTACTGTCCAGGCCTTTCAGGCAAGAATGATCTTATTCCTCCATTTTGAGCGACTTTCTAAAAAACCACTCTCTCTCTCTCTCTCTCTCTCTCTCTCTCTCTCTCTCTCTCTCTCTCTCTCTCTCTCTCTCAGTTATTTTCATGAACCCGCTGCGAAACTATTACGGCCAATTTTTAAAACTTTCTTCTTTGAAATTGATACTGTATGTGAAATTGTTTTATTATAATGTCTTCTTATGGCCAAAATTGAAATTGCTAAATAATCAGCTAATGCATTGGCTGATGCAACTGCAGACATAAGAAATCAAATCAAATTTTCAAGCTGAGCAACTTTGCTTTTCATAAGAAAGTTGCTAAAATGCCTCCTAATAGTCAAAACTGAAAACCGCTTAACAGTCAGCTGATGCATCAACTGACGCAGCAGTTGCTGACACAAGAGCTAACATGTTTAATCAATTCAAAATTTCAAAGTGGGCAGCTTTGTATGTCATAAGTAAATCGCTCAAAGCTCGCAAGAGCCTATCGTTGAACCTTCCTTGAAAAAAAAAAAAAAAAAAAAGATCCCCAGGTGTACACCCGGCAACAGTTCCGCCTGGGCCCCCCAGTATCGAGATATAGTAGATGTGGCAGCAGTGTGTGTGTTTGTTCGTTTGTTCATGCTCGAAAAATGTTCGGATCGTTAACTCTCTCACTCCATTGTGAACTTGAATCGGCCTTTGTCAGCAGTTTTAATTAAAAGACAAATCTTCTTTAATCTGTGCTGATAATGCTATATACTGATTACTTAATGACCTGAGAGAGAGAGAGAGAGAGAGAGAGAGAGAGAGAGAGACAGACAGACAGACAGACAGACAGAGGGGGAGAGAGACAGAGAGAGACAGAGAGAGAGAGACAGAGAGACAGAGAGACAGAGACAGAGAGAGAGAGGGAGGGAGGGGGAATAAGTTATGTAGGATATCCATTTATCGTGGAATATATTGTAACGGGTAGCAATGCAACAATATTTCATTTTTTTTATTGTTGTTAGGAATACAAAGTGTCAGTAACCTGAAACAATCCACAATAATGACTGGCAAAACTATTATCATGTCCAATACAAACAACCTAGCTGTTTGT
Organism: Coenobita brevimanus; assembly: GCF_032717465.1. Lineage (NCBI taxonomy): Eukaryota > Metazoa > Arthropoda > Malacostraca > Decapoda > Coenobitidae > Coenobita > Coenobita brevimanus. The sequence goes on along the minus strand of NC_136993.1, from coordinate 59,239,923 downwards.
CCCCCCCAACTCCGACCCACCTACCGTCCTGACCTCCCGTCTCTCCCCCATAACCACACACCGCCATCTATGGAGTGAACTCAAAGGCCGAATCACGTTCACAATGGAGTGAGATAGTTGACGATCCGAACATTTTTCGAGCATGTACAGACGAACAAACACACACACTTCTGCCACATCTACTATATTTCGCTACTGGGGGGCCCAGGCGAAACTGTTGCCGGGTGTACTGTACCAGTAAAGTGCGTTTTGTCAGCACACGTCGAGCGAGCAAGCGTTTGTACATACCGGTAGGCCTATCATCATAATTTCATCTTAGTTTAAACTTTCAACATTTCTAGTGAGGTAGTTGCATCTCGGCTAGGCCGCACTCTCACGTGCTCTCTTCATAACAATTATGAAAAATCCAGTGAAAAACAATATACAATGAACGACAACAACAGCAATTGCAAAATAGATGACCCACAGTGTAAAACTTGACCCGAGTAAGCGTCAGCCACTCCAACGTTTCATATAAAAAAAGGGGAATTGCCAAGTTTGTTTGTCCCAAATTTAAATCAAGAGTTTTTAGTTTGGTGGTTTCCATGGTAACAATCAAGACCTTTTCAGTATACTCGTACAACAGCTCAGTGCACTCCTGCAAAAGGAGCTGGCACGTGTTTTTTAAACTCATGAGTATTCAGGGCACTGGATGTGCAAATAGCGAGGCGTCGTAGTATTTATCACACACGCAATGATCAGTTCTCTGCTCCCGACTTGCCGTGTCAACGAACTGCTTCGGTAAACGCTTGGCTATTAAGTGAATGATAAAACCCAGACATGGGGTGATTACCCTTGCTGATTTCACCCCTAAACATAGAAAAAAATGTTCATGTAAAATTATGAGCGTAATATCCGATATATAATTGTTAGAATTCATGCAAGAAAACATAGTGTCACAACAGCAAATCTCTTTTTTATTGATTTCATAGTCGAGCATGTCAACTGAAGCCCTGGGTACATTCCCTTTGAACGCTAGGTTTGCAAGGGGTATCTTCATTAGTAAATATATAGCAAAAAAAAAAAAAATGAATGTATCGACTACCTGCTGAAATAGTCTCTTCTCTGTCTCACATAGTAGAAAAGTTATTACCCTTTGAAAATCATTGCATTAGTGCAGAATCGTGTCGGGCCATGCCGGGTCGTGTCAGGCCACTCATTTCACACCTGAACGTAACCATGTTTCGCTATGCCTGCTCGCTTCGTTTGTTGCGTTCGTAGCCAATTATAGACCGGTCCCCCACCCCCTTCTCTCTCTCTCTCTCTCTCTCTCTCTCTCTCTCTCTCTCTCTCTCTCGCTAGGTCTGTTATACAGTCTTCATCTACTTCCACGATTCTTGCGAGCTCTGAGGATTTTTTTTTACCCAGAATTTTTAAATTAAGAAAATGAAAAGAAAAATCTATTGTTTAGGAAAGAAGTTATGCTATCCTGAACATACAATCCAGTAATGTTTAGTCAAAACAAAAGGCATTTTTCTTGGTAACACAAACAAGAAACCTTTTATGAAAAATATTATTCTATCCCCATGTTTGGAAGTATGAATGGAAGATTGTCAGGTGTTGATAGAGGAAGGGCAAAAGAAGGTGTAGCCTTGTTAGTGAGTCGGAAGTACAGCAGTGTGTGACTGAATGGAAAGAGGTGTCATCGAGACCGATGTGAGTGAAAGCGAAATTTGAATGTGAGGTGTGGGTGTTTGTGAGTGCATATGGGCCTGGTAGTGCAAGGGATGAAGAAGAGAGGGAGTCTTTCTGGAACGATGTTGATGAGTGTCTGCAGAGTTTTGGAGCGAATGTGAATGTGGCAATGATGGGAGATCTGAATGCTAGAGTGGGAAATGTAGCAGTTGAAGGTGTAGTTGGTATGCATGGTGTGCCTGGAAAAAATGAAAATGGGGAACGAATGATAGGGATGTGTGTTGAGCGAGAGATGGTGACTGGAAATGCCCTGTTTGAAAAGAAAGATATTTATAAGTATGCATGGGTGAGACAGGAGGGTGGAAGGGTTGTTGATAGAGCATTAATGGATGTGAGAGTTCTGAGAGGGGAGGGTGGAGGGGAAGTTAAAAGATGGGTGAGAGCTAGGAGAGTTAGGTGTGGCAGGGAGGTTTTGAAAGTGAGTGAGTTGGATAAAAGAAAGAAAATGATAGAGTTTCAGGACAAATTGTAAGATGAGTGGAACGCAGTGAAAGACCAGGAAAATGGCAGTGTGGAGGAGGAATGGCAGTTGTTTAAGAGTGCTGTGGTAGGGCATGCGGAAGAGGTGTGTGGTGTGAGACGTGTGGGTGGTGGTGTAAGAAAAGGAAGTGAATGGTGGTGCGAGGAAGTAAGTATGGCTCTGGCTGAGAAGAGACGTGCATATGAAGTGTGGCTGCAGAGGAAGGATGAGGTGTCATACGAGAAGTATATGGAAAAGAGGAATAGGGCGTGAAGGGCTATGCGTGATGCTAAAGTGGTAGCAGATGAGAGGTGGTGTAGGTGGCTGACTGAGAATTTTCAACAGAATAAGAAAATGTTCTGGAAGGAGGTGAGAAGGGTGCGAAAGGGAGAGTCTTTGAAGGAAGAGGGTGTAAAAGCAGAGAATGGAAGGATGTTAATTGAGATGGATGCAGTAAGGATGAGATGGGTAGAGTATTTTGAAAGATTGTTAAATGTAGAGTAGGAAAGGGTGGCTGAGATTGTGGAGGATGGAAGGGTGCAAGGAATAAATGTGTTGGGAGAGTTGACTGATTCTTTGATCACGAAGGAGGAAGTGCAGGAGGCAGTAAAGGAGATGAAAAAAGGGAAAACTGCAGATATGGATAGGTGTGCTGTGGAATGCCTGAAGGGTGGTGGAGCAACTATTGATGACTGGTTAATAAGATTGTTGAATGTGTGCTTTGTGAAAGGTATGGTGCCAATTGACCGAGCAAGTGCTTGTGTGGTCCCATTGTATAAAGGCAAGGGTGATAAGTATGAATTTACTAGCTTTAGGGGTATAAGTCTGTTGAGTGTTATAGGTAACGTGTATGGTAGAGTGTTAATTAAGAGAGTTAGAGAGGGTACAGAGGGAGTGATTGGTGATGAGCAGTGTGGCTTTAGGAGAGGGAGGGGATGTGTGGATCAGGTGTTTGCTGTGAGACAAGTGTGTGAAAAGTATTTAGCGAAAGGCAAGGATGTGTTTTGGGCATTCATGGATTTAGAGAAAGCGTATGATAGAATTGATAGGGAGGCTTTGTGGACTGTTTTAAGACTGTATGGACTTGATGGTAGGTTACTAAAATGGGTGAAAAGTTTTTTATGTAAATAGTACAGCGTGTGTAAGAGTAGGAAATACTGTGAGTGATTGGTTTCCCGTGAGAGTGGGGCTGCAACAGGGATGTGTGATGTCGCCTTGGTTGTTTAATATTTATATGGATGGTGTTATAAGGGATGTGAATGCAAGAGTTTTAGGTGGAGGTGTGAGTCTGGTGAATGATGATGATAGAGAGTGGAATCTAAAACAGCTGCTGTTTGCAGATGATATTGCACTGGTGGCTGATTCAGAGGAGAGACTGAGACAGTTGGTACATGAGTTTGGAAGGGTGTGTGAAAGGAGGAAATTTAAAGTATATGAGAATAAGAGTAAAGTGATGAGGTGTACGAGGTTGGTAGATGGTAGGGGGATGAATATAGTTTTAAATGGTGAGTTGCTCGAGGAGGTAGAATGTTTTAAGTATTTAGGGTCACATTTTGCTGTGGAAGGAAGAATAGATACAGAAGTGAAGTTTAGAATGAATGAAGTAGGAAAGATGCTGGGAGGAATGAAAAAGGTAGATGTCGTTTGCTTAGAATGGATGTAAAAAGAAGGCTGTATGAGGGTGTTGCGGTACCGACTACATTATATGGGGCTGAAACATGGATTATGGGTGTAGCAAAGAGGAAAAGTTTGAATGTAATGGAGATGAAGTGTCTGAGGAGTATGTTTGGAGTGACGCGTATGGATCGAGTGAGAAATGATGAGGTGCGAAGGAGAACTGGAGTTGTTCGGGAGATGGCTGATCGAGTTGAGCAGAGGGTGTTGTGATGGTTTGGTCATATGGAGAGAATGGATAATGAGCGATTGGTGAAAAAGATAACTAGATCTGATGTGAGAGGTGTAAGGCTGAGAGGGAGACCACGAATAGGATGGATAGACAGCGTGATGAGAGCATTGGATGCGAGAGGGATGTATGTTGAGCAAGGAAGAGTGGCTGTGCGTGACAGAAATAAATGGAGAGAAATTGTGAATGAATAAATGATGACGCAGCCGTGGGGGGATATTCTTCTGCATTTGGTTTGATCAGCTAATCAGGTCAGGTGCGGGTAAGGGGATGGGGCTATTATGATGTGGCAGGGGTAAACCAGCTCTGCTGTCGGGCCCTGCTGCGGACGTCACTGACTGGACTCCGCAGTTGACCCTCGTGCAGTGTGGTGTGGTGAGGATCTGTCCCTTATCCCCTTTGGAGCCAAGATGCGAATGAATGTGTTTGTATGGATGAGTAAATAGGGAGTGTATCGTCCTGTCTCGGCTACCTCCCTTTCCTTGGGGGAAGCACCCTAGGTATATTGATAGATTATTCTATCCCTAACGTATGAAAAGCAGTTAGAAATCTTAGTGGATATTTGACGGTGATTTAAATATAAGTGTTGTTCTTAAGTACAGGACCACATTAAATTAATTTTGTATTAGGTTTAGTCCTGCTACCGAGCGTGGCAATGTATACTATCTACCATGTAAAGGATCTAACTACATATACATAAATGAGACTGGAAAATCTGTGGAGGAGAGGGGAGAGCAACATAAATAATCAGTTAGAAAAAGCACTAGAATCTAGTAGTATATTTACGCATGTACAAGAATAAAGCCAGACTGTTACTTGGAATGAAGCTAAAACCAGCTCCAGCACAGACAGATTAATTTCCGAATGTAGTCTGATCAAGAAAAATATGACCATGAATTTAAATGAAGGTTGATATAAAATAAATAGCAAATTCCTAAAACTGCTGAAACAGAAGACAAACGTAAGGAAGACTACCGAAGCTTGTAAAAATTAAGGTGGAAAAGCAGCGAAATTTGTAACTACCCGGTATCCATATCTAACTCCCCTAGAAGAGAATGACTGTGAGTGGGTGAGGAGTGGCAAATTCTAGTGAGATCAAGTGTGTCAGGCGAGGTGGGGTTAACACAGGAACAAAAGGCTTTAGGTGTGATTTCCCCCTCATACCACGAATAAATAATGAGTGTATTATTAATACACTTAGCTATTGCAATTTTGTCTATTCGTAGGTTAGTTAATTACTGTATTATGTTATTTCAATTTAGACATAGGATGTACTGTATAATGCTGTATTATTTTATGATTCATATAAAATTATTCATGTATACAGAACTGTGAATAGTATATAGATGATAATTCACGAGAGGTCATTCTCGAGTATACAACGCCCTATTATCCCAAGAAGTATTTGTGCACAGTGAAGTTATCTTGAAATATAGATGGAAGCTCGGTTATCCAATTTAACATCATTTATGTCATTATAGTTTTTTTTTTTAATCACGAGCTCAAATGATAATATATATATATATATATATATATATATATATATATATATATATATATATATATATCATCATCAGCCGTTGAGGTCCACTGCAGAACCGGCCTATCTCTACCGAAGCAGGGACGATACATTTTGTGTATCTCTACCAAGTGGCTTAGGCAGTCTGATAGAGATTGTAAGTAGGGTGAGAAGTACTTGTACGTGTAATTGTAGTGTTGTAGTGGCTTTGGATGTGTGTGTAGTATGTGGACTGAGTGTAATTGGACCGCGCAAGCCGACTGAGTGCAAACATACTTTACAGTATGCGACATTGGTTCAACTACAGCATCCCTGGTGTCCGCCAAAGCAGTACATGGCCGGGAGAACGCTTCCAAAGTTTATAACCCTTGCGTGGCGCGAACCCTCGCTCTGCAGTGTACGAAAACGCACACTTTACCACAGAGGCTCCATTTTATATATATATATATATATATATATATATATATATATATATATATATATATATATATATATATATATATATACATCACAGACTACACACACATCCGAAGCCACTACAACACTTCAATGGGGTGCTTCTGAAAAAAGCCTAGTATTCCGGTAGATGTCACCACCATTGGGACAAAAACAGTCCCTGCGCTGTTAAAACAGCATATTTTTCTTCGTTAAATATCTACACTGTTGTGTGAAACTGTGAATCATGGTAATGTCATATACTGTAATATAAATGATACAAACAGAACACGTATATATAACGTAGCATGAATCGTTTATATTTATCATAAAAGTAAATTAAAATATTATTGATGGCATGTGATGGCAACCCACCATTTCACTGGTCCAATATTATTTAATTTCTGCTACATTTAGTACAAGTTAGGTTCTTAATACATAGTTTGTTCAGACTGTACATTACACCTAGTGGGTATCTTGACTCATTCAGTCTCTATGTGGGCAGAAACTTAATGTTGAATAAATACCGGGACTCAACATTTTGTTCATTACCTTCACGCAGGCGCACAAAACAGTCCAGTGGTTAAGTTTTTTCACAAAAGATTTGTTTTCAATGCAAACGCACGTGGACTTATGCTTAAAATAATACAATTTGGACTACATGTGGTCTGGTTAGGTTAGATAAAGTAAGGTACTGTAATTGTTTTCAAGGGTCTCAGGGGGCAACAATACGACATTCTCAAACCGTGACAACACGGGTCTTGTGGTCTCCCTGCTTGAAGGAAGTGAGCAAAATGTTGAGTCCCGGTATTTACTCAACATTAAATTTCTGCCCACACAGAGACTGAATGAGTCAAGATACCCACTAGGAGTAATGTGCAGTCTGAACAAACTATGTATTTAGAACCTAACTTGGACTAAATGTAAAAGAAATTAAATAATATAGAACCACTGAAATGGCGGATGCCATCACATGCCATCAATGATGTTTTAAATTACGTTTATGATAAACATACAGTAAACAATTCACGCTACGTTATATATACGTGATATATTTGTATTATTTATATTGCGGTATATGACATTACCATGATTCAGTTTCACACAACAGTGTAGATATTCAGCGAAGAAAAATATGTTGCTTAAACAGCGCGGGGAATGTGTTTGTCCCAATGGTGGCGACATCTACCGGAATACTAGCTTTGAAAGCACCCCAGTACACCCACAAGCACTTCTCACCCTACATACAGTCTCTACCAGACAGCCAAAGCCACTGGATAGAGGTACATTGGCTGTACTGTCCCTGCTTTGGTAGGGATGGGCCGGTCCTGCAGTGGACCTCAACGGATGGTGATGATATATATATATATATATATATATATATATATATATATATATATATATATATATATATATATATACACACACACACACAACAATCATGGATCATATTCTGTAACAGAAAGCAAGCTCACTTAGGGGCCGAGGTGAACCTGCGACTGAAAGTGAATCAAGAATTCTCTCGGTTAGACGGCACCTCCCAATTGTACCTCGGCAAGGAGAGTATGATGCAGCTAATGTTAGGCTGGCCCGTCACACACGATGCCCCGATCAAGCCTGCAATGGATGGCGTTTTGATGTATATAGTACAGGTTAGTTCTTAGGAATTATGCTTAGCTCCTTCTGCTTCATATAAGTGACTGTTTTAAGACAAATACCTTGGTATCACAAGAACTTATTCTGTTTATTCTTCAGTAGTTATCGTCTGTGATATTAGGAGAAAAAAAAAGTTTGATGGTTAGTGAAGGCTTTATCTTCTGTGCCCAGCTTGAAATCTCCCCACGAAGTGCCAGTAATTTCTTTGCTAGTAAGAATACAAATATAAGGCATAATTGTGCTCAAGTTAACTTTTTCACCACGGGAGTAAAGGCCGTAGCCGCAGATGCCTTTATTTCGTCCTAACACAAGAGAACTTGTGGTGAGTAACAAAGACTGTTTTTCTTAGCCCTCATCCTTCGGGGCAATTATATACTCGTCATGACGGGGGGGCTCTAATCTCCTCGGGTCACGAGTATAGATCAGTTTCAAGAGTATGGAAATTACGTATCAGTGGCCTTTGGCATCTTATCAGACTCAGCTGATTGTGCTAGCCGCTGCATTAGTTACCCACTTACCATGGTAGAGATAATAAGGATTTACATGTTAACTGATTCCTTGCCTGCCCTCATGCAGCTCTGCAACTCCATCCCCCCCTCCCCACCAAGCTGCTCCGCCACTCCCCCCCCCCCCAGATCGCCCAAGAAAGAGGCTTGGGAAAAGCATCGCAGGGCGCGCTGTCGAGCTATATAAGTCGTCATCATCAGAAGAGAGATATCACATGGAGATCATGTCACCACCATCGCTCCCTTCCTCTCCTACGATGCCTTACCTGTGGAAAAGTGATACATTTGTGAGTGTGTGTGATGATCTACTGTAATATCCTTAAACAATGATGGGGACATAATGAAAAATAAAATAAATATATACAGAAGCACTAGCATTAAATAAAGAAAACACCGACCACTGCCAAGCAAGCTTTTGAAAATTAATATCAAAATAGAAAAATTTACATCAACAAAACTCTATGATAAAAGAGATTATTATAATTTTGAAATTGTATCATACCCAAATTTGTCGGGAAACTTATCTAGAGTTCCAGCGTATGGTGTATACATGTCTCAGTTGCTACGGATCGCAAAGGCAAGTACAAATTTGGAAAACTTTACAAGAATTCAACAGATCACAAGAAAATTCCTCAGTCAAGGATTCTTCAAAACAAAATTACGTAAGACATTAAAGAAAACGTATCATCGTCACTATAACTCCTTCAAACCCATGATCTTACAAGAGATATATTTGATTCTGATACGGATACAATAGTATCCTAGGGCCGTCAATGGTCAGAGTGTTCACGGGATCCCACCTGGCTCTGTAGCAGATTAAGACAGACTGCAGCAAAAACCAATTATACCTACCACTTTGGACCCAGCTAGATGCTACTCAGTCGACCATTACAACAACAAACTATTCCTCTCAGTTACAACGACCAGTTATACCTACCAGTTCAGACACAGCTGGGTGCGACATAATCAACGATGACAACAACAAAGCATTCTTACCAAACTGAACTTCACTGGGAATGGCATATTTGTCCTATCTTTTCATATATATATATATATATATATATATATATATATATATATATATATATATATATATATATATATATATATATATATATATATATCATTAGCCGTTTGAGTATCCACTGCAGGACCGGCCTATCCCGACCGAAGTCGGGACGATACAGCCAATGTACTGTATCTCTACCAAGTGGCTTAGGCTGTCTAGTAGAGATTGTGTGTAGGGTGAGAAGTGCTTGTAAGTGTAATTCTAGTGTTGGAGTGGCTTTGGATGTGTGTGTAGTCCGTGAACCAAGTGTAATCGGCCCATGCAAGCGGACTGGGTGCAAGCATAATTTATAGTAAGAGACACTGGTTTAACCACAGCACCCCTTGTGTCCGCCAATGCAGTACATGGCCGGGTGAACACTCCAAAAGTTTATTACGCTGCCGGGCGCGAACCCTGATTGACCCGTCTACGAAAAGCACATTCTACCACTTTACCACAGAGGAACTCTCTCTCTCTCTCTCTCTCTCTCTCTCTCTCTCTCTCTCTCTCTCTCTCTCTATATATATATATATATATATATATATATATATATATATATTTAATCCCACACTGTAAGTAGTGTACGACAATAATGCATATAATAGTTTACGACAGTAACGTTACAAAATATTTTACATAAGTGACTTGTAGGTAACTAAAAAGGTTACGTGCAAAGATAATGAGCGACAGTGACGTGTAACTCACGTCAGTGACGTGCTGAAATACTGTGTGACAATGACGTGTATATTTTTCGTTAGTGACGTGAGTATATAGTAACTGTACACAGATATTTTTAGAATAACAAGGCCTGGATATACTTGCCTCCAGCAAAATAAGTTCGGTATTTTCATTAGTAATACCTTTTGGATAGAGAAAAATAAGTGCCTGTTCATACGTCGTTATTGTTGTAGAGTAAGAAGTAAGAATGAGAGATTTATACAAGTGTTTAGCACAGTATACAATAAGCCAGCTGGGTTTTACTATGTAAATGATCTTTTAAAAGATATTTTAGAAAAAAAAAAACTATGTATAGGGTAGTTATGTGTACATATTTATCGACACTGACATTTGTACACAGACGCTGTAAATTCTTATTTCTATAAATGTTTAGATATAAGCGCCTCGAAATATGAGAGCTTTCATTTGTAATAACTCTGGAGTGGATAGAAAGCAAATGCCCGTCCAAGCGTTATTTTCGCCGAATAACAAATAGGAATACGAGATTTGCAGAAAAATGAGTGCATCACACAGTAAGCAATAATCGCACTAATTTACACTATTGTGAAATAAAGTAAAAAAAAAAAGTTATTTAAGAATAAGTTTGCGATTGGTTGAGGCATTTACGTGTATATATTCTACGAGTGACGTGCATACAGTAACTGAAAAAAATAATAATAATAAACCCTAGATATAACTTTAAGAAAAAAAAAAAAGGGTGATTTCTTCAGCATTTACATTAGCGTGAACAGAAAATAATTGTCTGTTCATACGGTTATCTTCATACAGTAAGAAAAAAAAGCATAAGAGGTCTGAGGACAAAGAAGTGTCAAGGGCAGTAAGCAATAAGCCTACTAATTATATTGTGGTGAAATACGGTAAAAAAAGAAAGTGACGTTTGAAAAAATGTGATTTTCATTCAAAGATTCTTTAATTGTAAGATTTATTACCCCCTGATCACCCCCTGGAATGACTGAAAAACGGACTATCTTGTAAGCGCCACACGTAAAGGGGAATGAAACATGCTTCACGGCTGAGACAGTCTCTGGGAACACAGCGCGGCACCCCTGCCAGGCTGCAGCCACCAATAATTGCTCCTGGGCACGGCTCCGCGTAGCCAAAAATACCTCTCTTCTCCTCCATGATCCTTAACACCTTCACCTAGCGGCGTATGAAACCTTGCATTTGAAAGGGGGAGGACTGACGAATACTTTGGTATAGTGGCTGTTCAAGGTGGTATGGTTGCTGAGATGTGAGTGTCTGAATATGACAAATTTTAGCAAATATAAACATAGGGACGTAAGGTGCGATATTAAAACCCCCTAAAGGACATGGGTTAATAAGGCTCATAAACCTGACCAAATCAGACTGAATTAAATATCCAGCTGATCCTGCATGAGTCTGTTTACACGGGAACGCATTATTACTGATATCATAACTTGATTAATTCTTGATTTAACAGAGTAATTATTTTGACAATTATTTTAACTGGTATTTTACCATGTTCTCAGGCAGGCTTGTACGAGCGATGGAAAAAGGAAGAACTGGCAGCTGCTACTCGAGACCAACGCATCAAACAGCGAGAAAAGTTACGGAATCTCCAGCATGAGGGAGGGACTGAAAACGATGGTCAGGAAGAAAAGCTTAGGCCTCTAAGTCTCACCCATGTTCAGGGCCCGCTGTTGCTACTTGCTCTTGGTCTCAGTTTGGGCGCAGTTGTGTTTTCTGTTGAAAAGTTTCTTATCGTCAAATCATCTTACCTCTTGTAAATCCATCAGTATGGTGATGTTGTCCTGTGTGCATTATTGTTAACAGCGCGTCATTTACTCATCTTAGGAAAAAAAGTATACTTAATGAATTATGAAAGCTACGTCAATACCCTCCTCTCAGAATAAAGTATCCTAATAAAAATAAAATAAACTGGGCCTACGTCACTGCACCAATGAGGCATTCAGGATCAGATTACCACAGGAAAAGTTTATTTAGTATAAGAAATTTTGCATTAAAGGTTAATTCACCTAGTTCAAAAAGCTGCCTCACTAGAATAAGAATAGAATATAAAAGACATCTTTGTCCTAAAGATTTTTCTCCTTGCAAACCAATAATGTTTTTTTTTTTCATTTTCTTATTCCCTAAAGACGATTTTATTCAGCATACCAGTAACTGTTCATGCTGTAGAGTTTGGATCTAGTTTCCATTATTCATTTCATTACAAGTGTGTTCTGTGCTTAATAACAGTTTTTAGTAAGAGCAACATAGACATATGGAATCCAAGGCGTCCAAAAAAACACTTCTGACTTACAAAATAATGATGCGTGTAAATGGCTTAACACAGTTAGATGCAATATTAAGTTAGATTTACCTGTAAAGAACCTCCGATGACCACTCTTTCATATAGAAAAATAAAACTGCATTTCAGCATTATGGTAAGCCGATTAATAGCAATAAACGTTTGTAAAGCCAGCAAGACTTTATAGATCCAGTATATAATGAGACAGTTCTTAATAGACCAATACCACCAGAGGAGGATATACCGTCTGCTCAGGAAGATTTAAATATAGAAACAGGAGAGTTGAGGCTTGCAGAAGTGGAGAAAGCAGTAAAACAGTTAAAGAATAATAAGGCACCAGGGGGGGATGGTTTATTTCCGGAAATGTTTAAAGTGGAGGGGGATAGATTAATAATGATCTTGACCAAGCTATTCAATAAGATATGGGTGACGGGGTTACTACCATCAGTTTGGAAGAATGGTGTAATTGTTAAAGTTCCGAAGAAGGGAGACCTGAGTGAATGTGGTAATTGGAGGGGAATCTCTTTGTCACCGATAGCTTTGAAAGTTTTCAGTAGAGTGTTGTTAAATAGGTTGGAGCCGGTGGTTGAGGGTATTCTGAGGGATGAACAGGCTGGTTTTAGAAAGGGACGTGGTTGCAATGATCAGATCTTTATAGTTAGGCATTTGATGCAGCAAGTTATGAAATGAGAGTACCGTTAAGTCTTTGTTTTGTTGATTTTGAAAAGGCTTTTGATAGTGTTTCGAGAGAGACTATGGGGAAGATCATGAGACATTATGGAATACCAGAGGAGTTTGTGAGGGTCATTATGAACATGCATGAGGACACATTTTGTAAAGTGATGGTTGATGGTTGTCTGAGTGATTCGTTTGAAGTCAAGTCCGGAGTAATTCAAGGTGGTGTTCTATCGCCTTTACTATTTATATTGGTCATTGATTACATTATGAAACGCGTTGGAACAGAAACCGGTGCAGGTATACTTTGGGGAGAGAACAGGAAACTTTTGGATTTAGATTATGCAGATGATATAGTTTTGATTTGTGATGGGCCAGAAGAGATGCAGAGAGTGTTGGACTGTTTGGTGAGTGAAGGTCGCAAGGTGGGTTTGGTTATTAATTGTGGAAAAACTGAAATAATCAATATGAATATGGAAAATGCGGAGGAATGTGTAATTGGAGGTATAGTTGTAAAGCAAGTTGATAGGTTTAAATATTTAGGTACTTATTTAGCCAAGGATGGTTCTTTGAACTTTGAATTCGAGGAAAGGTTAAAGAAGGCTAATCAGGCAATGGGAATGCTTAAAAATATTTGGAATAATAACAATTTTTCTGTGCATACAAAAATCAAACTTTATAAGGTAATGGTTAGGAGTATCTTAATTTATGGACACGAGTCTTGGTACAGCACAGTGACTATGGAAAATAAATTCTTGGTGTTTGAAAATAAAGCACTTAGAAGAATATTAGGAGTTATGTGGTGGGAAAGGATACCAAATAGTAGAATTAGAGAAATAACGGGAGTGCAGCCGATCGATGAATATGTTAGATTCTCACGATGGAAGTGGCTAGGACATGTGTATAGGAGACAGGGAATAGTACGAGGTACACCAGGGTGGGTGGCACTTGGTAGGAGAGGTAGAGGAAGGCCAAAAGAGACGTGGGTGAGGACAATGAGACGGGAAGCTGGAGATGAGTGTTGGGGAGATCTTGAGGAGTTAGCACAAGATAGGATGTGGTGGTGTGAGTTCATCGAGGCCCTATGCATCCCCGAGGGTGCCACAGGAAATGATTGATATAATGGGTGTGAAAGGCTAAATCTGGGTGCATGGTGTGGTAACACAAAACAAAGATTGTACGACACTTGTACATGAGCCTGAGGACAAAATCGTTTGTCACGTTCCATTGCACATAAACTAAAAAAATGAGAATCAGTCTTCCCTTCTTTAAGACGACGACCCAGCTGTAATTCGTTTACCTTAACCTGGCACTGATTTTCTATTAAAGCTAATATTTCGTAGCACAATGGCACAAGAAAATTTAACTGCTTTACATCTTTTTCACAGCACATCATCCTGACTTGCACCATATTTTATTGTATTCCAGAATATAATGTAGGAGGGGAGATGGTACGAGTACGATGTGTGTGTGATATTAAACTGGGCAAAACTGTCTGGAGGTGTTAATCGAAACGACTTGGCAGAGGATGCATTGACATCATAATGGAGATTTTCTAAGTGAAGAGAATCCCAAAAATTCCTGTAAAAGTACTTATATCAGAACACTGCAAGTAGGCAGGAAGGATTTGAAATGGAAGAGAATGCACGATAAGGAAGGCAGATAAGGGTAAGGCAGGGTAAAGCAAGGTTACTTTGAGCTAGACATGGTGATGGAGGGAATTTAAGGACTGGGCAGTAAATAATACGTTACGGCAAGCAGGCCAAACAAACAGGACAGGTCAGGAAGAAGAGGCTAGTTAGACAGGTCAGAATAATTAATAAACAGATTTTTCAAACCAGCGGGGTTAGATATAGCCTTAATGCATCCCTTCCCTATTCACTTTTTTCTCTAACTTGGCTTAACCTTGTCGTCTGCCAATCATGAATGCTGAGTTGTAACAAGAAATGTACTCAAGATTATGGTGCTAGTCATCAGAAATTGCTATGGAAAGGGTATGGGGAGCATATATTCTTGTTACTGAACAATCGGGAAAAAAAAGCCCGAAATGTATGCCAAGTTTAGGCGAAAGTACTATAGTAGAAAACATTACTCAGTGGAATTCAAATTTGTTCTCTACCTTGACCCAAGAACTGCTGTTTATCATTGTTTATGCTGAGGTGAAAAAATACAATAACACAGATATGATGCTAATCACGAAGATCTAGACAGTTATATAGCATACTCGTAAAGATGTTTATATGTCAGAAATCGGTAGTATGAGAAAGTGACCTAGGCAGCTACAGGTTGCTAACGCCACACTTATGGGAGAGAATTCAGTATGATGGATAATCAGATAGTATGCAGAAAAATCCCTATGGAACATGTGTTACGAAGTCTGAAGCAATGACAGTCCAACCGGAAAGCAAAATTTCCCTGGAATTTCTGTATTTGATTACCAGAAAACACACACACACACACACACACACACACACACACACACACACACACACACACACACACACACACACACACACACACACACACACACAGAACATGAATTTGAGTTTCTGTGAGGCGGTGATATTGTTCCTGCGCCTGTGTTTGTGTACATGTATATAACTTTCTGTGTATGTTCTCTGCTTTTGTGTATGATGGTGATAATGTGTGTGTGTGTGTGTGTGTGTGTGTGTGTGTGTGTGTGTGTGTGTGTGTGTGTGTGTGTGTGCATTTATATATGTATGTCAATCTATCTACTGTATATACCTAGAACGTTTCCTCTCTAACGGGGAGTAGCCAGGACAGGACGACACATCCGCCAAATTACTCATCCACACATACACATTTACTTGTATCTTAGCCTCTGAGAGAAGAAGTAACAGCTCCTCACTGCACCACACCGCACGAGGGTTAACTGCGCAGTGCAGTCCAGACATCCGCTGAGCTGGATTACCCCTGCCTCATCATAATGGACCCTTCCCCTTCCCCGCACCTTATCTGATCAGGGCTAGAAGCCCGGAAGTTTGTTCCCACCAAGAAAAAACAAAAACAAGATTATAGAGAGCCAAATTCAAGATCCTTTAATTTGTAGATGCTTGGACACACCGTCTTGAAAATATGGGAGGTCTTTGACAGTTGGAAATACAGAGAAAGGAAGTTATTTCTAGAGTTAACCTGCTGCACATATGAAGGACTCAAAGTAATGAATAACTCCTGCATTAGAGAGTTGGACAGAAAAGAGATTAGATTTCCCTGCTACACGAGTGCCACGTACCCATTTTAATGATAGTTTAAAAAAGTGGTGACCATTGAAGTAGCGAATGAAAGGAGATAAAGATGCAACAGTACGGAATAGAGACAGAAGTTGATGGGAGCCGGTAAGAGAAGGAGAGTTAATAAGATGTAAAGCTTTTGACTGCAACTTTTTGAGAAGCAATGTATGCGAAGAGCCTGCCCATTCTTGAGAATTGTTCTCTACCCAGGGAAGAATAAAACCCTTTGATAAAGTCAACAACTGTGCAGGGTAGAGAAGGCACAGACTCTGCTTAGCACACCTAATCTTTGCAAGCATATTTTACAGAAAAGGTAATATGATCTTTCCAAGATAAATCTCCACGGATTGAAACCCCAAGTATGTTCAAAGATGATGGGGGACTGAGTTGAAGACTTTGACAGGTTAGAATGTGTAACAACTGAGTTTTTTATGCATTGATAATAACAAGATTCCTTTTACCCCAGTCAGAGATGCGAGCCAAGTTATTCATTAAGTGTGCCGTAGCCTCTTTCCTTGTTTGCTGAAGTAACTGCTGATATGGATGCTGCAGGAAGTGGATAGAAAGGTGAATAGTGGAGTCATCAGAGAATGAATGGACAGGATTAGACGTACAGCTTAGAGAGACACTGTTATATAAAAGGAAGAGAGCTGGTGAAAGGAAAGAGCCCTGAGGAACACCATTATTGATAGTTCGAGAAGAACTGTGTCCGTCAACAACAGCAGTTATAGGATGACCACAAAGAAAGTTAAAGATGAAGGCATAGATAGAAGAACAGAAACCTTAAGAAGACAGTTTGGAAATTACAAATTTATACCAGACTTTATCGAAACCCTTTAAGATGTCAAGTGCAATGGTAAAGCTTTCGCTTAAGTCCCGAAAGGAGGATGACCAGGAGTCTGAAAGGAAGGTGAGAAGATCGCCAGTGAATGAACCTGGCGGAACCCTTACTGACAACGAGAAAGAAGGTTGTGATGAGGAAGGAGTTTGTGTGTGTGTGTGTGTATGTGTGTGTGTGTGTGTGTGTGTGTGTGTGTTAGAATAGATTTAAAAACCTGAGAAATACAGCATGTCAAAGTGATTGGCCGAAAATCACAGGGCTGGGTATGGTCATCTTTCTTTGGGACAGGCTGAATGAAAGCAAACTTCCTGACGAGGTTAAGGTACAGGCTGACGGACAATGGCAAAAGAGTTTACCCTAGGCAGGGTGTAAGCACAGAAGCACAGATTTTGAGGACAACAGGAGGGACTCCATCAGGCCCATATGCCTTGTTAGTATTGAGGCCAGTGATGGCAGAAAACACCAGCTGAAGAAATTTTAACGTCAGCCATGAAGAAGCTGGAGGGGAGAAGTGATGGAGGAACAGCACCGGATTGGTATAAGGTGGAACTTAAGGAGAAAGTCTGAGTGAAGAGTTATGCTTCATCAGTGAAGAAACAGCTACAGAGCCATCAGAGCGGAAAAAAGAGGGAAGGATGATGAAGTACAGCTGTTGGCAGCGTTTTTGGCATGGTGTCCAAAGGAGCGAGAAGAATTTTAGTCGTAGAGGTCAGAGCAGTTAGTGCAATTGAATTTATTTTTATCAGAGCGAAGAACAGACTTCAGTTTCTGGCAGAAACATAAAAAAAAGTGAGATTCAGGGATGGGTTGGCTTTAATTCCTTTTGTCGGCCTTGTCCTTGTTGTGGAAAGCATTAAACCAAGCATGATTAAGCCTAGGCATTTTTTTTTTTTTTTTTTGAGGGAGGGGATAGTCACAGGATAAGAGAAAGGAATGTATGCTTCCATAACTCAGAGAATAACCTCCGTAATCTGTGAAGGAGATTAAGATGGCATTCGGCCATGGAATAATCATTCCAAGGAAAATAAAAGAAGTTCTGCCTGAACGCCTGCCAATTAGCAGCTCCAAAGTGCCACAGCTGCCGCTTCTTGGGAGGTTTCGCAGGCCTTACTGGAGCGGTTGGATAGGTTTAGTTAATAAGGTTGTGATCAGAGGAGTCCAATGGGTAGGAAAGATTAAGAGTGAAAGCAGATGGATTAGTTGTAAGGGAAAGGGCAAATATGTTGGAACTTTTTCCAAGGCAGTCAACGATGTGGATAGGATGCTGTACTAGTTGCTGTATGTCACTGAGATAGAAAAGATGTAGGCTTGTACACCAGGTGGATCATTGAAAGAATATGAGAGTCGAAGGTGGTAGTGAACTTTGAAATCGCATAGAATGGAGATTTCAGAGAAAATAAAAATACTTGGATGTGTTCCATCTTAGAAGTCAGGTTCTCAAAGAATTTTTCATTGTCAGTAGAATTTGAGGATGTGTACTAAGCACAGGGATACTTAGAGAATGACTTGATAGCCGAAGCCAAAGACTAGAGAATTCAGAAGATTTAAGATGAGGAATACGAGAGCAGAAATATGTTGTTGTGTACATATACACAACAGCCACCTTTGGCTTCAATATAGTACAGAAAAAGTAAGAGGATACAGTGAAGTTTTGCTATCATTTGTCTATGACAGCCGAGTCTCGGTAAAAAAGTGAAGGTGAGGTTTAGAGCAAGAGAGGTGGTATTTAACCAAGGGAAAATGTCAGGAACGGTCACAAATGTTGCATGAAATGAACAAGTAGTGTGTCAAACAGTGGTTTCATGCATCTCACTTGGTAGTCACTGGGAGAGGGGTGGATGGTGCGGCTTTTATGCCACCCCCTCCACCCCTGGAGACTCCGAGGTTGAGTGTTTTGATATTATATTTGCTTATTCTGGAATTGGAAGTGTAGTGTGTAATGTACATGCAGTTAGGTGCTGACAGAAGAAACTATAGGATAGTATGCTGGCCTATACTCTGCATCACTAACACACTGAAAAAGTTTAGCAAATTGATCTGGTCAGAAGCTAGTTCCATAGGGTGATGAAACAGGAACTAAAGCTGTCCTTGTCATCAGCTTCCATCCACCTTGGAAGCACCACCCTGTTCAACTTATGCTACAGTCTACTCCCTGTGTGTGTGTTTGTGTGTGTGTGTGTGTGTGTGTGTGTACTCATTTAATTGTGTTTACCTATTTGTGTTCTACAGGATTTAAGGTATGCTCGTGCTGTCCCACTTCCAGTGATAATACAATTATCGAACTTTACTTTGAAAGCATGATTATTATTTGCACAAACCACTTTTTTTTCCAAAGTTTTCCACATGGTTTTACTTGTGCTTGAAAAGCTTTATTTTCTTGCTTCACCCGATCAAATTGGTATCTTTATTTAAAACTATGATCTCTCGTTCTCTCATCCTATATGATATTCTCTGCAAGTTCTCTATACCAGGCATACAGTTGTACAGTACATCGTTATCATATTTCCCTACTTTAGTGTAATGTAGTCAATTTAAACCTTTCCAGCCTCTTTCATACTGCAAATCCCTTAAGCTTGGTATCAGTTTTGTAGCCGCTCTTTGCACCTTTTCTTTCTTTCTTTATTTATTTTTTATTTTATTTTTTTTAAGTGGGGAGACCACACCACAGCAGCATATTCCAATCTTGATCTTACCACTGTCAATATTAGTTTACCTAATATTGACATATAATTAAATGTTGTCTATATGTTCAGTCAACGCATTACATGTTCCACTAGTTATCTTGTCTATATGCTTCTCTGGCGATAATCCCTGCTGTATTATTACACCCAAATCTTACTCTTGAATAACTTTGATTATTTCTTCGTTTCTATTTTGTAATTTTATTGTGGTCGTCTCCTACTTATGCCCATCTCAGTTCCTTTACACTTAAAAGTGTTGAAATCAATCTTCTGTAAGTGCCTCCATTTATGATCTAAAGCTTCGTGGAACTCTTTTCCACTATTTTCATCTTCATGGTTTTTGCGTAAGAAAACATTTTCATCTATGATCGGACTTCACTGGGCATATCATTTACATATATCAGGAATATAATGGGGGCTAATACTGCTGTTTGGGGCACTTCACTTATCACTTCCTTCTATGCTGAAAACTTTGTCTCTAATCATAGTTCTCATCTTTCTCCTGGTGAGGTAACTCTCATCCATTTCAATAAAACACCTCAATGCCACCACTATGTTTGAATTTCCATATCAACCTCTCATGCGGTATTCTACCAAACATTTTCGGGAAATCCAAATAAATGCAGTCCACCCACCAATCTCTTGTCTGTAGCACGTTAAATACACTGTCATAACTCAGCAAGTTTGTGATACATCCTTTTCTGAAATCAATTTGCCTAGAGATTAATATCTTATTTTTCTCTACATGAGCAACCCACCCCTTCAATATCATATTAAAACATAATTTACAAACAATATTATAGTCGCGGCGCGCGACTCTGAGGTTGTTATTATCGTGCTTTGGCAACCTACCATTCGAAAGTGCATCTGATTTCGTGTATAATATGAGGCGCATGTGTTTCGTGTATAATAATATTCGTGTATAATAATTCGTGCATAATAATATGATTTGTGTATAATATGATACAAAATCGGACGCACTTTTGAATGGTAGGTTGCCAGGGTACGATAATGATAACCTCAGAGTCGTGCACCGCGAATATAGCAAGACTTCCATTCTGCCACTCTTATATATTGGTACCATACTTGCTCCCGTCCAATCCTTGGCAATGTCTCTCCATTAGAGAACATTTCATTCTCTCATACATTCGTTTAACTAACTCTTCCGAACATTACTTGATTACTCAACCAGATATGTTGTAGGGTCCCATGACTTTGGTTACATCCATATTTTTCATGAACTTCAAAATTTCATCAGGTTTAGACTGAGCCTCGTTTGTTTTATTTACCACATTCTCTCGATTTATATCCGATCTCTGAAAATCTTCTTTACAAAAATATTGCCTGGAATTGCTCATTCATAATGTCACACGTTTTCTTCGCTTTCATATTGTTTAGTTTCATTTTATTTGTATAATTCTACAATTTTCCTTTTACCGTTCATATACATGGAAAACAATGTTGGACCATTTCTACACTTATCCACTTTATTCTTTTCCTACAGTATTTAGCGGCTTCTCATCTGCTCATCCCCACATTATCATTTCTAAAATTTTAATGTCTCCCATGTTGGTTTACCCTTTCATTGTCCTAACCATATCATGCCGGTAGCCAGACAATTCGAAAGGGAGAGGGGGGGGGTCCTGTTGAATCTGAATTTGCATAGCAGCCGGCTGGTCATTGATCTGCTACATACTTGCTATAGTGGTCTGAGTGTATGCATAAGCGACGTTGAGAAGCAGCACAAACCTTCTGAACAACGGAGTTACTCTTTCTGCACTGATAAAAAAGAAAGAAAAAAAAAAAACAGCGAGAAAGTGAGCTTTTAGGCAGGTTGGGGGGGGGGTCGTCTGACTCTATCCCCCCCTCCCCCCCCCGATTACTGGCCTGCATATTCCAAACTTTGTTCCTCTTCTCCACTGCTACTCTATATCTATCATTATCCACTCCTTTTCCATTTCGAATTCCAGTTTGGAGAACATAATTACTAACATCCTCTTTGTATGCTTCCTTCAGTTGCAAGCATTTATGCTCCTCTTCCTTTCCTTCATTAAACTCTCTTTAGTCGTATTTCCTGGAATATTTTCTCAAAACATGAAAATTGCCTTGGCTACAGTTACACATATTTTCTTTATGTAATTTTATTTCATGCTCTTCCCAGTTTATAACTTGAAGTTCAATTATGTATATGATCACTCTTACCTAATGGAAAACAGAACTTTTTATATCGGATCTCATTTGAATCTTTTGTGAAAAATAGCTGAAACCTCAATGGTTAATCGTCACCTCTTATTCTTGTACTTTCCTTAATATTTTGGGTTGGTAAGTTTTCTGTTGCTACTTCTTGTAATTTGTAACCCCAAGAATTGGAATGAGTACCTGCATCACACTCCTCCCAGTTAACTTTTTCACAATTAAAATCTCCACTTACAGTAATGCCGATCTATTTCTTCTTCGTATAAGTTTTTCCAGATATATCAACATTTATAGTCATAATCACTGCATGTTCTTTTTCGAGATAGCATATAAACTACTGTACTCCTATATCTATTTTGTTACCATTCTCATTGATGTTTTCTGTTGTTATAGCTTCTGCCATTTTTTATTTCCGATATTTATTCCTACATGTCTTGCCTTTAGATTATTTTTTGTCATTATTTAAACTCGTCCCCCAGGTGTTAGTTCTCCATCCCGTCTTCATATATTATACTCGTATCCACTCCAACCCATCACCTCTATTTTCATATCCCTGTTTAACTTTGTTCCACCGACACAAATTATTTCTGTTTATTCTTTGTTAATCATCTACATCTTAACTCTTTTTTCTAATCAGTTCTTCTTTATAACATACATTATTCTCTTATACTGTTTTCTTTATCTTTTATTTTACCATCTATAACATCTCTTAATTTGTAATTTTTATTTACTTTGTCTTCTCTTTTTTATACCATTTCACCATTTTCATATTCACTACTCTCCAAAAAATACGTATTTGCTTCTTAATCAGTTCTCTCTGTTTTTTCCACTGTCTCTGATTATAACTTAATTATTCTCATTCATCCCGATCGATGTCGCTTCTCACTACTGTCCCGTTGTATCTCCCACTCCCCTTCAACCTCCATGTATATGTCAGCACTTCCTCTGCCACGCTTACTGAGAACTGAATTTTGACTGGCCTTGCCCCACCCGTTCGATACTGTCCCAACCTCCATACTCCCTCAAACTCTTCCTCTCATCCATTAAATTTTGTATTGAATTCCTTCATCAATTCACTGACTTTCATTTCCACTGTCTCATTCTCTCAACTTTCTTTCTGTTTTCATCTTTGTCTCTAACACTATCACACATTATTTCCAATCTACTATCTCTCTGCTAAGTTCTCCCTCTTTCTTATCATATCTACTACTCATGCTTCAGAATTAGCTCTGATGGCGTAGAGGAAGACTCAACATTCCCATGGAAACCACTGATGCTTCCTCGTGATTGATATTATGCAATGAGACAATCAGCATGGCCAGGGGTGGACTGCATATCTGAATTACTAAATATGCGGTATTTGGCAGCTGCGGTAAGGCAGGGCTTGGCAACTGCTCTGATGGAGTAGAGGGTGAATCAACGTTCACATGGAATCCACTGACACTTCCTCGTACTTGAAATTATGGTGTGGAGGCCCATTGCCTCCTACCAGCGCTGCCAGGGGTGGCCTACCTCATATGAGGTGATGAGCGCGGCGGTGGGTAATATCCATTTTTCAACACCATTTGGGTTTAGTATTTTTAGCAGGCTCTTTTGTGCATTGGAGTACATAATTTTCCTGCTTTAGTGAGAATGTCTGTAAATAATTTCCATTATTCATTCATATCTTCAGTTCGAACAATGAGATACCAAATACTAGAACCAGTAATTTCCTATATTTTTTTAATCCACTTCCTTGTAGTTGGGCACACTCTTGCAACTAGACTTGATGTTGTTACAACTAAATTTATCGGTGACTGTGACCATTCGATGGTCACAAGCATTGAACTCTTCTACCATAACATTACTCACTGAGTTTTCCAATGTGGCAAAAAACAGATCTACTATGCCACCTCCTCGTGTTGAACAGTCTACAAACTGATGCAATGAAGTTTCATTCAAGTTGAATAGGTCCAACGCTGTGAGTAAAGATAGTCTCTCCTCATCAGGCAACTGGTAGATTAAAATGACCAAAGATTATAGAATTTTGGATGCTACATATTGCTGCCATATGGTTGTAAATTTATCTGTTTTGTTAGTGAACAGTGCTAGCGAATGATAATTTAGGGAAACAGTATTTTACTATGGATTTATTTCTATCCTCCAGATAAATACTGTCAGTATTATCGATAGAGGACTTCAGAATTAGTACAAAATGAAGTCCTACTTTAATGTATACCGCTTCTCCAGTCCCGCATATATGCAATACTCGAACTAGCAGTGTTCAGCCATAACTATGACCTGTCACTGTCACTGTATCCTGTCGCCTTAGGTGTTTTGATTTTGGTGAAAGAAGAAATAGGAGGTGAATATAGCAGAGGCCTCGCGCAATGACTGGATTTGTTGCGATGGTGAGGGTAGGCAGTCCTTACCATCACATGACTTGGCCCTTCTAAACCTGTGAAGGTGGCATGAAGACTCACCAAGTGCGGAGATGCACTTGACAGGTTGGCGATGATTGGCTGAATGCATGATATATCTGAGAGAGAAATCTGAGTTAATAAATAAGTTGCTATTCACATTACTTGGTATTTTATATGAAATACAGCTATGTTATTCGGACATTTTGCATTCAGCCAATTATCACTAACCTGTCATGTTCATCTTTGCCTTGAATTTTTTTTTTTTTTTTTTTTTTTGGCTGCCTACGTTGCTGAGCAAAAGCTGAACAAAGTTTAAGCATGTTACCAACCTAACAGAAAGATGGAAGACTATCCAGGACATTGGCCGACATAGAACCATGAATATTATTTCACAGAGGCAGTCTGTAATAAGGATGTTTCATTATCATCATCAGCCAGGTCTCCTTTCCCCCCCTAGGGTGGGGTGAAGTACGTTCCAAAAACGTAGATGGAAATCCTTAGGTTGAAGATAATCCTTCGCCTATGCTCATTATCTACCTACAGTGATGGACGGGATAACAAAAGAATCAAATGTAGGATGTCTCATAGGACAAATGGAAAAGATATGAACGTGCAACTTATTCAAGGCCGGTTGAACGCTTCAAAGAAATGGCTGAAAGAACTCAAGGTGAGTCTCATAAATGCGGAAATGGGGGAATACTAAACACTTTTAAATAGTTTGTTCAGTGAAGGAAGTGCTGTAGGCTGGTGTCACTGAATCATATAATTATGTCCAAGATCAGTTGGTTGTTTTTCAATAAACAATCAGAGACTAGGAATTGGGGAAGACTAGAAACCCAATGTTGCCAAGGCAACCCCAACATCATGCATAGAGTCTAGGTTTCTAGGAGTTTAAGGTGTTAGCTGTGGATGAAGAATGAACTTCAAAACTGTTAATCCAGTATATAGCACAAGCAGAGATTGTTGATCCAATCAGCTCCCCCTCCTCCCACCCGAATGTATGCTTCATGGCTGCAAGAAACTAAGGGCCCATGGATAGGACACCCCAAGATAACAGATGTGAAGAAGCCAAATACGGTTGTAGTGAAGTCAAGCCCTTCAACAATTATCTATTGGGCACAGCGCATATATTGTTCATATCAAATGTCTGAATCAAAATGCTCAGCCTGACAGCAATAGAATGGCGTTTCGAGAGTCTTAATTAGAGAAGAGAGGGAATAAAATTCGTTGCCGAAATTAGAACTTATAAAAGACAGCCTGCATACGTCACTTTATCAAAGATATATGAGTCACCATGAACAGTACTAACTGGCAGTATCATCAGCATAAAGGGACGGAGATTTCTGAAAATATATATATATATATATATATATATATATATATATATTATTACTTTTGATGACCTACTGCTCACGCTTCTCGAAATAAATCCTAGGACCCTATTTGCTTTATTTCTCTCATTAATGCACTGTTGCCTTGGTTTGAGGTCGTTACTAATCATAACTCCTAGATCTCTCTCGCTTTCCGATTTGCTAATTTCTTTGTTATCTAAGCTGTATTTAGTATCTCCAATGGTCTTGCCTACGTTAAGTACTTTACATTTTTCGACGTTAAATTCCATTTTGTAATTTATGGCAATCGTCAGTCGAGTTAGTGATACGCCCTATTTTAGTATCGTCGGCAAATTTGCTGATGCCGCTATTGACTCCTAAGTCTAGATCATTTATATATATAATGAATAATAAGGGACCGAGTACTGAACCCTGTGGTACACCGCTAGTTACTAATCCCCAATCCGACTTAGTTCCATTTATTAATACTCTCTGCTTTCGTCCTTTCAGCCAGGATTCTACCCATTTTAAGATATCACCGTCTATACCGTGTGCTCGAACCTTTCTAACTAACCGTTCGTGTGGGACCCTATCAAAAGCTTTACTAAAGTTCGGATAATTAACATCGTAAGCATTATCGCTATCTACTGCCTCATAGACCTCCGAGTAGAATGACAAGAAGTTTGTGAGGCAGGATCGTCCTTCCCTGAAGCCGTGCTGACTTTCATTTATAAGATTAAATCTTTCTAAGTGTGCTCTAATCTTATTTGTCATAACTGACTCTAACATTTTTCCTACTATTGACGTTAGACTTATCGGACGATAATTCGACGCAGCTGCTTTATCACCCTTTTTGAAAATGGGCACTACGTTTGCTGTCTTCCACGCTTCTGGAATTTCTCTTGAAATTAATGAGTCATTAAATATCGTTAAAAGTGGCTGACATAATTCTTCTTAGGTTTCTTTTATAATTGTTGCATATATGTCGTCCGGACCTGGCGATTTTTGAGATTTTAACGCAATAATTTCTTTCATTACGTCCTCCTCCTTACTAATTGTTAATTTACTAAGAATATTTTCCGTATTATCATCGTAAGTATTTGCTGCTTGAGGGACCAGGTCTAGATTTTCCTTGGTGAATATTGATATGAAATAATTACACAGGATGGAACACATTCTTTATATTCACTGGGTATGTCACCTGATTCCGTTCTCAGTGGTCCTATCCTATCTTTATTTTTCGTACGGTGCCTTTGATAAAAACCCTTGGGGTTTTCTTTCGATTCACTAGCAACGTTAATATTAATTAAGGTTGCTAGTGAATCTCTCTCTCTCTCTCTCTCTCTCTCTCTCTCTCTCTCTCTCTCTCTCTCTCTCTCTCTCTCTTAGATAACAAAGAAATTAGCAAATCGGAATGCGAGAGAGATCTAGGAGTTATGATTAGTAACGACCTTAAACCTAGGCAACAGTGTATTAATGCGAGAAATAAAGCAAATAGGGTCCTAGGATTTATTTCGAGAAGCGTGAGCAATAGATCATCTAAAGTAATACTAAAACTTTATCTAGCATTAGTAAGGCCACATTTAGACTACGCAGTACAATTCTGGTGTCCTTACTATAGAATGGATATTTATTCGTTAGAAAATGTACAGAGAAGAATGACTAAAATGATACATGACGTCCGGAACCTGTCATATGAAGACAGACTGAAAAGACTAAGTCTGCATTCGCTAGAGAGGCGTAGAGTAAGGGGAGACTTAATTGAGGTGTTTAAGTGGATGAATGGTATAAATAAGGGAGATATTAGCAAGGTACTTAAAGTGAGCATACAGGATAGAACTAGAAATAATGGTTTCAAACTAGAAAAATTCCGTTTCAGTAAGGAAATCGGTAGAAATTGGTTTGGTAATAGAGTAGTAGACGAATGGAATAAGCTACCTAGTAAAGTAGTTGCTGCCTCTTCCATTGAGAGTTTCAAGCATAGGCTAGATAAGCATATGACAAATAAGGGGTGGATATAGAATAAAGAAAATCTTATAACCAATACTAATTCAAAAAAAATTTCTTTTCAGGTTACACTATGATAGTCTCTATTCTCCTTTCACACTTTCCTGTAAAATGTCCACGCCAGTTTTTCTATACGGCGTGGTGTTCTTTCTGACTTTTTCCTGCCGGCTTCGGCTGGAGGGTTTGGAGGGCGGGGGAGAGCCTTCTTCTTTGCTGTCCATATCTCATTCTAGTAGTTCAGTTACTCTTCTAGGAGCTGCCTAGCATGGGCCAACCGGCCTACTGCAGTTATCCTCTCTTCTTATGTTCTTATGTTCTCTCTCTCTCTCTCTCTCTCTCTCTCTCTCTCTCTCTCTCTCTCTCTCTCTCTCTCATAATTTTGCGAATTAATCTAAGGCAGAGTCATGTATAATGGACAACTGCATATGTAACTGATGTCATTAAACATATGCATGTGTATTGCAGTTACGTGAACACTGATTCATGTACCAAAAAAATACATATAAACTCTTACCCAGTCGTATACTGTATATGTATATGAACCCAGCTACATACCTACCTACATAAGCCTATACATACTTATATAAGTAAGTGCAAATATACATAAGACAAAAAATAAATTATCAGTAAAGCGTACAGTATAACACATTCTTTACCACCAGAATTGCATATGCATACATACTCTTATACAAATCCCCCCAGGTGCAGGTGTGTGCATAAAATAAAGGGAGTAAGAACTACAGACGAGATCAAACTAAGTGATCTTAACTAGGCTACAAATTTTCCTTGTGATGGACTTATCTAACTTGTACATCCCATTGATCAGGTTCATATCATCGGACTCGTGTGTTCTTGATTACATTGGATTCAATGATGTTCCTGTTAACAGCAGATTTGCAAGACAAGGTTGAAGAACTATTAACCTAATCTATACAGTATTTCTCGTCTCCCATATGCACAAATGAGAGAGAGAGAGAGAGAGAGAGAGAGAGAGAGAGAGAGAGAGAGAGAGAGAGAGATGGGTAGGCCCATGCTTGATAATCCCCTCCCCACACCCTAATTCTCCTTTAAGAACTTAATGCTATGACACTCCTCAGTTATGCGTACCGTGCGGTATGTAATTCATTGTTATCCACAAGTTTGTCTATAAATAACTATGTTTGATGTATGTAATACTTATTTTAATACTGTATTTATTTAACTAGAAATAAGGATGTAAGTTTAGAACACTAGTATTTGTCAGCGACTTAGTAAGCTCCCTTGGGACTTTCCCCTCCTACTTTCTGTATAAAAATGACAGGTGTACTCCAACTCCTTCACTTTGCTCTCCCCTGAAGATGTGAATACACGAAAGCGCTCTGGATATATCGTGCTGTGGATTTCAACATCTATCTGTCTATCTATCTATCTAGCTATCTATATTTGAGTGCAGGATAAATCTGGGCGTCTGCCGCTGGAACACCGAACTTGGGATTTTATGACACCTATACACAACCTTGTGAACTAATCTTTTTTTTTTTCTCGTCATATTGCTTTGAAAGTAACACATAACCTTGCGAACTACATCATTTTTACATCATGCTGCGAACAACATAATTTTTTACATCATATTTCTTTGAAAGTAATAAAATAATTTGCATATTTCCTGTCGTTAGACCACGTTCGAGTTGTGAAACAAGTTCTTTTACCTTAACTTGGCGATGATATGTATTGTAATTTCGTAGCTTATATTCTGTATCTCGGTGGCATAACAGGCCAAACCAGTAGGTCTACATTTTTTCCATATCACATCTTCGTGATTTGCACATTATGCTAGTAATAATATCATGTTACTATTGAACGTACAAATTACAAGATGGCAAAATAAGACTAAGTTCAAGTGAATGGGGTATAGTGTAGTAGTGGATATGAGAAAAGGCCCCACGATGTGAGCGTGCTGTTGGCAGAACTATGTAAAGGCACTTTAGTCGAAACAACCAACAACGTGTCAATAAAATAACAAGTATTTAATTGTGTTTAGCCTCCTGTCTTAAGGAGTACATCCTTATTTTCAATTTAACCAATTGAATTTGTCCGCAGAAAAGAGGTGGGCGATGAAAAATTATTTCCTAAATCTTTTTTGTAAATATATATATATCACATTATCCACCTCAGAACACTGCAAGTAGCTACAGTGGGTTAGGAAGAGAAGTTAAGGCAGGGTAAATCTAGCATAGTTCAGGCAAGGCAAGTTGGGGTATGGCATGGCAGGACGAGACAGGGCAAGAAGGCAAAACGCCATGCCAGGAGAGGAAGGACAAGCTGGTTAAGACAGGTCAGGAAGGGTGGGTCAAGACATGAAAAATAGAAGGGGCACCGGGAATATAATGGGGAAGGTGAACGGAACCGACGGAGCAGGGCAGGGCATACAGAACAGTGCAAGCAAGGTAGGGCAGGGTTACGGATGATGCAGACATGGCAGAAGCGTATATGACAGGGCAAATTAAGATAAGCAACAGTCAGACAAGGATTGGCAGGTTAACTCTATTGCTATGATGACGCCATACAGTTATATTTTTGTTACTTCCGGACCGTTTAATTTAACTATAGTCTGACAGATCGAAACGTAGGGTTTTGGTGGAGTCACCCCCTCCCTGCACTGTTGCCACGTTTCCGAGCTGACCTCTCCATCAGCGATGACCTTGACATTGTTTCCCTCTTGTGATCTCCGTTTTTCTAATACCCCCTATACCCCTGCCACCAACACCCCCTATACCCCTACCCCCAACAACACCCCCATCAACAACACCCGCTATACCTCCACCACCAACACCTCCTATAAATATAGACCCCCACCATCAACACCTGTATAATAATTAGCCGTTGATAATTGCTATACTTTTATTGAGAGCATACATTCTACCCTATTGCTCAAACTCCCTAATCTTACAATCCCATCTGTCTTAATCCTTCCCACTGCCTTCGTTCCTAAATCCCTTAATTGATCTATTTTTAACCTAAGTGTCCCCACACCTTTTAAACCATTTACCTCTCTGTCACTATTCTCCACCATATGTATCAACTTGTATTATATTGTGTATAGAACTTTCATACTGTATGCTGTACTACTGTATAATGTATAAGAATACCCACTGTTTAGTGGAAATAAAGTTTTATTATTATTATTATTATTATTATTATTTCTCTCTCTCTCTCTCTCTCTCTCTCTCTCTAGATTTTGTTATGTGTCATCCATGGTTTTTTACTTCCATTTTTATGTATGGATTATAATTTTGACTTTATTTCCGCACCACCCTTGAGGTAAAAGTCACGGCGCGTTTTTTTTATAGAGGTTTCCCCAATAGGCCTAAATCCTGTAGGGGGTTGGTGACCTTCCACAGCGTACACACAAACACGTGTCGCGTGAGTGCTGCCACCCCAGAGCTGTTTGATATATTTATTTTAATTATGAAAGGATCGCCTCTTCCCACTTTTATCCCTTCAAATTTTCTTGCAATTATACTTGCTAAATTAATTAGCAATGTTAGAAGTGTTGGGGAAGTAAATAATAATTAGAATATTTTTAGAGCACCACTGCCAAATTTTTATGCCACGTTTCTCTATTATCGTATAATATAGTATGCAGAATAGTTTTATTCTTCCTTGATACATGTCAGCACTTTCATTACAGTTATATTAGTATGAGTTATGTTTATGTATCATTCCTACTACACAAACCACAGGCGTTATACATCGTAGGGTTAGGAAACATGGCAATAGTGTAGGGAGGGGGTGACTCCACCCAAACCCTATGTTACGAGGAGGAACACTATAGAGAGAAAATTGTCGTACTGATGTAGACCAATTTATCCTCTTGCAACGAGAGATGAAGAAGGCGTCTCATAAGGTGAGTACCAGAAGCTGACGTGAGTTAGAACACAACGAACTCGACGTCATCAGGTTGACTGTTAAGGAATGCATTTATTCTCATCAGAAAAATAAATAAATGAATCAATAAATAAATCTTATTTCCATCGGATGTACTCTTTAATGGGAGAAATTTGGTATGGCCAGCGAACATTCACTTGACTATATAGTGCCTAACCAAATTCTCCGTGGTTTCCGTGCTTACAAGGTATCTTTAATTTTGGCTTACCTGAAGATATCACTACATCTTGTGAGTGGATAATAGTCGCCTCTGCCTACCATCACCATCATGATCATCATCATATATTAATATTTTATCAAATCGTCCCTTTTGTCACCATAAAGCCAACAAACATTTACCGAGCTTCTGACGCACTAGATTTCTTTTTAAGTTTTCACCATATCAACTTGAAAGATGTTAAGTACACCACTTGCCAATGTCATACCTAACTAAAATGCAAGTTGCTTGTTGCTCCCCCTCCTTTCACCTTCATTGTTTCTTGCTATTCCCTCCCCTCTTGCATCTCCCCCATCTCTCTCCTCCTTAATACCAAATTGAGTTCGGGACCTAAAAATGCAAGTCAAATAACAACAACAACAACAACAACAAATCTGCGTCGGTGCACTGTGCTGGTTACGGTATATAAAGGCTTTCGACCGAGCGTCTAGTGCAGTAATTGGTGAGGGTTGGAAAGAGGGTGGAGCTTCTGTTGGTGCGATACCGCTAACAAGGTTAGGCTACATATTCTGACAGTCGTGGAGTGTTTCCTTAACCAAAGTTACCTGAAATTTACAAGTACAAGACAGACGGTGCCAAGATGTGGCTGGTTAACCAAATTATTATTTTTTAATCAAAATTTTCACTATCGGTTAACCTGTACTTTCATTCTATCTATCTATCTATCCATTGCCAGACGCCTCAATCCCGTTTGGGGTGGCCACAAACAAATCGCCTCCAAGTCGCCCTGTCCCCCGCCATTTCACTGCCCTGCTCCCAACTCACACCCCCCTCTCTCATATACCTCTCCACCCCATCCCTCCATCTCATCCTCGGCCTCCCCCTCCCTCTTCCCCCCTCCACCTCACTCACATACACTCTCTTCGTCAGTCTCTCACCCTCCATCCTCTCCACATGGCCAAACCACCTCAGTGTGTTCCTCATAACGCTTCCTATCACATCCACATCCACACCACAACGCTCCTTTATATCCTCATTCGTCAGCCTGTCTCTCCACGTGACTCCACTTTCATTCATACAACATTAATACCGTTATTTATCAAAATATTCCTTCACAGAGGAAGATACTGTATACATAAAATAATCTCTCAGACTACTGATACGAAATTTTCTCGATGATAAAAAAAAAACAGCTCTGATGAATTACTCTCAAGTGATTGTCATGGGTAAGGATCAATTATCTGAAGGACTTAAAGTACAAACCGAGTAAATACAGTACTGGTTAACATGCCGCAGTAATTATTCGCTACATACAGATACCTGATATTAGGTATTCACTTCATTTTCGGCCTCAAGAGATCAAACTACAATATTCCGATATGTTTTTTTTTTCTTTTTCGTTTCTACCTCTTTTTCCCTTCATATACAGTATACGAGTACCTTCAGCATTCCATAGGCTTGTCCACGCTGTTTTTAATCTAAATTCGGTTACGCGTAATGCATTTCTTACTTGGGTATATTTACTTTTTTTTATTTTTTATTTTTTAGAAACCACTCATCCATGCTGCGTATCAGGACTTCATGCCATTTTCCCCTTATGTATTACTTTTTTTCATGTGTCATATCATTGCCAGCTGCCTTCATATTGAACTAATGTGTATATCACAGCTGGAGCAACTTCATTCCACGTCGTTGCACCATCAAATCATACAATGTTTATCACCGCACTGGTCTTATCTCCAAATGTTATTCAGATTTTTTCGGAATTGTGTCTCGATCAGCAGCTTATGACCCTTTATTTGTTTCCACTTCTCCCACTGTAACCTCCACACTATAATTTTTTTCCCAGTTCTTTTCCTCTGATTGGCACCACATTAAAAATTTGTTCCTCATCCTGAGATAAGTTAACAATAGCTTCTTTTTCCTCTTTTCTTTCTCCTGGATAAACTCCTTTTCTTGCTGCCTGACAGTTGTCTAAAGTGTGTATTTCAATCTTCTAGCGGATGATACTGCACTGGTGGCTGATTCAGAGAAGAGATTGAAACAGTTGGTAGAGGAGTTTGGAAGGTTGTGTGAAAGGAGGAAATTGAAAGTAAATGAGAATAATAAAGTGATGAAGTGTACGAAGTTGGTGGATGGAAGGAGGATGAATATAGTTTTGAATGGTGAGTTGCTTGAGGAGGTAGAGTGTTTTAAGTATTTAGGGTCACATGTTGCTGTTGATGGAAGAATAGATGCAGAAGTGAAGTTTAGAATGAATGAAGTAGGAAAGGTGCTGGGTAAAATGAAAAAGTGTTTAGATGTCGTTCGTTTAGAATGGATGTAAAGAGAAGGTTGTATGAGGGTGTTGTGATACCGTCTGCGTTATATGTGGCTGAAACATGGAATATGGGTGTAGCAGAGAGGAAAAGTTTGAATGTAATGGAGATGAGGTGTCTGAGGAGTATATTTGAGCGACACGTATGGATCGAGTGAGAAATTAAGTGCGAAGGAGAACTGGAGTTTTTCGGGAGATGACTGATCGAGTTGAGCAGAGGGTGTTGCGATGGTTTGGGCATATGGAGAGAATGGATAATGAGCGATTGGTGAAAAAGATAACTAGATCTGATGTGAGAGGTGTAAGGCTGAGAGGAAGACCACGAATAGGATGGATGGACAGTGTGAAGAGAGCATTGGATGTGAGAGGGATGCTGTTGAGCAGGAAGAGTGGCTGTGCTTGATAGAAGTGACTGGAGAGAAATTGTGAATGAATAAATGATGACGCAGCCCTGAGGAGATATTCTCCCGCATTTTGTCTGATCGGATGAGGTGTTCAGGTGCGGGTGAGATGGCTCCATTATTTTCGTTTTTTTAATTGATAATGAATGGGGGAAGGAAAAACAAAGGAAAAAATAAGTCCATGTGCCTAAAGGCATCCTCCATTTATAAAATATTGATAACAACTGGATTTAAATTGAAGTGGATTAAATGTTTGTGGGAATCAACTCCCAGGAAGTGAATTCCAGAGATTAGTAGTTCTGGGGATTAATGAATTTTGATAAGCAGAGGTTCTGAATTGTGGGGGAGAGAGTGTGAGTTCATGGGCGCTCCCAGCTGCCCGAGTATTTCGGGAGAAAATGTGAAGGGGAGGCAAAACTGAAGCCAGTTCGTCAGAGCACTTATGGTAAAAATATCGATAAAATAATGCTAAAGAAGCAACATCTCTACGTACTGATAATGGAGGAAGGTCCTGCGTTATGGCAGGATTATTGATTAATCTAATGGCTTTATTTTGAATCTTGTCCCACTTGCCTCAGTGCAACCGCTCCACATCCACTCCACAGTGGTGAAAAGTATTCGATCTGAGAACGCACATGACTTTAGTATATTGTGGCCATCTGCTCGTCAATGAAGAACTCACGAACTCTGTACATACTGTAAGTTCCAATTTTTTGGAAGCATTTTTAGCAAGGGATTTAATATAAGCTGTTCAGCTTAGGTTGGAGTTTAGAGTAACACCTAGGATATCAACTGAAGTAGATATGGGAATATTGACATCATTTAAAATTATGTGAGAGTCTGAGGGATTCTTTCTGGTATGTATTTGGTTTTCTGAGCATTAAATGAGACCATATTTGTTTGTCCCCATTGATTAGCTTTAGAAAGGTCCTGGTTCAGAAAAATTGCTGTGTTTATTTGGGAATATATCATATCAAATTGTGTAAAGGAGGTACTAAATGTGAAAGAACTATGAAGTGTCGAGTCATCAGCATAAGGGTATATTGGGTTGTGAATGACAGATTGGAGGCCATTTATATGAATGAGAAAGAGGGTTGGTGCCAAAAGTGATCCCTGAGGTACGCCAGCATTTATGGAATGAAACTGAGAATTAATTCCATCTACCATGACCCGTATTTTTCTATTATGAAGTAAGAAGAAATTAGAGGAACTAGTGATGCAAGGCCATAGTGTGACATCTTAGACAATAAGACCCGGGGCCATACTCTGTCAAATGCTTTTGAAATATCAAGTGTGTGTGTGTTTCACCAAGTTGGTCTATTGTTTTGTTAATCTGATGGGTAAGAAGGCAAAGAATGTCTACAGTTGAACGTTGTTGTCTAAATCCATACTGGCGATCATTGATTAGTTTACTGATTTCTAGATGCTTGATTATGTGTTTGTTAATTAGTGTCTCAAAAACTTTACCGAGAATGGAAGTTATTGCAATTGGTCTATAGTTTGATGTATCAGAAGTTGCCTCCTTTTTAGGAACAGGATATTTGCTTCTTTCCAAGGGGCTGGAAAACTTGAGGTACGGATGCATAAGTGGAAAAATTTTGCCAATACAGGAGCCAACACTGAGGAGCAATTTTTAAGTACTATTGAAGGAATTTCATCTGGACCAGTGGCTTTGTCTACTGAGAGATTCTGTAATACAGCTTGTACATATCTGGTGTGAAATCATGAAAGGAGGTATTAGAGGGGAATCAAAATCAAGTACAGGAATACTGTGATATTCTGAACTTAGGGTTGAGTTTGTTGAGAAAACGCCAACAAGAAGTTTGGCATTTCCACGTGGGTCACTTAATAGATTTCCATTGGGGGACTGTAAAGGTGGAATGGCAGAGGTGGTAGTGAAGTTAGTTTTGAATGAATTAAAGGTTGACCAGAATAATTTGTTATCATTTGGATTGTTTAGTAGTTTGTTAGCCTGTCTATGTAGAAAGTTTGATTTAGAAAGATTGATAATAGTTTTGGCATGGTTTCTGATATTTCTATAATAGATAAAGGCTTCTTTGGTTTTGGTCCTTGTATAAGAGTTATAGGCTATTGTTATATGTTCTGTTACTCTAGCACAATTGTGGTCAAACCATTTAGGAGAATTACATCGTTTTCTGTAACTATGATGGGGAATGAATGTTTCCATGCCGACTTTAATGAAATTCTGTATGTGGGCCAGTGTGGAATTTGCATCTTGGGAGAAAAGGGAGGTCCAAGTAACATCCACGAAAAAATTATGGAGACCCGCGCAGTCTGCCCTGTCGTAGTGCCATTTAGTCACCATGCAGGTTCAGAGCAGGAGGGTGTGGTAGGTGTTAAACTGATGGCTTGAATCAGACAATGATCCGAGGATCCGAGGGGGGACTTCACTTCGACATCATAATTATCTGAATTGGTTGTTAGAAACAGGTCCAATAGGTGGGGATTTTGATCGGGGTTGTCTGGTACACTGGTGGGTTGACTGACTAATAGGGTGAGATTCAATGAGTCTGCAAATAGCTCACATTCAAGACCAGAGTCATCAGTTCTGGCTGAATAAGTGTGCCATTCAATATTATGGACATTAAAATCACCCAGAATAGTAATATCTGATGCAGTGTTAATGTTGAGGACACATAGTTGTGAAGACAGAGAGTCAAATAAACTAGGCTCTGGAGAGGCATTAGGGGAACGATAAACACAACAGAAATACTTTATTTTACCAAAAGTATTTAATTTGTATATGGAATGGTCGAAATAAGGTCAATTAAATTTAGTAATCTCCTCCAGGGCAATTTCTGATTTAGCAAGGCATCATACGGCTCCATTGGGTCTGAAATTTTGAATCAAGATATATCCAGGAAAATTAAATCTAGCTAAATCAGAGGTGGAGCTTACTTGTGTCTCTGTCAGAAATAGCAGATCAGGGGATTCAAACTGGAGGAAATTTTGAACGGAGTTGATGTCGGAGTGAAGTCCCCTAATATTGCAAAAGAAAATTTTACTGCACTGACACGCAGATTTAGGGCACCGCAACACTGGAGGCGGCACAGTCGCTTGATGATGACCGGGAAAGCCCTGTGCAGGTGACCCAGCCCTGCCGGTGGTGGTTACCCAAGAAACCACAGCACTAATTCCCAGTATAGCAGCAGCCATGGTACTTTTTATGGGGGGGAGAGTAGGGATGTGTTGTGGAATGTGTATGATATGTAATAACAAGATCGGTGTTTTATGTAGAGAGGATAGCTGGTTTAAGGCAATGTGATATAATGTGGATGCCTGATGCCCTCTGATGTTTGAGGCAGAAAGATGTCTAACCAGCTACTAAGGCCTAGGAGAGAAAATGGAATCCAGGCTATTCCCTAAGTCTCCCGTTACCTTGGTGGTAGTACTTCCCTGGGCGGGGCTGCCTACCCTGCTACGCAGGGGTAAACCAGCTCTGCTATATGGCCCTGCTACATATGTCACTGATTGCACTGTGCAGTTGACCCTCGTGCAATGTAGTGCTGTGAGGATCTGTCCCTTTTCCCTTTTGGTGCTAACATGCAAATGAATGTGTTGAGTGGATGAGAAAATTGGGAATGTGTCGTCCTGTCTCGGCTACCTTCCTTTCCTTCGGGGAAGCAGCCTTGGTATATAGACAGATAGGTAAATTACAGCAAATTAAAGTGCGTAATTATAACCTAATGAAGTAGAATGAATGCAGAATAAAGCATGCATGTCATCTAGTTGTATACAAAACACTAGTTTATGAACTTGTGGGTGAAAAGCTTTGTGAAGATGTAGAGAACATATTGCATACGTTTATGTTGGGAAAAATTTAATACAAAAGCAGCTTCTGGAAGATACTGTACGTGAAACGACCGTGGGGCATGATGCAACGGATAAACTGCAGACTTTCCTTATGTTAAACAGAAAAGTACTAACTTTACTCGAAAAGAATAAAGTGGTGGAATAAAAAAAATGGAATTGATTTCATTACACTATAAGAGGATATACGATGAAGACAACAACAAAAAAATGTAAAAGCAACCACTGAATGACAAGACGTTAAGACAGTATAACTTAGAGAGAGAGAGATAGAGAGAGAGAGAGAGGCTTCATGCTAAAGACTAAACATTAAATATGCACAGAATGAAAATTTATGGATGATGGAAGAAGCTGCGTGCTTAAAGTAGTCAACCTGATTGGAAAAAAAAAAAAATCCAATCCCAGACTTGGACAAAGAGTAATTCGATTACTGAATTTCATGTCAAAGGTCCTTACTGATGTAGCCCACTAGAAGACCCACAACCATATCATAAGAAGCGCAACAAAACTGTGCAGTCCTAGTCCACAGCAGAAAACTGTAATACCAAGAAGATTACGGCAAAGGCGAAGAGTACCACATGTAGCACTAATAAGTTGTTTGTTACACCAGACATAGCCCTAAAATAGTGTGGCGCATCAGTGCTGTTCATTGGGTCTTCCTCCTCCCCCTCTTCATCCTCTTGGAGACAAAGCCCTGCTTTGCCCTTCCATAACGATCTGTACAACGAGAAAAAATACTGGTAGTAGCGATGCATCAGTCTTGAATGAGAAACTCTTAACATGTATTCATTATGAACAATGGGTATCAATGGTTATTGGTGACATGTGAAGTTTTGTGGCAAGCAGAAAGAGTGCTGGGCTTAAGGAAACGGGCTGCTCAGCCTGTGTCCCGAGTGGAAGACATGGACAATATATGTAACTTAATGAAAACTTACGAGAAAACTAAGCGAAACTGTGGCAGAGAATGTTTTAGTCATATTATTTTCATCATTCTCTCAACTTATTTCTTACAAAAACATGTGAAAGGGAAAGTGTAAGAGGAAAATAAGTATGGTGGCACACTTTCATTCCCTCATTTTTCAAGTCTTCGATTCACATTATGTGCCCTCTATCAGTTTGGGGGAAAATATGAATGGAAGA
Organism: Coenobita brevimanus; assembly: GCF_032717465.1. Classification (NCBI taxonomy): domain Eukaryota; kingdom Metazoa; phylum Arthropoda; class Malacostraca; order Decapoda; family Coenobitidae; genus Coenobita; species Coenobita brevimanus. The sequence goes on along the minus strand of NC_136993.1, from coordinate 59,200,498 downwards.
AAAAGAAGAGGTGAAATATATATTACTTGCATCTCCATACAGAACAAATCCATCTACTTGTACCCCTTGTCAAGAGGTTTACTTCCACAGCTTCCACATTTTATTGCACTTAGAATATCAACGCTTTCATTGGCCTTCCACACTTCCTGTTATTGCCTGTCGTACTCATGTATAAAGTTTCAATACGATTTTCACACCCAGACCTATTTGAATACAGTCAAGGTTATTTAATTTCTTCTTGAAGAGTTGGATTGACTCTTGAGAATTTGATTCAGTGCAACTGTTGAAGTTCAATGGTTTTAGTGATAAATGGTATTTGAATGATAATTTTCATGATGCCAAACAAATGAAAATGAAATGGCAAATCCTCAATTGAATAAGATGACCCAGTTTTCACCCTGAAATAATGTTGTTCATTATCTCTAGGAACCCTGAAAATGAATCAGGGGAACGAACTTGAAGGGGTAGCAATGGAAAACGTAAAATGAGGTTAGTGCACATATGCGTACAATGGAACCTTTAACACGTTCTGACTATTAATCGATTCATAATTAATTTATTTGTCTAGTACTTCCGTAAACGGTGGAAATAGATGAATAAGACAAGCCGAAAAATCAGGTACAAAACGGATGATGTAGTGCGTCATCAAACAAAATTCGCTTTGGTCAGTCTGAATTAACTAGTGATTATTGGAAACAAATAATAATGCTTAATATTATGAGTGGTCATAATGCAGTTGAACACTTTTGGTAGGATGACTTGTTATTACTGTGTTACCGTCTTGTTGACGTGATTGGTAAGGTCTGTCGTTATATGGTGTGTGAACTTGCTAAGGTTCTATCTATGAGCTGCAAGAGATTTTTAAATGAACTTAAGATCTAAATTCCGCCTTTGACTGATCGGAAGTAGCGAGGCAAATTTACCCCGAACCCTAAAACTAGAGTATAGGAAGAACAACAAACATAAGAAATGCCAAAGTTTCGGGTTCTTTCAGTTTTTGTTATTGGTGAGGTGCTGTTTGAGGTGGTGTGGCTTCACTAAAAACGTATGTAGGAACGATGCACCTGGTGTTCAAATATCGTTACTGAGAGATAAGTGGACAGATCCGTTTCAGATCCTCGATGCAAGCAATAATGGGATATCTAACTTAAAAATGAATGGGAGAGTCTTTGTCTTGAATTAGTTTAAGGCATTGTGTCAGTAGCACTATTGAATGTAGAAATGAGATTCCGTTTGTTGTATCTATGTATCTATGCATCTGTCTACCCATCTATTTATCAGTCAATCTATCTGCCTATCTATCTATCTATTCCCAGACGCCACTATCCCGTAAAGGGCGGCCACTTGACCCTGAGTTACCTGTTTTACAGGGAGGGGCACTAACCCTCCACCAACCCACTTGTTGACACTTATGGGTTGGTTATATGGTTACCACCCAGCGTTGTAAATGGTTTCTTGGCTTACAGGAAACCATTTGGCTTGTCACTCAGTGTAAAGCCACCTGTGAAGGAAAGGAAAGCAATAAGAAGTGACAGGAAAGATGGGAGAAATAGGAAGAGAGGAGGACAGACACAGAAAAAGAATGATAAAGGCTAAGGAAGAAGTAGGTAGCACAACATCAAGTGAGTGGATGATGGTCGCCATCACCTATCTATCTATCTATCTGTCTATCTATCTATCTATCTATATCCATCTATCTCTCTGTCTGCGAGTATCAATCAATCAATCAATCAATCAATCAATCATTCTATCTATCTAACTATCTGCCTATCCATTTATCCATATCTATCTATCTATCTGTCTATCTATCTACAGATAGATAGATAGACAGATAAATAGATAGATAGACAGATAGATTTATATATATACATACTTATATGTGTGTGCCTATGTGTGTGTGTGATAGACAGAGACACAGGCTGACAGACAGCCAGATAGGTAGAGAGATATGATTTTCTGGAAATTGTTATTAAATATACTGAAAGATGGTTCGTTCCCTTCATGGTTCTCTCCATGTGGAGAGAATTGAAAGTAAGATGAACTAAGAAAGTGTGTATGAGCAGAGGTGTAGGGGGGACAGGGAGGAGACCAAGGATGAGGTGGAGAGACGGGGCCGAGAGGTATACAAATGAGGGTGTTGTGAGTTGAAGGGAGGACAGCCTGAGAGCCAATGACAGACCACCATTGAGATGATTTACTTATGTACATCCCTTCCAGGATCAAGGCATGTTGCCGTAGATAGAAATATAATTATTTAACAATGCAGTCAGTCGAGGACGTCATTTTACTAGATTCTTGTCTTTATCATATGGTTTCGTTCAGTCAAAATTTCTTTGTATTATTATTATTATTATTATTATTAGTAGTAGTAGTAGTAGTAGTAGTAGTAGTAATATGGTAGTTATAGCAGCAGCAGCAGCAATAGTGCCAGTAGCAGCAGCAGCAGCTACAACCTCAGCATTAGTAGTAGTAGTAATAATAATAGTAATGGCAGCAATGGTGGTAGTAGTAATTACCGTGTTAGTAGTAGTTGTAGTAGTAGCAATGGTTTTGGTGGTGGTGGTGGTAATAGTAGTAATTACCGTGTTAGTAATAGTTGTAGTAGTAGCAATGGTTTTGGTGGTGGTGGTGGTAATAGTAGTAATTGCCGTAGTAGTAGTAGTAGTAGTAATGTTGTTTCTTTAGTTTCAAGTACATTTAGGCGTAAACCCTAAAGACTACAGGCTGAAGTTGTTCTTAGGGTACAGTTAAATATCCTCTCTTTTGTATTGTTTTTGTTCTTGGAATGAACGGTTTGCGGGCTCCTGGCCTTTGGTTCCTTCTTTCTTGCATTAAAAAAAAAAAAAATCAGAGGACGAGACAGGGCCACTAACCGCTTTGTAATTTGTTTGAGGACCGGAATCTGACTGTCGCGTACTAAATCACTGCTTCATCTTACTGTCTTCAGGATTATGTGGAAGAGATACAGACAGCAAAATGTAATGTGCTACTTCCAAGCCCTTGTCTTTTCAAGTAACTCTGCAGCCTACATCTCGCGCTTATTCTAACCTGTACAAATAGAACTGCAGACACAGCAAGACGTATCTAGAAAAAAAAAATGCAGTCATCACATTCCTTCACATAGGCATCACAGTGTATGGTATATACTCTGTTTACCCATTATCTATTAATGTATGTCAGAAGAAAATATGTAATACTGAGAGACAATTCTATAGCTGTTTATAACCTTGCCACCGCTGGAAGGAGTCCCTTCTAATACCAGCCTTAAGTGAAGGTGTTAAAGAAAGCTACTCTGTATATAGCCACTTGATTCCGAAAAGTTAGTTTCCACTAAATCGAATAAATTCGTTCACAGGAAGTAGGGCGTATCTAAATAATAAGTTATCTTAATAATTTTTTAGTGTTCTGATCACATAAATGCAAATATCGCCACTGGTTATCACACAGTCACCTTCTCTAACAGGGCCAGGATAATGAATGGGTACAAAATTAAGTCCCAGCCAATTGTGGTGGATCGCTTGCGGATCGTGTGGATGTGGCTAGGAGGTCTGTCAGTGCGAGACATAGTCCATGAGACAGGAGCAAGCATCTCCACAGTCTACCGCTGGATCCGTCGTTGGCAGAAAGAGGGAAGTGTGGAGACTAGACCTCACTTTAGAAGGCGCCAGTGTCAAGTCACCTTTAGGGCGGACACCAGCATTCCAGAAGCAAAAGATTTCCCCACTCATCAGCCATCGTCCGTCGTACTTTCTGCTTATGACCCTCATTACTATAGAATTACCCTCAATACCCACCCTGTTAGAAACTGCGTATCCGAGACATTCAGCCAGAATGTTGCCAGGTATACAGTATAACAATAAACTTCAGGGTGAATGATAAACTAATTAAGATTATCCTCAATGCGTATTTAGAGTAATTATTTTATTCTTGCTATCTTTTCACGATTTCTATTGAAACTAGAAGATTTCCTGGCTGGAAGGGTTAGACATAGCCCTGTCCACTTCCACTAAAATACGCTTTTGTAAGAGGAATGAAATCATCTGTTGTATGCAAGAAATTGGTAAATAGGGAATAGCCTTCTGATCCGAGTGATTAAAATATATTCTAACTCTGCTATTACTTGGGTCACAGCACGGCAGTAATTTAATAAGTTTTTATCATTTTACTCCATTACCCCCACCCCTTTTTTTTTAGTTCCTACCATACAGTTTTAGAAGACAGCGTTGTTATGAGAGAATTTATGGAAGTCGTCTTTCATAAATATAATAAAACGGGTTTGTTTTAGCAAATTGTCTTTTTATTTTCACCTTCAGTATGGTGACGGTAAATGTAATTATTTCTAAGACAATACTTTAATCAGCATTAGAAGGGAATCAGGTGTTGCACAGATTGGCGAAACGAAAAGGTAGTAATGAAAGAAAATACATTTTTTTAGATCCAGTGAACTCGCCTACATAGTTTCACAGATCATGTAAAAATCAGTGTGTTCGACAAAAATGTATCTCAGGCAGAGACCCGATTGCCTTCTCCCGAAGGTCCAACAGTCTTCCTACAGCCTACACATCTTCATATGTCACCACCTAGGTGCTAATACCCAACATTCATACTGAATACATATTACAACTGCTGTGATGATATCAATGGACTCAATTTATCACACGTCGATCTGTCTCCAGGAAAATTTGGGGGGAGGCGGTGGCTGAATCGGTAGAGAGGCGGCCTGCAGTCCTGATGGACCCAGGTTCGATTCCCGGCTGGGGCAGGGAACAGTTTAAGGATTTGAATTTCATAAAAACAGACTTTCCTGATCTACCAGATGACCCGCCGACATGTCATAAAAGTACCTCCGCTAATACCAATACACCAGTCCTGAATGAGACAGCCCTAGCAGGTATTCAATATGGACAGTGGGTGTTAGCGCCGAAGTGGTGACATGCAGAGGGGTGTATGGTATGTAGGAGGACTACTGGGCCTTGAGAGAAGGCTGTGACGTCTATGCCCAGAGTCGGACACATAAAAAAATATATAATTATCAAAGTTAACGAAATTCTAATACCCTACTGTTTTTAAAAAGCTCGCTGCACAGCGCTGGATCCCACCCACATCCTCTCAGACAAAAGATAACATAATTATATAACCAACTGATTATATATATATATATATATATATCATCATCATCATCAGCCGTTTGAGTATCCACTGCAGGACCGGCCTATCCCGTCCGAAGTCGGGACGATACAGCCAATGTATCTCTACCAAGAGGCTTAGGCTGTCTGGCAGAGATTGTATGTAGGGTAAGAAGTGCTTGTAAGTGTATTTGTAATATCGGAGTGGATTTGGATGTGTGTGTAGTCTGTGAACCAAGTGTAATCGGCCCGCGCAAGCCGACTGGGTGCAAGTATACTTTATAGTATGCAACACTGGTTCAACCACAGCACTACTTGTGTCCGCCAATGCAGTACGTGGCTTGGTGAACACTCCCAAAGTTTATTACCCTGGTGGGCGCGAACCCACTGTACCACAGACGTTGCATATATATATATATATATATATATATATATATATATATATATATATATATATATATATATATATATATATATATATATATATATCATCACCAGCCATAACTAGTCAACTGCTGTACAAAAGCCTCCCCCAACCTTTTTCCACGAATTCCTTGACTGAGCCAATGTTTGCCACGTTTTCCCTGCAAATTCCTCTATCTCATCTCTCCACCTCCTGTCTGGCCTTTTTCTGCTACGCTTACCATCTCTTTGTGTCCAGTCAGTCAACCTCTTGCTCCATCGATTATCCCTTGTTCTTGCTACATGGCCTGCCCACCTCCATTTCTGTTCTTTTATAGCATCTATAATATCTTTGACTTTAGTCTGCTCTCTCACCCAAGTTGATCTTTTCCTGTCTCTTAAAGATATTCCCAACATTGACCTTTCCATTGTTCTCTGAGAACGGATTAATTTATTTTCCATTGATTTTGTCAGTTTCCAAGTCTCACAACCATACGTCATAGCTGGAATTATACATTCGTTATATACTTTTCGTTTCAAACAAACTGGCAAGCTACTTTTCATAATGTCTCTATGTTAAACGAAAGCTTGCCATCCAATTGTAATGCGTCTTTTTATTTCGCTATCATGATCTTTTGTTAATTTTAGTATTTGTCCCAAGTAGTTGTACTCCTTAACTTCCTCAAGAATTCCATCGCTTATTCTGATAACGCTCTTCAGTGTTTGTGGATTAAACATTACTTTAGTTTTACTTCGATTCATCTTCACTCCTACTCTCAGACTTTCTCTGTTCAGGTCACTTAACATTTCTTGCAATGCCTCCGCTGTTTCTGAGATTAGGATAATGTCATCTGGAAATCTTAAATGGTTTAGCTTTTCTCCATCAATGTTCACTCCTTCGTTTTCCCAGTCTAGCTTTCTAAAAAATACTTTCTAGGCATGCTGTAAAAAATTTTGGTGAAATTGTATCTCCCTGACGCACGCCCTTCTCAGTCTTAATTTTCTCTGAGTCCTTATGTAATTTAGCTGTAGCAGTTCCCTCTTTATATATGTTTTCGCGCAGGTTTACAATGTTCTCATTCACTCCTTGTTCTCTCAATGAATTTATAATCGCTATGTGCTCCACTGAGTCGAAAGCCTTTTCGTAATCAACAAAACCTATGTAGAGAGGTTTATTATATTCTATAGTTTTCTCAATTAGCTGGTTCATTGTATGTAGATGATCAATGGTCGAATACCTGCTTCGGAATCCTGCTTGTTCACGAGGATGATTTTCCTCCAAAATTGTTGTTATTCTGTTCGTAAGAACTTAAGTGAAGGTTTGTAAATGACAGAAGCTAATGGGTCGATAGTTACTAAGATCTTTTGAGTCACCTTTTTTGTATAGTAAAATAACTATTGCATTACACCATGTTTTGGGAATTTTTTCTGTTTTATACATTGGGTAAGTAAGTGAGCAAGCCTATTTTGTACTTCTACTCCTGCATCCAACAGTAAATCTGTTACTATTCCATCTTCTCCCGGAGCCTTCCCTCTTTTCATATTTTTAAGACAAATATTTACTTTGTCTGGTGTTATTTCAGGTATTTCACTTGTGTCAACTGAAAAGTTAGCTATTGGTACTACTGTCTTTGATGCATACAGTTCTTTGTAAAATTCTTCAACTCTTCACCATCTTATCTCTGCATATAGTGATTTCACCGTTTTTTTTTTTTTTTCTTTCAGAGATGTCATTTGTTGCTTTCCTAGTGCCATTTTACTTCGGACCTGTTTCAGACTTTTTCCATTTTTGATGGTTTCTTTGATCTGATCCATGTTTCCCCCCCTTTTTTTTTTTTCTTCTCTTTGTCTTTTGTTCATAAGCTTATTTTTTTTCATAAGCTAGAGTGTCTTTTCTGAATACTTCTTGGCTTTGGTTGTATTAGGTTTTCCTACTACCTCCGCTGAGTCTTTTAGCACTTTTGTTAGTCTGTCATTCAGCTCATCAATGTCACATTCAGCATTACTGAAAGCCTGAAATCTGTTCCTTATTTCCAACTGAAAGGCTGCTTTGTTTTCATTTACTGTTATTGGGCATATCTTTTAATCTTTAATCATCTTCTTTCTTTCATTTCTGACATTGAATCTGGCTGTGCAACAAACCATTCTATGATCACTACTTATTTTTACTTTGTTGATAACTGTGACATTTGTGATCGTGTTATTCTTATTTGCTATAATGAAGTCGATTTCATTCTATGTTTCTCCATTTGGGCTTCTCCAGGTCCATTTTCTTTCTGTTCTTTTGTGGAAGAATGTGTTCATTATTCTGATGTTAAATATTTCTGCAAAGTTTACCAGCATTTCTCCTCTTTCATTCCTTTCTCCCACTCCAAATTGTCCCATACATGCTTCTCCATTTTTTGACTTCCCTATTTTTGCATTGAAGTCTCCCATGAGTATAGTATATGTTGTCTTTTCTTCTTCCATAATCTGGGAGATGTCATCATAGAATGTTTCTATTTCTTCATCTGGGCTTTGAGAAGTTGGTGCATATACTTGTATGACTTTCATCGTATATTTTTTGCATAGTCAAATGACAACAAATGCTGCTGTCAGATACACTGCTGAATTTAACAATGTTGTCTGCGATATTCCTGTTATATATATATATATATATATATATATATATATATATATATATATATTTATATGAGCTTTTGCTGGTCACTCATTTTGGAAAGTACCTGAAATTCTGCATGTACAGTACATTTAAAACCCTTTTCACCCATCACTTCGATCCACCTCACTCTTTATTACCTCTAGGCATAAGTAATGTGATGTTCAAACCTTGTCTTCTGCTGTTAACCCGCATGCAAATTTTCCGTGACTTTATAAAAATGCAGAAGGGGATGAGGGAAGCAAAGTTCCCTAAATAATGAGTACAGTAAAAAAGAGTCTGGCCTGTGTTTATATCAACGTAAACTTTCAACCCTGTACCATAAAAACACAGGGTGAAAAGGTCATACCGACAGAAATGCAAGGTTTGAAATTAGACAACGATACGATCTTCTAATAAATGTAGGTACCAACAACAATATATGTTGCTCCTCTGTTAGTAAGAGAGATATATATCAAATATAAAGGCCCCAATCCTTCCCATCTAAAGTGCGGGCACAGAAATGGAAATGCATCTAACCCGAGGGAAACATGCCAAGACAGGGAAACTTACAGGAAAAGTGTAAATAGTTACTTAACTAGTAAATTAGGCATAACAAAACTTTGCCTAAATATACCGTGAACTGTTCTAAAAAAAGGACTCCCAACTACTTTTACTTGCAGTTTATTCAAGGTATTAAGAAATAAACTGATGTATCATGGTAGAAACACTTCAAATTAAGCTTCCATCTGTGATTCTTCGTCGACCTGGTATTAAGTTGAATATATGCTGGTAGCCAATGGTTTCATGTCAATAAAAATTTTTAGAAACCTTAATTGGATATCAACCCAGACAACTTTATTGTGCTCATTTGAATTAGACGGAGATTTCTTTATCTGCAGCTTTTCCCCATTGACCAAAGGTAGAATGTGACAATACAATTTTTCAGCATTCTTCTCATATCATATATTCGTGACTAGCACCATATTTTAATGTTAAACACTTGTTACAGCCCAACATTAATGATTGTGAGATGGCAGTTTCATGCCTAATTAAAGTGAAATGAGTATAGTCTCTAGTGATAAGAGACACATTGCCAGCTGCCTTTCATCCTTTCCAAATGCCTGATGAATGGGGTCAGGTTAGTAGCCTCTGTCTTCACTCATTTAATTATTATTTGGCTTGCATGGAATTTGCTCCACCCCCACAAAAAATTAGTGTTTAACATATTCAGACAAATATTTAGTTGAACGAATACTTTTTCATTACTTTTCCTTTTTATTTCAGCAGCTTTGAATGATGTCGAAGAAAAAGTGTAAATTAATTTTTAATACCATTCTGTTGGTTGTTAGAGTCTTTACAAAACATCTCAGCAATATTCATTTGGATCACTAATTTCGATACTATCTCTTTTAACCCGCCCCGTCCAGTCGACGTATGGGTACGTTGCAACTATTTGCATTTGCCAGTCCCGGCGATGTACCGGTACGTCGTGCAATTGGAAGGTCCCTAATTTGCACAATTTTCAATTTTCGCGCGTGATTTTTCGTATGTATACACGGGACACCTTCCTCTATTCCTCTACAAGATGCCAAGCAGGGACAATGCCTTACACCGCTTAACCTCCCCCCTCCCCCCCCACGCCATTGTCTCGGCAATTTACCTGTTACCAGTGACCTGGCCAATAAAGACATTCAGGGCCAGAGTGATTCCCCAATCGATGACAATGTGGAGGACAAGGTTTACATAGCATTAGAGGAAGAAACAGTCAGAAATGATGATCAGGTAATGTGGGAAAAAAAGGTCATGAATGGTGATTAGTTAGTGAGTGAAACAATGCTTATAATGCCTATATTACTGCTTGAAAGCCAATATACTCTCATACTACATATAAATTCGTACCAAGTAAATAAATAAATACCGTTTATGAGTGGATAAAATAGTTACTCTCCCATAGAACTCGTTTTCTTTGGTGCCAGCATATTAGAAAACCCAGTCAGGTAAGGAGGAACTCCTATCTGGATTGAGTATTTTAAACCTCAGGTGAGCGATTTCTCTATGAATTTTCGATGTTTCTCACCAAAAGCGGAGGTTTTAGCCAAAAAAATTTTTTTTGAAAATACCTCGGGACTGGGGGATGTCGGAGGTGCAGAAAACCTCGGGACATGACGGGTTAAAGAACATAAAAGAAAGTGTAAATTATTCGCAAATTCAATCTCTCATTCATTAAACAGTCTTATGTCATTTTGGTAAGATATTGTTGGCTACACATTCCAATGATTAAAACAAAATAAAAATTATGGTAATCTGTTGAGAAACATGTATAGATAGTTTTGAAAATGTGTTTAAGCAACGTTGGGTCTGGCTAGTACTTGGATGGGTGACCGCCTGGGAACACCAGATGCTGTTGGCATCCCTACGTGTCAAGTAGGGTTGGTGGAGGATTAGTGCCCCTCCCTGTAAAACAATTAACTCTAAGCCCTTGGCCACCCCGTTTGGGATACATGGTGTCTGGCAATGAATGAATGAATGAATGTATCAGCAAAAAATCATTTTTTGAGAATATGGAACAGTAAGTTCAGGAATATGTTAGCCATATTGAGATTCTTCATAAAAAAAAAAATAAATAAATAAAAAAAAATAAAACAATAAACTGTACCCCCTGGGGGTAGGGGGGTTTTCCAGAATGCTCCCCCAGTATCCCTGCTTGTCGTACGAGGTGACTAAAAGGGTTGGTGGAGAGTTAGTGCCCCTCCCCGTAAAACAGCTAACTAAAAAGACGAAAAAGATGCCTCGGACAAGGACTGACCAAAAGATGACGACCAAGGACCGGACAAAGGACATGGTACGGATCGCAACATGGAATGTAAGAGGTACGAATGATGAGGTGAAAGACAGAGAGAATGTCCAGGTGTTTCAGGGTGCGGAAGTGAATGTACTGTATGTCGAGTAACTGAAATTAAATGGGGAGGAGAGTGTGAGAGAATAGGAATATCGATGGGGTATATGTGCAGGAGAAAGTGAGAGTGAGAGGGCAAAAGAAGGAGTGTGTATTGTTGTGAGTAAAAGATGGAAGAAGAGATATGTGCAGCATGTGATGTGGCGTGTGGAAAGAAGACAAGACGGAGGGGGGTGCAAGGAACAGCGTGGTGGAATGAAGAGGTGAGACAGGCTGTGGCACAAAAGAAGAAAGCATACAATGAATGGATGAGAAATAGGGGCGTGGAAGAAGTTGAAAGGCGGACGAGAGAGAGATATGTAGAAAAAAAAGAGAGAGGTGAAAAGATTAGTAAGAGAGAGTAAGAAGAGAGTGGATGAGGAATTTGGAAGGAATTTGAGTGTAAAGTGGAGGGACTGTAAGAAAATGTTCTGGAAAGAGGTGAAAAGAGTAAGACAGGGTGGAAGTGAAGTTAGCAGGGGAGTGAAAGATAAAAATGGTAGATTACTAGTGGAGAAGGGAGAAAAAGTGAGCAGATGGAGAGAGCACTTTAAGGAATTGTTGAACATAGAGGATGGAAGTAATGCAAGTATAAGTGGCTGGGGAATGGCTGGGAGAAGGAGGAAGGTGAGAAGACAGGAAGAAATCAGTAGGATAGAAGTTGTGGAAGCAATGAAGAAAGTTAAATCGGGGAAAGCCCCAGGAATTGATGGAGTGTGTGGTGAAATGCTGAAGCATGGGGGAGAGATAGCAGTAGAATGCATGTGGAAGATGTGCAGATTGGCCTGGGAGGAAGGTAGAGTCCTGGAGGATTGGAAGTCAGGTATAATTATTCCCTTGTACAAAGGAAAAGGGGAAAAAGAAGTGTGTGGTAATCATAGGGGCATTTGTCTTCTTAGTACAATAGGAAAAGTGTATGGTAGGATACTTATTGACAGAGTTAGAGAAAGAACAGAGAAATTAGTTGGAGAAGAACAGGGAGGCTTTAGGAAGGGAAGAGGTTGTGTAGATTAGATATTCATTCTTAGATCTTTAGTGGAAAAGTTTCTAGAGAAGGGAAAGAAGTTGTATGTGGCTTTCATGGATCTGGAGAAAGCATATGACAGCGTGGATAGACAAGGATTGTGGAAAGTGTTAAGAATATAATTATGGAGTAGATGGGAAGTTGTTGAATGCTGTGAAGAGTATGTACGATGGTGCGAAGGCTGCAGTGCGTGTGGATGGTGAACTAAGTGAATTTTTCTCTTTGAAAGTTGGGTTGAAACAGGGATGTGTCATGTCTCCATGGTTATTCAATCTGTACATGGATGGGGTAAAAAAAGAGGTATAAGGTAGGGTAGTGGATGTTAGAGTGGCCCTGGTGCGAGAGGATAGTATTTGGAAACTCCCTGTACTGTTGTTTGCAGATGATACTGTGTTGTTGAGTGAAGACTAAGGGGAGCTGCAAGTCTTGGTGGATGAGTTTGGGAGAGTGTGTAAGAAACGGAATCTAATGGTGAATGTAGGGAAGAGTATAGTGATGGTCTTTGAGAGAGGTGAAGTCAGTTAATGTACAGCGAGGTTGGATGGTGAGGAATTGGAAAATGTGAGTACGTTTAAGTACTTGGGTAGTGTGATGAGTAAGGATGGAGGTTTGGAGGGTGAAGTGCTTGAAAGGTACAGCAGGGAAGAAAGGTTGCTGGTTCTTTGAAAGCAGTGATAAGACACAGGGAAGTGAGCATGGAAGTGAAAAAGTTACTACATGACAGTATTGTGATACCAACTCTAAGGTATGGAAGTGAAGCTTGGACGTTGTTGGAAGGACACAAGTCAAGAGTGAGAGCAGTGGAAATGAGTTATTTAAGAGGAGCCTGTGGAGTCACATGGAGAGACAGGCTGACGAATGAGGATATAAGGGAGCGTTGTGGTGTGGATGTGGATGTGATAGGAAGCGTTATGAGGAACACACTGAGGTGGTTTGGCCATGTGGAGAGGATGGAGGGTGAAAGACTGACGAAGAGAGTGTATGTGAGTGAGGTGGAGGGGGGAAGAGGGAGGGGGAGGCCGAGGATGAGATGGAGGGATGGGGTGGAGAGGTATATGAGAGAGGGGGGTGTGAGTTGGGAGCAGGGCAGTGAAATGGCGGGGGACAGGGCGACTTGGAGCGATTTGTTTGTGTCCACCCCAAACGGGATTGAGGCGTCTGGCAATAGATAGACAGATAGAAGAACGTAAGAGAGTATGGATCAGTTGGGTCAAGGATTGTGTGGGTAAGATTCAAAGTTGGACTACAAATGTGGGCGACTGTATGCGTGTATGCGCCAATGCAAGATCATGCAAGCAGAGTGAGAGAAGAGTTCTAGACAAATGTGGAAGTGTGCATGGAAAAGTTTGGGAGGAATGAGAGAGCGTTTTTGATCGGTGATATGAATGGTAAGATAGGGAATGTGAAGGTGGATGGAATAGTTGGTGAGTGGGGTGTACCTGCTGAGATAGATGAGAATGGCAGTGCGTTAGTGGACATTTGTGCCGGGAGGTGGTTGGTGACAGCCAATACCCTCTTCAGGCACAAAATGATCCACAGGTATACATGGTGAGTGATGAGAAGAGTGGGTGGTGAACGGAATGAAAGGAAAGCAATGATTGCTTATGTGTGTGTGGATGAAAGGATGCGAAGATGTGCAATGGATGCAAGAGCTTATAGAGGTTTGGGGAGTGGACTTTCTGACCACTAGTTGGTGGTGGCCAGAATCAAGATCCAAGTAAGATGGAGAAATAGAAGAAGGGAAGGACGGGAGGAAGGTGTAGTTGTAAGGAGAGTGGAAAGGTTATAAGAGGCTGAGAAAAAGGCAGAATATAAGAGAGAAGTGGAGGAACGATTGGGTAAATATGAATTGGAGCAGATGGGGGACGTGGAAGGTGTGTGCAGGATATTCACAGAAGAAATATGAGCAGCATGTGATGTGGTGTGTTGGGTGAAGAGAAGACAGAGAGGGGTGTAAGGAACAGCGTGATGGAATGAAGAGGTGAGAATGGCTGTGGCACAAAAAAAGAAAGCATACAATGAATGGATGAGAAATTGGGACATGGAAGAAGTTGAGAGGCGGAAGAAAGAGTTATATGTACAAAGGAAGAAAGAGGTGAAATGATTAGTAAGAGAGAGTAAGAAGAGAGAGGATAAGGAGTTTGGAGGGAATTTCAATGTAAAGTGGAGGCACTGTGAGAAAATGTTCTGGAAGGAGGTGAAGAGAGTAAGACAGGGTGGCAATGAAGTTAGCAGGGGAGTGAAAGATAAAAATGGTCGATTACTAGTAGAGAAGAGAGAAAAAGTGAGCAGATGGACAGAACACTTAAAGGAATTGTTGAACATAGAGAATGGAAGGAATGCGAGTGTAAGTGACTGGGGAATGGCTGGGAGAAGGAGGGAGGTGAGAAGACAGGAAGAAATCAGTAGGATAGAAGTTGTGGAAGCAATGAAGAAAGTCAAATTGGGGAAAGCCCCAGGCATTGATGGAGTGTGTGGTGAAATGCTGAAGCATGGGGGAGAGATAGTAGTAGAATGGATGTGGAAGATGTACAAATTAGCCTGGGAGGAAGGTAGAGTCCCGAAGGATTGGAAGTCAGGTATAATTATTCCCTTGTACAAAGGAAAAGGGGAAAAGAAGTATGTGGTAATCACAGGGGCATTTGTCTTCTTAGTGTAATAGGAAAAGTGTATGGTAGGATACTTATTGACAGTGTTAGAGAAAGAACAGAGGAATTAGTTGGAGAAGAACAGGGAGGCTTTAGGAAGGGAAGAGGTTGTGTAGATCAGATATTCATTCTTAGATCTTTAGTGGAAAAGTTTTTAGAGAAAGGAAAGAAGTTGTATGTGGCTTTCATGGATCTGGAGAAAGCATATGACAGGGTGGGTAGACAAGGATTGTGGAAAGTATTACGAATATATGGAGTAGATGGGAAGTTTTTGAATGCTGTGAAGTGAATGTATGATGGTTCTAAGGTTGCAGTGCGTGTGGATGGTGAACTGAGTGAATTTTTCTCTTTGAGTGTTGGGTTGAAACAGGGATGTGTTATGTCTCCATGGTTGTTCAATCTGTACATAGATGGGGTAATAAAAGAGGTACAAGGTAGGGCAGTGGATGTTGGGGTGGCCCTAATGGGAGAGGGCACTGTTTGGAAACTCCCTGTACTGTTGTTTGCAGATGACACTGTGTTGTTGAGTGAAGATGAAGGGGAGCTGCAATTCTTGGTGGATGAGTTTGGGAGATTGTGTAAGAAACGGAATCTAAAGGTGAATATGAGGAAGAGTAAAGTTATGGTCTTTCAGAGAGGTGAAGTCAGTGAATATACAGTGAGGCTGGATGGTGAGGGAACGGAAAATGTGAGTAAGTTTAAGTACTTGGGTAGTGTGATGAGTAAGGATGGAAGTTTGGAGGGTGAAGTGCTTGAAAGGGTACAACAAGGAAGAAAGGTTGCTGGTTCCTTGAAAGCAGTGATAAGAAACAGGGAAGCGAGCATGGAAGTGAAAAAGTTACTACATGACAGTATTGTGATACCAACTCTAACGTATGGAAGTGAAGCTGGACGTTGTTGGAAGGACACAAGTCAAGAGTGAGAGCAGTGGAAATGAGTTAAGAGGAGCCTGTGGAGTCACATGGAGAGACAGGCTGACAAATGAGGATATAAAGAAGCGTTGTGGTGTGGATGTGATAGGAAGCGTTAGGAGGAACACACTGAGGTAGTTTGGCCATGTCGAGAGGATGGAGGGTGAGAGAATGACAAGGAGAGTGTATGTGAGTAAGGTGGATGGGGGGAGAGGGAGGGGGAGGCCGAGGATGAGATGGAGAGATGGAGTGAAGAGCTATATGAGAGAGGGGGGTGTGAGCTGGGAGCAGGACAGTGAAATGGCATGGGACAGGGCGACGTGGAGGCGATTTGTTTGTGGCCACCCCGTGCGGGATTGAGGATTCTGGCATTAGATAGATAGATAGATAGAAACCTTACTTAACATGATATCTTCTACAACAATTGTTGAATATGAAGCTTTTTAGATTTCCCAAAATCATTAACAAAATCAATGAACGAAGGAAACTTTATGTATTTTGGTACTATAACTAACCCTAATAATACGTAACTATAACATACGGTATACTATTCTCCGTACATAATGGCTGTCTATGTCTGTGTGTGTTTTTGTGTTTTTCTTGTGTACCCGTCTGTCTGTGTGTCTGTCTGAGTGTCTTTGTGTCCAATATTCCCACACGACTTCTGATCCCAAATTGCTGTAGAATGTGCATTTTCTTATATCAGTAATAAAAACAAAAAGAAAATAATAAAGCAATACGAAAACGTAAGTATTGCTTAGTCACCTGACAACATACATATCTTTAAACCTGTGTATGTGATTTCAGTGTAGATCAGCACTTCTGGCTCTCCTCTCCAATTACTAAACCTTCTTGTGACAAGCCTATAACTCTTCTATCCTTAACTATCTACAGCAGCTTGGTAAGCCTACTACCTGTGTCCTTGACTACCTTGGGGAGTGCTCCACCACAACAGACTTCTTTACACCAAGTCCTTCTGCTTATTCTGTTAACATTTTCTATCCATTAGTCCCCTGTAATCACAGTCTTATCACCTTATCCTCTCCTATTGCTCCAGTAAGGTCTCTAGACCCTCCCAAGAGTCAGCAGCTGTGGCACTTTGGATTGCCTGATAGTAAAGCTACTTTCAGGCATTACTTTTCTGAATTTCCGTAATATAATTTTTGCTTCCATGGCAGACAGCGATCTGGATGTGCATCGCGCATTAAAACATACATTCGTCTCTCTTACCCTCAGACTATCTCAAAAAAAAAAAAAAAAAAAAAAAAATATATATATATATATATATATATATATATATATATATATATATATATATATATCCGTAGTTTTATCTGTCTAGAGCAAGGAGGAAACCTACAAAAGGTACAACCTGTGACACACCCGTTGTAGCTGATGTCATGCCAGGGATTTCCTTATCGACTTCCTCCATCTGGTGCCGGTTAGTGATTTCAGTCATTGTAGCAGGTTCTCTCTAACTTCCCAGTGCATGTGTTTATATCATGAACCTTCGATGAAATACTATACTGAAAGTATAGTATCTCATCGAAGTCTAGAAAAAAATGTCAACTGTGCAGAGCAAGTTGCATTTTGAGAACATACTGTGGAAGAATTCAGTTCCGTTGAGTAAACTTTAACAAAGCTGTCAAAACACTTTGTGAGCCAAAGAGTAACTTTTTAAATTCCAATTGATCTATGATACTATATGCAACAATAACATCCAATACTTTTCTACCGCAGATATATAGCTGATTAGATGGTAATATCATAGACAGTTGCCATCTTGCTCTTTAGAAAGGAACTCCTCTAGTAGCCAATGACTGATTAAAAACAATGGAGGTAAATAGCAATCTGGTTCTGAACATAGCACAGAACCCTTGCAAAACCTTCGTCGGGGGCAGGTATTAGTTGCCCGTTAAGCTGGACAGCCTTACGGGCACTTCTCCACTGATGCACTAAACATTCTCTAAGGTCACGCATTTACGAGAAAACCTGGATCAGTGATGTCACCATACTCAACTCTAAGAGTTCAGAATGTCTGGTATTTATAATCAGAATTTTGCAAAATGCTGTTTGCATCAGTAAATGGGCGAATCGTGCTCCTATATGATTCTCTGCAGTGCACCTAACCATAGAACTCCTTGAGATTCTCCTTACACAGATTTGGTCTCGAGTTGTCACTTTTAGCCTCGCCTACAAGTAACTACTCCCCGCAGGTGAATGTAGTGGTTATGGAGGAGCAGACTACCACTCCCTCTTTCTCTTGAATTTTTGCTGCCATCTCAGAAGCGAATAGTTTGGGTTCCAACTAGGATAAAAGGCACAAGCATTGTTTGCAACGCCAGAGAGTGGTCACAAAATGAGCGCAAGACTCATCCACATACCCCAGAGCCTAATGCATTGCCCTACTGACTTCGTAAAGACAACGATGTTTGTTTAGGAACTCTAAACAAGCATCAGTTTAAATTACTGCCACATCCTCCTAACGGCTAGTCTACAGTAAGCTGAAAACTAGGTCATAACCGATGGTGAACGCAAGACTGAAAATGTTTCTATTTCGTGTGTATTCGATCACTCAAAGAGTAAGAATGGTTTCATTATCAATGTCAGTATGCCTTCTTATTACCCTTTCATGGTTCAGTTGCCGTGAATGAGGAACCGCTGGGGATTCCTTTTCTTTTTCCTCTATTAGTTGACAAACTTCATTATATCATCTAGTACCAGCATCAACTAGGCTAATCTGTACCTATCTGGCCTCACAGTGAGTTGCACTCCAAGTATATCTAGATTTGAACTGACTTGGCAGGTCTCTGGCAAGGCCGTATCCACCATTTCGGAAAGAGGTGGAGGGGGGGGGGAGGACGTAGTTCCCAGCAGAATTACTGCATATGCTGACCAAATTCCCCAAATTTAATACCGATTCCTCTTTATATATATTTGATTCAGTGATGACAATTATGTAACATATTTTACTGCATAGATTTTGGTCAGTATTATTCTTTTATTACAAGGAATCAGTGATTTCTGAAAAAGATGGGGGAAATAGGCGTCAGTCCCCCTAAGATTCGTGACTGACTGCATTTAGGCCATGATGGACTTACAGTGATACTCCTCGATCCAGAGAGAGAGAGAGAGACAGAGTGTAATTATGAGGGTAATTTCCAGACAGCTGTGACCAGACAAGGATGCCATGAAGTCCACTCAAGCCCTCCTGTTGGCTGTGATGACTGTGACTGCGTCTTGTGTTGCAGCCTTAAGTCTCTCGCCTTCTTCAGGTATATCCTTGCATTACACACACACACACACACACACATACACACACACACACACACACACACACACACACACACAAATGCACATGCATATACTCACATACACCCACATAACACAAGCATGCACAGATACAATGATACACACACACATTTTCCCGCTGTTTATTACAGTTAACAATGCACCTGTTTATGGCATCCTATAATTATATTAGCGAAATCAAAATGGTATTATTTTTTATTTTACTCTATTGATCCAATATTTTTCTTATTATCGAATTTGAAACTGAAAAGTAAGATGAGGATTCTTTGATATCATATAAAAGTACCAGAAAGCAAAAATTATTTTCAAAAATTATTAATGAAATATTGTGATTAAAAAAAACAATACAGAAACAAGAGAGCATTTCATGTGCTCTTGCTTCTGTGCCTTTTTAAGTGCTGTGTCCTTACAATCATTTTAGAATAAAAACCTTCGTTTTTCAATTCATTGTCTCTTGCTGGTGGATAGATAACAAAATACAGTATACTATATTATAAAAGGAAACTGTATATATTAGCTATCACAGTTCCTGATACAGGATAAGAAAAATGAAGATGCGCCATAGGTCACCATGAATAAGTGGAATTTTACAACATCCGGGGAAGAGGTCTGAATACATGAAAATGTTTTTTGGTTGTAACATATGCACTGTTGCTGGAATGCCGCTCTAAGTATGGAAAGAAACTTCCCCGGTTGTTTGGATATATTTTGATGTGTTACTCGCTTGTATTTGCTTTTTCATTTTCCTGGCCTGAGTGATGAAGAAAGACAGTAAAAAAAAAACAAAATCGACATCTTTGCAACCTAATTTCGCAACTCCTACGAAAGTAGGCGGGGTTATGCTTGTAGCTTTGCACTGAAACTGTGGAAGGTCTTCTATCTGGATGCTTAAAGCTTGGCTTCACGAGTGATTCGCTGTGCACACCACTACAGCTGATGTACTGTACGCCATGTTATCTAAAGCTGTGCCATCCCTAGATGCCAGTCCTTACTGCTATTACTGATAAAAGCCGTTCCTAAATTCAACATGCAGTATTCTTGTCAGTTAAAGAGGTTTCCTAACACGTTTTCCTGGTGTGTTTATTTCCCCATAGAGCACGATAATATTTTCGTCTAACTTAAGGCCGATTCACACGAGCAAAATCGAGGTCGTTTTTTGCCGGAATTTGCTTCCCGGCAGAAGTTCCGGCCGCTTTCTTTCGCCGGTATGGAGAGACCGACATGTCGTGTTTTTTTTTTTTTTTTTTTTTTTTTTTTTTTTTTTTTTGGCCGGAATCGGGAGAAAGAACCCGGGCCGATTTAAACGGAAGCACCGAACAAGGCCTCTGGGAGTGAAGACGAATACGACATCTTGTGTTTACTACTGCTACTAATCTCATTTTAACGTTCATTCCAGTTTGGATGTATCTGATATGAGCATGAGTATAAAAATATGATCATTTAAGTATAAGTTAAAGGTAATGAGTTAAAGGTAAAGGAATCTTGTACATGATTTATGCTTAAAATATGCATACGGTTCCTGAAGCCACCGGAAAGCTGAGTGGCAGTAAAGGCCTATTCACAGGAGCTAAACCGCAACCGTGAGGGGCTCATCTTGAAGTAGCAAAATTGCAAGTGCAAGACCAGCACAACTCATGCGAGTACGGTGGTCCATCTTTGTTTGTAAACACTGCTGCCGCGTTCCTGCTTCTGCAGTCCCCGCACCTGTGAACACCTTTCCGGGAGAAAAGCCGAAATCGGCTTTTTTTTTTTTTTTTCCTGCAAATCGGTGAAAAAAACGGCCGCGATTAACCTCGTGTGAACCTGCCTTTACTTATGCAGTCTATGCCTATCTTAAAATGCCGTTCATGATACAAAAATAACTATCAGTGCGTATTATGGAAAACATATTTTGAGGTGTTCCCAGAAAGGGTCCTAACACAACAGAATGTGCCCCGAGGGATTCACGATTTTCTATTACTTTAAATGCAGATCCGAAAGATGTGATGGCGGACTCAATTCAAATGGTTGGTTCAGTTCTGTCGACACTGATGCAAAACAAATGTTACGCTGTCCTTCTCTCTGTCGGCTCTACATCACAAAACACCATATTCAAGGTAAAAAAAAATAACAATGTAGCCTAAGTAACGGAAAACCATTGGAAGTAATGGAAGAGTATTATGATGAAAGTCATTACAAAGAGAAGAGTGATTTACTGCTAATAACAATATCCTCTGGTGTACAAGAAAGATGTGCCACTTGACACATCCCTGATTACCGACGTTCACTCCATCAAAAAACGATCTTGACTAGGGTGATCGATTGTTCCGCAATAAGTGGTGTTGATATGGCATTTTACATACACCGACGTTACCGATTATATACTTCATAGTTCTGTTATATAATATTCTTTGATTATGGTTTGTTGAGAAAAATACCTGACATTCAAAAATGTGCGAATTTTACGGGAGAATATTTTCAAAAGCTTCGTCCACTGTTTCAAAATGGAAAAAATGGATGCTTAGGCCTGTAAAGAATGTTTTTTGATAGAGTGTACTTACGTTTAATCAGGGTAACACTGACAAATTTCCAGCAGATGAGAAAATTTCTAATTTGAAAGAATGAATCAGCCATCTAAATTACAGCCCTCGCATTAACAGATACTCAAAGGTACTGAACTACGCTGACGATATTTCAAAATTAATCTTGCTACCTCCAAGCGAATTGACAAGCCTGGGATAATCATTAGCTAGTGCAAGGGTTATGAAAAACAAATTTATCTCGCGCATTTCGAAATGTGTCCGAAGCCGTAAAATCTTCAGAAAATAGCAAATTTTCATTTTAAAACACGTATTCATGTTGAAAAAGTTAGCTGGAGGTTCATGAGGGGACGTGGAGTTCACTCTTCTCAGTACTGAAGCTCTCTGCAAGGTGAGGCATGAATACCCAAAACCCAAGGAAAACACACACACACACACACACACACACACACACAGACTTTTTCAAATTATTCCTTGAACTGATGGGGATACCATGTGCTGTACCTGCGTACATTTGTAGTACCCACTTCTTGAGAGGAAATGAAAGCATACGAGGAGAATACTAATGACGTGGAGTTCAGCAAGCTTGAAAAAAAAAAAAAAATGAATAGAATGAGGTACTAATCATTGCTTGCTCAGTTAAAAGATGCCCAAAATAAGTCACATATACTACACATTGCCAGATTTTTTTATTTCCGATTATATTATGCAGACAATGCAGAGTACTCACGTTTTTTTTTTTTTTTTAATAATACTATTATGTACAAATATTTCTCATTCATTCAAGGTGAGACCCGTGCCTAATAATGAGGTCACAACATACTTCGTGATGTATGAATGTTTGTGGTGTTGGCCATATTCGTCAATGGATGAATATTTATCGGTTTTACACACATGCACTACTATTTCTTGATTTATACTTTTATTCAAATATTCCCAGTGGTCATCAGCATAGGTATTAAAAAAAAAAAAAAGTTGTTTCACCAGATTGTAGCTGCTTTTGGTACGACATGCTCTACAAATCAAAACACATCCACATGTTTTCTCTCGGCTCCCACTAGCAAGATTTTGTGTTATCTTCTTTATTGAGTCAGAATTGCAGTCAGCCACAGCACATATAAAGTGTCCCACACTGAATGTCGACAAAGTCTGTTGTCAAACGCTCATACGCCAGGCACCTTGGAGCTATGAAGCCGAGACCGCATTCTGCATCTTTTTACAGCAGATAAATTTGCAAATTTGACTTGAAAGCAATATCCATGACTTTACGATGGTGAGTTCATATAAAGACGAATACTACTAGAGCTCCTTAGTCATACTGATCGTATTTTTTTTTTTTTTACCCAATATATAAGATTCTAGCAATGGTTATTACGGTTGGTATTTGTGAAATATAAGCAGTTTTATGCGTATTATATCTAAATATTAATACTTTAGACATATATTAACTATTGTTTACTTCTCAGATGGTAAAACCTTTCCGCATATTATGAGCTGAGAGATTGCCGAGTTTGTTCCTTTGCCGCAGCGGTCTCTGTCCGTGGGAACCGTAGTCATTGCCGAAAATCATGTGTGGGTGTGTGTGTGTGTGTGTGTGTGCCCCACACTTGGTGGGGCACGGGCAAACAAAGAGCCCGTCAGGGAAGTGGCAGAAGGTGGCTCTCCAGATGAGAGCATAGCTGGGCCAACACAGGCAGGCAAGGAAAGGCAGCAGAGGCAGGGAAAGGCCGTGAGAGGGGCAGGCAAGCACAGCTGATGGTCGTGGAGGGCAGGGCGGGACGTGCAGAGGTGGACAGAGGCGCGGCTCCGAGTGGAAGGGGCAGACGAAGAACTGCAGGTGGATAACGCACCGCCGCTGCCCTCAACGCCCTTGCCCTTGGTGGAAAAGGGCCGTAAACGACTCGCCCAGCCCCTCAGCAGATGGAGACCAAGGAGGGAGGCCCGGACACGGTCGCAGGCAGGGCAGGCCCTGGTCCAAGTGGGCGGAGGGAGGAAACTGCTCTCGACCTCCAGATGGGCAGGTCCTAGGCCGTGGCCCTCCGGGTGGAAAAGATAGGCCAACCCTCCTCGGTGATGCTAGAGGGGCTGGTCCCGCCACGGACTGGAATGGAGGTGTCGACGGGACGGGAGGTGGGCTGTGAGTCCCGAAAACCATATTTTTCTCTCGTAATACCTTTGCTGGTGAAGATGGGGAGTATTCGAATAGAAGTATAAATCAAGAAATATTCGTTCATATGTGTCTAAACGATAAATCTTCATCATTTAACGTGTATAGCCAGCACCACAATACATTCGAACATCACAAAGTATTTTGTGACCTCATTACTGAGCACGGGACTCACCTTTAAAAATTTGTTCATGATAAAAAAAAAAAAAAAAAAAACGCTTATGTGAGCTCTCTGCATTGCCCGTAAATCAACATCGGAAATTAAAAATTCTGGCGGTATGTAGTATCTGTACCGTACTGCGAATGCTCCTAATGGGTCACATTTCCATTCACTCACTGTTCAAACGCCGGAATATATCTATCTATTCCTCTCTCTCTCTCTCTCTCTCTCTCTCTCTCTCTCTCTCTCTGAATATATATATATATATATATATATATATATATATATATATATATATGTATATATATATATATATATATATATACTAGTAAATTAAAAAAAAATAGGTTGCATGTTAATGAAGTATCTTATCTAATGATCCAGTTAGCCGAGCTGCGATCAGCCTGGGGGGTGGGAGTGTTTGAGGTGGGAGGGGACGACCAAGACGCTAACAGGACGCAGGCACAACTCGCCCTGGTGGTTGGCCAGGCTCGCCAGGTATGCCGGTACTATGATACACATGATGTTCTGGTGTAGCAGACTATAAATATCCTGGACCAAAAATGCACCAGCACTAATCATCTTATTTTCCTTACTTTCCTTACTTTTATCGCACAGTTATTCTCTAGCACTGTGATTTGCAGCTGTTTTCTTTCACTTGGGAGGTGTTCAGTTTGCACGTGTACACTCGCACCAGAAAGTATTAGTGCACTGTGGGTCCGATGCCATCCGGAATGACTCGACCATGCAGCACTGACAGCCCGTTAACACCTGTATTTATTATAACATGTACGGTCATTTCCTACACATTATGAAGGACACAAGAGTTATATTTGATATAGCTGTCATCTATCGTTTGGGATGCCTGCATGTGGGAGGACAGAGCCGCAATTTCCAGTTCCCTTTATTCCGTGTGTCATAATATTTAACACATTCCGCACCGATACTTTTTGGTGCGAGTGTACATTGTCTTTACCCAGTTGCTTTCCTTCATCTCTACGTATTTATAGGCACCTATACACTTATTTTCCTTGTTCTCCATACTTTATATTCAGTGGTATGTTATACAGTAATACGGTAGTGTAGTTTCTTGCGGGAGGGGAAAAAAAAAAAAAACGCCTTCACATTCTACGTTCGTATAATTTTTACCCGAGTCTGCTTAGCCTATTCTAGGCTACTAATTTACAGACACTAACTTTATTTTCCTCACTTCCCTTGCTTTAGATACAAATATGTTTTAATATACTATTGCAGTGTGTTATACTGTAACGTTGTGGAGTGTTTTTTTTTTTTACGATATAACGCAAGTTAACTTATCTCGTTCATGTAATATTAATCAAAGTGACCTTCTTTGTTCAAATTTACTGTCAATAATATACTTATTGTCTGTACTAGGAACGACTTTTGGTACGCTGCTTGTCTTTGATACTTTCTTTTCCTTAACACACACACACACACACACACACACACACACACACACACACACACACACACACACCAATAACCCTTGTAAAGTTGAATTCTTATGTGGTAAATCAGACTGCATTGCTTTAACCAACCAGATCTCCATGCACCCATTTGTTAATTGTATAGTTACTGTCCCGAACAATAAATGATTTCCTTGGGTGCAGGAAACAGAAAGATCGAAAGTTGTACCCAGAGAAGTAAACAAATGTTTTACGTGAACGCTTTGCGGGATCAATGACAGTTAGTATGGCCCTTTATTTTACTTTTTTTTTTTTTTTTTTTACCCAGAGAGTGGTGGGTACTTTGCTAATATGAGGAATAAAACACGATATACATGCAGTATGTGAGCATACCTCTTTCCTCTAAACAATATATTCTGAGACCAAGATACAGGTTGAAGATACTCAGCCTACTTATAAGGTGCTATAAACAGATGCGAGAACGGTCATGGTGCGTGACATTGTTGGTGGTTAGTGACGACCCAGCCTTCCTTATGGCCTTTGCCGAGTGGTCCCTCAAGGGCCGCCTGCTGGTGTGGTCGACAAGGCTACTGCTGGTCACTCGCCTGCCCACGGGGGACATCGAGGCTTTACTTGGCTCCCACTGGACCTTCTCCATGATGAACACCATGGCCCTAAATATCGACCCACATCTGCAAAGTAAACGGTAAAGCTACCATCATGAATAATATCATCAAAAGGAAAGTCACTTAACAGATGATTCATTAAACATGATTGTCATCTTTGGTTGTTCAAAGCAAGGATATAGTTGCATAAATTGTGATGCAGAAGTTTTAACTAAACCATATATAATTTTCAATACAGAAACACATGTAAAGTAATGTACTAATAATCTGAGACCCAGACATCCATAAAGGGGCAAGATGCACACTGATGACAAACTGGTATTTACAGCCAGAATGTCTTAATTGTGTATGGTTTTACCGTTAAGATTGTTTGGTAAAATGTTTCTTTATAAGTTAATTCTGTGTATAAATATTAGTCAGACGCCTATTTCACAGACATAGTGGCAAAAAATAAATAAATAAATAAATAAATAAAATCACCACCATACGTCTATACCACACTCCTTCATCTCATCCCTGATCTCCCTCTCAGTCCCCTTCAAAATACACACCCCAAGTCGGTTTATCACCCCATTCATACCAAAATTATACAATCTTAGGATTCTAATATGCTCTAGTACATCAATATAATCACCAGTGCTCCCAGCTTCTTCATTTTTCTTTCTGTCTCTCTACATATCGTCCCACACTCCTCTGAGATTACGCATTTCATTCCTCCCATTCTCGGCTTGTGTCCTTTTAGCAGTATCTAAGCTCAGCTTCCATAAGTTTTCGTGAAGATTACAATACTTTTTTTTTCTCTCTCTCTCAAACGTGTCTCTACTTCCCTGCCAGTGTTTTCAGGGTAGGCGTTTTTATTATTATTATTATTATTATTATTAATATTATTTGTGGTAGGTGGGGGCGCTCACCATCCACTCACTCAATGTAATGCTGCTCTCGGGTGTCTGCCCTGTCCTATCTTCCATCCTTCTTTCCTTCCATCTTCTTCTGTCTTTCTTTCCTTCATTCTTTCCTCGTCTTTCTGCCTGCGGGTGACTTTACACTCCCTCTTCTGTCTATCATTCCTTCATTCTTTCCTCTTCCTTCTGTCCGTGGGTGACTCTACACTGAGTGACAAGCCAAATGGTTTCTTGTACAGCAGGAAACCATTTACTACGCTGCGTGGTAACCATATAACCAAATTTTGGCGCCTGGTGGTTAAGTGGGTAATTATTGTGCTCCAATCGGATTGAGCCGGTGAAGGTTTATATCCAAGGGTTGGTTGGGGTTTATTGCTCACGTAATGCCACTCAGGGATGAGTGAGGCTGGTCACTCTCATCTTAAATGTCAGGACCAACTGCCTAGCCCCGGGCTCCTACGCTCCTCATGGGGCAACGTAGGACTGGATGATGGATGAATTATTATTATTTTCTTCTGAACCATTCGCATTTCATCCAGAAAAACCCTTGCTCATCACAGTGCGAAAGTATTTTAATGCTCTCACGTTTGCCACTCCCAGCAATTTTACACTTCAAGACCATTCTCTCTCTTTCTCTCTCTCTCTCTCTCTCTCTCTAAAAAAAAAAAAAAGAAAAAAAAAATACTTATCTACATTCACTCCCACTCGATTTCAAAACAGTCACCAGGAAATGAATGTAGACAATTACCTCACCTTACTGTCTCTAACTAAAGACACTCTGAGGGCAGAAACGGTAACTAATGAGTAAGTATGACGCGTATATCTATGACAGAATAAATTCATTGCACTCGCTTTCATTTGCGAAAAAAAAAAAAAAAAAAAAAACGAATAACTCGAGTTTTTATCACTCGGCCAAGCTGGCAACTGCCTGCTAAAAATGTACAAATGTTATTTAATGAACGGGGTTTATGAAATATGAGAATGATCAGTTTATCTTTGTTTTATGATGGGAAATGGAGCGTAATATGTTAGGTAACACTGTGAAGAAAGTACAATAGTGTGCGTAGAAAAGCCATGGGTATTTCACACGATTTTAAGACCAGATAAAAGGTTGAAAGTGTAGGCTTATACGTGTAGTCAGAAGGATCTCTTCCCACCACACACCCATACCCTCCCACCCACCCACCCACACACACACACACACACACACACACACACACACGCACACATTGTCAGATCATCTATGTCAGAACGGCTTGTGACTGTTTGCCCAAATAGTATTAACTATGAAAGTACAAATCCAGAAGAAGAGTTCAATGATAACACATTTACTTGGCTAGAATAATCAGTGCTCTAGACTGGAAAATTATTCTAAAGAATATTGGTCTGTGCCAAGCTTAAACTGATGATTATGATGAAGATATTCTTTCATATTTAACTGTAGCTTTATCATGAGTTTATAATAAATTATAATGAGCAATACAGTACGTAAACTTTAAGGTGGATTTATTGCCATAAATCAAGTGGTGCAAAATGTACCCGAGAAACTTTTTTAATGCCGGACTTTCTTAAAAATAATTAATAGTAACTATTAAATTATTTTTTATTGATAAATATACATTAATGTTACGTCCATATTTTTTGTAGTTGATTTTAGTTTGCTCCTGACCTACAGTCAACGCCAGAGGAATGAGTTGATTTGTTCGTGTTATTATTACATAGAATGGGTCCACATCACATGCACTACAATTACAAGTAACAGACAACACCACATCCCAGTGTGTATTTGATAGTTGCAACATCCTCAAACACTCCTCTTGCTGCTCCAGACACAATTCCTCCCCTTCCTGTCCAACAACTACTCTACTCACAACCACTGCCCCCACATCTCAGCTCCAGCACAACACGACCTACCACTCGAACCTACATTTAAAACACAATCTCAACCATGCAGACTTTATTGTGTATAATACTGTGCATGGTTACGATACAGTGGCTGGGTTTTGACTGGTACCCGATTTTTTTTTTTTTTTTTTTTTTTTTGCCTATCGACCATTGGGGCCGAAGCCCCTGGTCATTAAGGCATATATATATATATATATATATATATATATATATATATATATATATATATATATATATACCTAGGCATATATATGCATATATATACAAACATATATATATATATTATATATATATATATATATATATATATATATATATATATATATATACCTAGGCATATATATGCATATATATACAAACATATATATATATATATATATATATATATATATATATATATATATATATATATATTCATGTACACACATCCATGCATATATATACACACATTTTCATACACACAGACATACATATATATATATATATATATATATATATATATATATATATATATATATACCGGTATATATATTGTTACATAACCTATGATTTCATCATCCTTTGTATAATTCTAATGTACAGTATGCTGCATGTTTGATCACGATTCGCCACGTGGCTTCCATAGTGACCAGGCTTGCGTGTTCTACCTCACTCCCCCCTTCTCCCCCTTATAGTAGAGTAAGTCGTTCTTTCTGTTGTTCAGAGCAGGATTATTAACTCTTTCTCCCCTATGCCTTCATTTCTGCGTCCTTCTTACAAGTTGAATCAAGCTCTCCCGGGCCCTATATAATGAGCTCAGTCTCTGCATTAGTTGCCACTTAGATCTACTCCTCATTTTGTTCAAATCTCTATCCTCCCCTGTATAGTGTATTATTATTTTTGTGAGTGCTCAAGAAGTCTCCAGTCATCTAGCTGCTGTATAATTTGAGTATAAGTGTTATTACCATTTTTCTTGTCCTGTATAGCATAAGGCGTTAATTCGTAAGCCTGGTAAAGTTTTTACTGTCAGCCAGTATTAGTAATATTTTGTATCTATAATAATATCTTGCTTTAACTGAGCATTATCCGGTTCTCTCATTTTATCAGGGCTGACTTAGATAAATTTGTTCTTGCTAAATTCGTGTTAATAGAGGATATTGCAGTTAACCATATATGTAACCTGTTTTGCCATTACATTATCCTTACAAGTCCTGAATGTTTAGGTGTTAGTTTTCAGCATTAAACTTTAACTTGTAATTTTACCTAAGTCTTTAGTTCGTGAACCTGGAACTTTGCGGGACAGTAGTGATTTTATTATTCTCACTTGAAGTGTTCATTATCTCTCTCTGTTCCGTAACATAAATTTGGCGACCTCTTATCAGGATATTCAGGATATTATCATAAGGATATTGCTTTATATTTTGTGACTGTGATTTATTCATGATGTCTACTATTACTACTCTTGATGATGAAGCCAAAGATTTTTTGTCAAATGTGCAAACAGTGTGTGATGTAGAAAACAGAACAAAGAATGAACTTAAGCTTGTTGCTCAACAATTGGGAATTGCTGTTTGCTCTCATCATTCTAAAGATCAAATTGTTGACATGATTCATAAAAGCTTGTTCAATGTAACTCTCCAGATGAGCAAACGCAGATTGAAATAGCTAAGTTACAGCTAGCCCTGCAGAAGGCTCGTCCTAAGGAGGCTGAGTTTCAGGCTCGTGCTAAGGAGGCTGAGTCTCAGGCTCGTATTCAGGAGGCACAGGCACAGGCACAGGCTCAGGCACAAATTGAACTTGCTAGGATTCAGGCAGACCATGAGTATCGCATGAAACAAGGTGGAACTGGATCATCTAGCTCTGATGATTTTGATGTGGCTAAAAATGTTAAACTTGTCCCTCCTTTTAATGAGTCTGATTTAACAAAGTATTTTCAGTTGTTTGAGAGGGTAGCTACAGGTTTTAATTGGCCCAAAAAGTATTGGCCAGTACTCCTTCAGACTGTCCTCACCGGTAAAACTCGAGTAACTTAGGCATCTTTGCCTCAGGATCAATCTGATAATTATGATGTAGTTAAGAGCTTGATTCTTAAAGCCTATGAGCTTGTTCCTGAAGCCTATAGAATAAAATTTAGGACAACTTATAAGCAAAATAAGCAATCCCATGTTGAGTATGCAAAAATCAAAGAAGATCTGTTAGAGCAGTGCTTAAATTCTAAGAATGTAAATTCTGATTTTGATAAATTTAAGCAGATGATTTTGCTGGAGGACTTCAAAAGGTGTATTAATAAAGATGTAAGCCTATGTCTTGATGAGAAAAGAATAGATAATTTGTCTGATGCTGCAGTTTTAGCTGATGAATATGTTTTCACTCACAAGAGCTACTCTAAAGAAAAAAGGAAAGCTGAGAGTAAGTACGTTGCCTCTACTCAGAGTACAGGTAACATGAAAGAGAATAAAGATGATGTTTCTCAGGAAGTAAATACCAGCTCCACCTCTAGATTTCAGAAAAGTAAATGTACTTATTGTAGTAAGCTTGGTCATACTACGGAGAAATGTTTCAGGAGACAGCATGATGTGAACAAAAAGGAGTCTTTAAATATTCAGTCAATTGGTCTAGTGTTCACCCTTGAGAGTTCCCAGAATTCTTTAACCGAGTTAACTGAACCTGCTTTGAGGGGTAAATTAAATTCTCATGATAAAGCTCCTCTTTTGAGCAGTAACGTGGGTGACACTCTCAAGAGTTCATGTGCTAATTTCCTGTCTGATGGTTTTGTCAGTCCTCTGGACATTAATGACAGGAAATCAGTTAAAATATATCGTGATACAGGTGCTTGCCGATCCCTTATGCTGACCAGTGTTCTAGGCTCTAATGTTAATTCCTCTGATGAAACTGTAATCTTACAAGGTGTAAGGAATAAATACTTCTCTGTCCCTCTGTGCAGAGTGAATTCAGAGTCTGGTTTTGTTAATGGTTCCGTTATGGTTGGGTTGGTTGAGACACTCCCAATGTCAGGTGTAACTTTCTTATTTGGAAATGATATTGGTGGAAGTCAAGTGTGTCCAGCTCCTCAGTTGTCTAGTGAACCACTCACCATATGAGGCAGTACCCCGTAGTGTTGATAATTTGTCTCGTCAAGAGTTGGTTGAGTTGCAGGTTGCTGACCCTGAGTTGAAAGGTCTAGCTAACTCTGCTTGCAGTGAGGAAGAGTCAGCTGGTGCTTCTACTTGTCATTATATAAAGTCAGGAGTACTTATGAGAAAGTGGAGACCCCCAACAGCATCAGCCGACTGTGAATGGGAGGTTGTACATCAAGTTGTCATCCCTTGTGTTTGTAGGCAGGATATCATTAGAGTGGCTCATGATTCCAGTTTGGCAGGACACCTTGGAGTGAGGAAGATTGTGGCACGCATTTTGAAACACTTCTACTGGCCAGGTATCTTCAGAGATGTTTCCTGGTATTGTAAGTCTTGTCACACCTGTCAAGTTGTGGGGAAGTGTAATCAGATCGAAAAGGTTGCACCTCTAGTTCCCATTCCTCCTTTTGAGGCGCCATTCACCTAAGTCTTCCTAAGACTTCTTCAGGATTTTCTTATGTGTTGACCCTGATTGATATGGCTACTCGTTATCCTGAAGCCGTTCCACTTAGAAATATCTCAGCAAAGAACGCGGTTAAGGAAATGCTAGGGTTCTTCACCAAGTTTGGTCTGCCCAAGGAGGTACAGTCAGACCGGGGAAGTAATTTCATGTCAAATGTTTTCAAGCAGTCTCTGAAAGAGTTGGGCATCACCCAGATCATGTCTTCAGCTTACCATCCCCAGACCCAAGGAGCGTTGGAGAGATATCATCAAACACTCAAATCGATGCTCAGGAAATACTGTTTGGAACATCAGAAAGACTGGAATAAAGTCTTCCATTCGTTGTATTTGCCACAAGAGAATCTCCAAATGAATCACTGGGCTTCTCACCCTTTGAACTACTGTTTGGCCATGTAGTAAGAGGACCCCTTAAGCTACTCAAGGAATGCTGGCTGTCGGAGGAAGATGACGTCAACCTGCTGGAGAAAGTGATGAAGTTCAAAGAACGGCTGTCCACTGCTTTACAGCCGGCGAGAGAGAATTTAGGAGCTGCTCAGGAGAAGATGAAGACTTGGTATGATAAAAAGTCCAGGTTACGCCACTTTCAGCCAGGAGATCAGGTTTTGATTCTGCTACCGGTGCATGGGCAACCTCTTCAAGCCAAGTTTAGTGGTCCTTATTTCGTGGAGAAGAAACTCAGTGATGTCAACTATGTCATCACCACACCAGATCGTAGAAAGAACAAGCAACTTTGTCACATCAACATGCTCAAGTTATATCACAGGTGGGATGAAAATAACCCAGTCTGCACTGTAGCTGTTCCACCCGAGTCTGCAAGTGAAGCTCTCCCATGCAGTATGAGCCTGAGTGATAGTTTGGGGAAGAATCCTGATATCATGAATGATCTCCAGACTAAACTTTCTCATCTAGCTCCCGAGGAAAGGCAGGAGTTTTCGACATTACTGCAGGAGTACCCGCAAGTGTTCCGTGCCACTCCAGGAAGAACCACTGTGTTGATGCATGATGTCGATGTTGGAGACGCAAAGCTAATTAAACTGCCTCCTTACCGTGTGAACTCAGTGAAAGTTCCTCTCATCCAGAAGGAGCTTGGCTACCTGTTGGACCACAAGATGATTGAGCCCTGTCAGAGCGAGTGGAGTTCTCCTGTCACTCTAGTCCTTAAGCCAGGTGGGTCACAGCAGCTTTGCATCGACTACAGACGTGTTAATCAGATAACCAAAGCAGACACTTACCCTCTCCCTCGCGTGGAAGATTGCATAGACAAGATCGGAAAGGCTAGGTACATAAGTAAGTTTGATTTGTTAAAGGGATACTGGCAAGTACCTATGACTGAACGTGCTAGGGAGATCTCATGTTTTGTAACACTAGGAAAGACTTTTGCATGTTCTGTAATGCCATATGGTACGAAGAATGCATCAGCTACATTTCAGAAGCTCATGAATGTTGTAACAGAGGGTTTGGCAGGGTGTGTTGTTTATATTGATGATGTATTAATCTTCAGTGACAACTGGAAAGATCACCTATGCCATGTCAGTAAATTTCTTGAGCGTTTGGTTCAGGCTAATCTTGTAGCTAATTTATCAAAGTGTGAGTTTGGTCAAGCTAAAGTTCAGTACCTTGGGTACGTAATTGGTGATGGACACGTTGCACCACCAGGAGCTAAGGTTCAGGTTATGAGTGATCTTCCCAGATCTAAAAGTAGGAAAGAGCTACAAAGATTTTTGGGAATAGTAGGTTATTACAGGAGATTTGTTAACTTTTCAATTCTTGTATCACCACTTGCAGACCTACTGAAAAAGGGAGTAAAATTTGTTTGGACCGATAACTGTGAATCCTCTTTCAGTAAACTTAAAGCTATCCTATTAAGTCAGCCAGTGCTCGCTACTCCAAATTTTGCTAAGCCTTTTAAGATGGCTTTTGACGCAAGTGATACAGGAGCTGGGGCTGTTTTGCTGCAAGAGGATGATCAGGGTATAACACCCTGTATCTTATTAGAGTAAGAAGTTCACTCCACCTCAAAAGAACTACTCAGCTATTGATTAAGAGCTTTTGGCCTTGATTTTGTGTTTACAGCATTTTTCATTTTGTGTTCTGGTTTTGACCCCATAGTCATTTATACCGATCATAACCCACTGAAATTCCTTAGTAAGTTTAAAGATAAAAATCAGAGATTGACAAGATGGAGTCTACTTCTTCAGGAGTATTCATTAGATATACAACATGTCAAGGGGAAAGAAAATGTTATTGCAGATTGCTTACCTAGATTTTAGCCAGATTGTTTTAGAGTAATAAGAAATTTCCTTTGTAAATTTCTTTTTCTTTGTGGGGAGGTGTTACATAGCCTATGATTTCATCAT